>NC_081383.1:29181607-29544941 GCF_030684315.1 Stegostoma tigrinum
AAGAAAAAGGCAGCAGAATTTCCCTTGAGACTCTGGTAATTGAAGAATTAAAAACCAGAATATAATAATAATAGTTTGTAGTTTGGCAACTTACCGTCCAAGCTATCTTCCTCACTGTCCACCAGTTCAGGAACATTGATCAGAAACTGTTCATTATCTCGTAAGACCACCAACCTCAGCTCCCCCTCTGACTTCTCAATTAGTGTCCTCGTATCTTCCAGTGATATATTCTCAGTTACGACACCATTAATCTGATCAAAGAAAATTATCCATCACCATCACTTCTAACACTTGTCCATTAGAAATATGAAGATGGTTAGAACAAGCTAATTGTCCCAACAAGGCAGGCCCTATTTGGATTGATCATAACTCAACTTAACAACCTCTTACATAATCCTTCATACCTTCTTGATCAAGAGTTTTTTTTAATATTGCATGGAATGTGTGCAGAAACGTAGAAAGTAGGAGCAGTTTATGCCATTCGGTTTTTCAAGCCTACTCTGCTGTTCAACATAATCATGGCTGATCCTCTATCTCAATGCCTTAGTCCCACTTTTTCTTCACACCCCTTAATGCCTTTCAAATTTTATTAATATCTTTTTGAAAATATCGAGTGAACTGGCCTTCACAGCCTCGTGTGGTAGTGAGCTCCACAGGTTGATTATATTATGAGGGAAAAAGATGTTTCCCCATCTCTGTCCCAAATGGCCTGCACTGTATTCTGAAGCAGTGATCCCCTGGTTATAGACTCCACAACCAGATGACACATCTTCTCTGTAGCCAGGCTGTCTAGCCCTGTTAGAATTTAATATGTTTCAATCAGGTCCCTCTAATTCTTCTAAACTCTAGCGAATACAGGTCCAGTTAAAGCAATTTCTCTCATATGACAGTCCTGTCATCTCTCGTATCAGCCTAATGAAACTTTGCTGCATTTCCTCTATGACAAATATATCCTCTTCATAGTATGGAGACCAAAACTGCAGATAATACTCCAGGTGCAGACTCACCAAGGCTCTGTATAACTGCTGTAAGACATCCCTACTTCAAATCCTTTTGCAATGAAGGGCAACATGAAAATTTACCTTTCTAAGTATTGTAGCACTTCCCTGTTTACTTACATTGACTGTGATAAAAGGATGCTTAGATCTCCTTGGATAACCACATTTCCCAATATATTAACATTTACAAAAAAGCTCTTCCTTTTCTACTTTCCACACCAATGTGAAAATAAGCTTTTAAGTGAAACAATTATCCATGTTATACTGCATTCTCCACGTGTTTTCCCGTACACTCAATCTTGCTGACAGCATTTGTTGCCCATCCCTAATCCCCCTGGAACTGATGACTTGCTCAGCCATTTCAAAGGGAAGTTAAGAATCGACCACATTGCTGTGGAGCCAGAATTGCATGTAGACCAGACGAAGTCAGCACGACTGGTTTCCTTCCCTAAAGGGCACTAGCGAAGAAGATGGATTTTTGTGACAATCAGTGACAGTTGATACAGTCACCATTAGTTTTCTGTTCCTGATTTATAGATTGAATTGGCATTCGACCTGTTGCTGGAGTGGGATTTGAACACCTCCCAGAACATCAGCCTGGACATCTGGATTACTAGACCTGTGATGTCACCGTTACACAACCACCTCCTAATTTCCTCTTCACCCTATTGATACCTTCCGCTTGAAATGCTTTTCCTCCTTATGAATTCCCAAAATGTTTTCAATTTTCTCTTAAAACTATTTCGTTTTCTATTTTGCATTTCCCGTAGTTGAACCCATTGCCTGACTTTTATTTGTCATTGTGCCAACAAGATGAGAAGAAATCAGGATCAGTTTTTTAACCACTACTTGGGTTGGATACACTGGGAAATGATTGGGTTGAAATATTAAGGATTTGGACAAACTGATTCTAATTGCCTGTTCTTCTTTTCATCCACCATCTACCAGGAACCTCTTCCCTGAACAATAGCTGCAATCTATAACTCATTCATGGAAAATATGTGGTAGTTTTGAGCTAAACTGGGTGTTCAACATTATCAGCCAATAGCCCTAGAGGGTTGTTCATTCGCTGCTAATGGAGACCCATGCTTTCAAGGAGAAAAGATCACAGAATTCACACTGTACCGTCATTGTTCTGTCTTCAACCCTTTCTTTCCATGATTCTCCGATTCAAGCTCCTACTGGATATTGCATTCAACTGATTAATGTGGCATCCATTAAAAACTTCTTTAATGGACTGCTTACCCAACTGAAGATCTGCAAATGTAATTCACAGAGCCCCTGCAGAGTACAAACAGGCCGTTCGGCCCAACATGTCTATACCAACTCTCCAAAGAGCATCTCAACTAGACTCATATCCCCTGCCATATCCCTCTAACCCGGCATTTCCCACAGCTATTCCCCTAATTTATACATCCCTGAACACTATGGGTGATTTAGATGGCTGATCCTCCTAGTCTGCACATCTTTGGACTTGGGAGGAAATCAGAGCACCTGGAGGAAACCCATGCAGACACAGGGAGAATGTGCAAACTCCACACAGACAGTTTCCTGAGGCTTGGATCAAACCTGGGACCCTGGCGCTGTGAGGCAGCAGTGCTAATCACTGAGCCACCGTGCTGCCCCAAATCTTTTATGCTCATGAATGAATTTTTCTGCAACATTTGAAAATAGATATTTTACCTTTAGTATAATGTCTCCCTCCTTTAAGACCCCTTCCTTTGAAGCAAGGCCATCCGATGACATGTGTTTAATGAAAATTTGACTGCCCAACCTCAAGCCGTATTCTGTGAGAAAAAATGGCACACAAAGGTAGTCAGAAATTCAGCTGTTAAATTGCTCTGAAACGCTTACAATGCAAGATGTTCTGAGGAAGGGTTACCGGACCTAAAACGTTAACTCTGATTTTTCTTCACAGGTGCTGCCACTCCTGCTGAGCTTTTCCAGCAATTTCTGTTTTTTTTTCCAAGGCTTTAATCTTAGGTCTCTGCTACCCTGTTCTGGCTTAAAGCTGGCTACATGCATCTTAATTATTCTTTTGAAGAGAAGTTCATTAAAGCCAAAATGATAGTCCAGCAGCACAAATGCATGACTATGTATGACACAAATGCATCTAGCTGAGAAAAGTCCACTCAGATAGGTTAGCAGCTGTAAACCTTTTTAAACCTTACAAGCCCACTAATGATGCAAGAGACAAAGGGGATCTGCTTAGCTCAGTTGGCTGGATGGCTGATTTACAATGCAGTGTGGTGCCAACAGTGTGGGTTCAACTTCCACACCCCAGTTGAGGTTACCCTGAAGGACTCTCCTTCTCAACCTCTCCCCTCAACTGAGGCATAGTGCCCTGTCAGGTTAAATCACCACCTGTCATGTCTCTCTAATGAAAGAGCAGACGTAGGGCCCATTAAGACAAGAACAATTTTACTTTAGAGACAAAGGAGGTAATAGTTTCCTAAAGGCACAGTGTAAGTTCTGACTCCTTAATGAGTACTTTATTCAGTCGTTTACTCAGGAAGAAAATGTTGACAAATGGGAAGAAAATGACAGGAAGAAGATGATTACAAGGGATAAGTGGTTTAGTCCAGATAATTTGCTTCTCCAGTTTTTAGAGGAGATGAAAGTGAAATAGAGTTTACCATAATCTTCTAATCTTCCCTAGATATGTGGGAAGTGGCGGAGGTTTGGAGAGTGAGAAATGTGGCTCTCGTATTTAAAGAAGGGTCTGAGAACATTCCTGGTAACAACATGCCAGTCAATTGAACATCAGTGGTGGTAAGATATTAAAGACAACAGGGAAAGTCTTAACAGGGACTGAAAGAGATTTGAGTTAATTAATTCAATATTTGACATTCAACAAATATAAAATTAGCTTTTCAGAGGCTGTTTAGCAGCAAGTATGTACTCAGTACGCCACTAAAAATCTAGACCACTCAACATGATGTAACTGTTTTGAACATTTTTTTACAGTAAAACAAATAGGGTGAGAGTGAAGAGTGCAAAACCAGTGAAAAATCACTTTGATTTCATTTAAAACTCCTGAGCTGTCTCTAAAAGCACATTCAAATGCACTTCAGCAGTAGACTGGACAGCAAAGGATAGAAGAGAAACAGAACTTGGCTCACTGCCTGTCATGTCAGTATTGTCATTGTACTTCTACAGAAGATTGATAACACAAGCATTACCTGTACCCAGCAGGGTAATTCCACAAGCTGGAGATAAATATGCAACATTGCAAAAGCAGATCTTCAAGCCCTCTTACAGAGTCATACAGCATGGAAACAGATCTTTGGGTCCAATCAGTCCATGCTGACCATGTTCCCAAATGAAACTGGTCCCATCTGCCTGTGCTTGGCCCATATCTCTCCAAATCTTTCCTATTCATGTACATATCCAAAAGACTTTTAAATGCGTAACTGTACATGCATCCACCACTTTCTCTAGCAGTTCATTCCACACACTAACCACCCTCCATGTAAAATGTTGTCCCTCACGTCCTTTTTAAAACTTTCTCCTCTCATCTTAAAATATGTCCCTTAGTTTTGAACTCCTCTACCCAAGGGAAAAGACTTTTTGACATTCATCTTATCTAGACCCCTCATGATTTTAAAAAACTCAATAAAGTCACCCCTCAACTTCCTATGCTCCAGTGAAAATGTCCCAGCCTATCCAGTCTATTTTTAACATCTCAAACCCTTGATTCCCTTCTGGAAGATTAAAGGCAGAGGCACAGATGGGTGTGAACAAAAATCATGTTTGCTGAGTAAGGTGAGGGCCCATGGTGTTCGAGGTGAGCTACTGGCTTGGATTGAGGATTGGCTGTCTGACAGAAAGCAGAGAGTTGGGATAAAAGGCTCTTTTTCAGAATGGCAACCGGTGACAAGTGATATCCCACAGGGTTCAGTGTTGGGGCTGCAGCTGTTCACCTTATATATTAATGATCTAGATGAAGGGACTGGGGGCATTCTGGCGAAGTTTGCAGATGTTATGAAGATAGGTGGACAGGCTGGTAGTGCTGAGGAGGTGGGGAGGCTGAAGATTTAGGCAGTTTAGGAGAGTGGTCCAGGAAATGGCTGATCAAATTCAACGTGAGTAAATGCGAGGTTTTGCACTTTGGCAAAAAGAATGCAGGCATGGACTATTTTCTAAACAGTGAGAAAATTCGTAAAGCAGAAGTACAAAGGGATCTGAGAGTGTTGGTCCAGGATTCTCTAAAAGTTAACTTGCAGGTAGAGTCCGCGATTAAGAAAGAAAATGTAATGTTGTCGTTTATCTCAAGAGCGTTGGAACATAAAAGCAGCGATGTGCTTCTGAGGCTTCATAAAACTCTAGTTAGGCCGCATTTAGAATACTTGTGTCCAATTTTGGAAGGACATACTGGCCCTGGAGCATGTCCAGAGGAGACTCACACAGATGATCCCTGGAATGGTAGGTTTAACGTACGATGAACGGCTAAGGATCCTGGGATTGAATTCATTAGAGTTTAGAAGGTTGAGGGGAGATCTAATAGAAACTTACAAGATAATGTATGGCTTAGAAAGGGTGGACGCTGAGAAGTTGTTTCCATTAGGTGGGGAGACTGGGACGCATGGACACAGCCTTAGAATTAGAGTGGGTAAATTTAAAATGGAAATGAAGAGACATTTATTCAGCCAGAGAGTGGTGGGCTTGTGGAATTCATTGCCACCGAGTGCAGTGGAGGCCAGGACGTTAAATGCCTTCAAGGCAGATATCGACAAATTCTTGATCTCAGAAGGAATCATGGGCTACGGGGACAGTGCAGGGAAGTGGAGTTGAAATGCCGATCAGCCATGATTTAAATGGCGGTGTGGACTCGATGGGCTGAATGGCCTTACTTCCACTCCTATGTCTTATGTTGTCTGGAATGATATGACACCCACCTGAGGCCAATGCCCTCACACTGGAGATGGAGGCAATACTACAAAGGCAAATAAGACAACACACTGGGAATACCCTTCATGGTTTCATTGCACAATCTGAGCACCAATGGATTCCTCACCTTAAAATCAGCATCAAATTTTGTTTGGTATGCGTGTGAGTTGCCTTGGGTAGTTTAATTGACTTGTGTGTCTTATATAAATGCAAGCTGTAGTGACTGTAAACCAAAGCTTGCACAACAATCCTTCACAAGGCAGACTGCTTAAGGACAGTTCTAAATGGGAAGAGTAAGATTACGAAGAAATGTAGGCCTAGATTCTTCCCTGGTATTAATTGTAAAAATGTCAGTGTTTGTCATCACTACTCCATTAAAATTGGCAGCAAAGTTAGATGTCCACACTTGTTCAATGCAACTTTGAAGTCCAGCAGTTCCTGTCAGAGATTCCATGCTTTTCTAAAGGATCAATGTCAAAGCTCTCCCAGACTGAAATCAGTGAGAACATCAACGAATAAAGGAGAATCTTCATTCTCAATCTGTCTCATTGTAAAAAACATTCAAAAAAAGTTACATCTCATGGGTTTTTTATGACATATGAAGTTCATACTTGCTACTAAATAGCCTCACTGGCCCTGAAAAGCTAATTTTATATTTGGGGAATGTCAAGTTTTTTCATATGATACAAATGTTTCATATATTGGAAAATATCTTATAAAGCTTTCTGTGATATATTGGTTTCCATCTCAATTCAATCATAATTTGCGTCATAATCTGAAATATTTAAAAGTGAACTGATGCAGTGCTTTTATTAGAGATAGTGAGAACTGCCGATGCTGGAGTCAGAGATAACACAGTGTAGAGCTGGGGAAACACAGCAGGCTAGGCAGCATCAGAGGAGCAGGAAAGCTGACATTTTGGGTTGGGACCCTTCTTCAGAAACTCAAAACATCAGCTTTCAGATGTTCGTCTGATGCTGCCTGGCCTGCTGTGTTCCTCCAGCTCCACACTGTGTTATCAGTGTTTTTAATTTCCAGGATTACTTTCCGTGAGAACTCTCCATTGGATTGCCAAGGTATAGAGCTGGATGAACACAGGAGGACAAGCAACATCAGAGGAGCAGGAAGGCTGACGTTTTGGGCCTAGGCCCTTCATCAAAAAGAAATCTTTGAAAAAGGGTCTAGGCCTTCCTGCTCCTCTGATGCTGCTTGGCCTGCTGTGTTCATCCAGCTCTACACGTTGGTATCTCAGATTCTCCAGCATCTGCAGTTCCTATGATCTCTCCACTGGATTAGCTGGCATTACTTCTACTGATGCCTTGTGCTCTCTTTAGTTTGGCACAAGATTTATGCTGCAGTGGGAATGAGGTTTTCACATTATAGTGATCACTAAATCCATCAGCAAATATCATTGCTTTACAATTGACAGCAAAATCTAGACCATTAATAGATGGAGCAAATGGAATTGTGGTAAAATGATTTTCAATGTAGTCAAAATGGAGGCTGTCCACTTTAGATCTAAAGAAATGGATAAGTTGTAAAAAGTTGGAAACTGTGGAAATCCAAAGAGACTTGCAAGTACAGACATATTAATAAATGTCACAGACAGGTAGAGAAAAAAAAATCAAAAACTGAATGGAATGCTGGCTTTTAGAACTAAATGAATATACAAAATGATAAAAGTTATGCTTCAGTTCTACAAAGTCCTCACTTTGCCACAATTGGAGTACTATGGGCAGGTATATTGACCTTGAAGAAATTACAATTTAGATTTATTAGATTGATACCTAACTCAAAAGAATAAATTGCAACAGAAGATTACACAAGAGATGGATGTGTTCCCTGGACTTTAAGTAGAAATATATATTTCTGCTAGCTGAGGAATTAAGGGCTAGAGGATATAAAGTAAAAATTAAAACTCAGCCTTTCAGGAATGAAATAGGACACATTTTTACATGGAAGCAATGGTTGGAATTCAGAATTCTCTTTAACAAACTGCAACTGATGCTCAATCAATTGTTCACTTTAAATCTGGAATTTAGAGAAAAATTTGTCACCCAGAGGTGTTTAGGGCACAGGTTGGTCACAGTTTGGTGACAGATCTATCATCATCTCATTGAATGGCAGAACAGGCATGAGGAGCTAAATGATACTCTCATGTTCCTATAAATCATACACCATGGCTATGAGCTGCCAACTATTTGCACTTACAATCCTAAAACTACTTGATCTATTTTAACACCTTTACAACCCTTTAGATTTCCTTCAGCTCTCATGCACTGTGACATACACTACTCAACTGTTTGCATATCCTCATTTATCCAAATGTGCAGGACAAATTGGTACATAATTCCCACCAAAGGCATTTGACTGGAGATAAATGCCCATTTGTAAACCTCTCACCACTTTAGAGGAAGAAAGCCTTGAAGTTAGTTTGCACTCGGTCAGCTTTTGCAAAGTGATATTGAGGTCAGTGGCAACTTTACTGAGCTAATACTAGTGAGTGAGTAATTACACCACACCCCCTTAAAGTCACATCCAATGGCAAAATTTATCAAAAATATTTAACCCAAAGATGATCAGACATAATAGCACTGGGGTGGTTTAGACATACCAGTGATTCAGGGAGAGTAGTACTAATGATGCTTGATAGAAAGCAGTACTAATGGTGATTCAGAGAGAATAGTAGTAATGGCGATTCAGAAAGAACAGTGCTAATGGTGATTCACAGAGAGTGGTCACATGGTGATTCAGAGAGAATAGTAGTAATGGCGATTCAGGGAGAGGAATACCATTGGTGATTCAGAGACAGCAGTACTAATAATAATTCACAGAGAACAGTACTAATGGTGATTCAGAGAAAGCAGCAATAACAGTCATTCAGAGCGAGCAGTAGTAACAATGATTCAGTGTGTGCAATGCTAAGTATGTTACCAAATTAAAATTTTGGTTTCCCATTGAGAGAAATCTCACCTTCGTTAGAATTATTTTTAATAAGGTAACTCTTGATGGGTTTCCTAGCCCGATCGTAATGCATATCATCATCCTCAAACTCATCATGGTAACTTTCACTTGGGATGTGTTCTCGTCTAACCCTCCTAGCACTGTGATCCTGGTGGTTGTGTTGATAGTTATAACTCCTTGAGGGGCTGGGGCTTCGGTCATAGCTTCTCGAGGGGCTGGGGCTTCGTTCATAGCTCCTTGAGGGGCTGGGACTTCGATCATAGCTCCTTGAGGGGCTGGGACTTCGGTCATAGCTGTAGTTTCTGCTGGAATCCTGGTCATAGTCATTATTGTGATGGGAGTCACCGTGGTACAGATTTTGGTTCTGAATCCTTCTCAATCTCCTGTCAGCTGGATCATAGTCCTCATCCTCATCAGAGGCATCGTCATGGGCGTAGTCTGGTCGACTGGAATAATAGCTGGCAGCTGGAGCTGCATTGGTCACAGGAATCTGTACTTTACGGGGCCTCTTCACCGTCTTGAAAAAAGAGCACAGCCATTAGGTAGCATGAATCACTCAGTAATGCATTCAAACAAGTATCTGTATATCAAAACCAGCACTGCCCAAAAAGGACACGTTAGCCCAACCCAGTCAGTTTAAATTAGGACACTGGAGTAAGAATAGAGGCCAGCCAAAAGCCTATCAATCAAAGTGTAATATATTTGTCGAATATGTTATTGGGAAGGTGCTGAAGTGACCAGTCTGAATAAGATGAATGCATAAATGTGTTTCTAGAGGAAGATATGAGCTATATCCCACAACCCGACATTTCTAGTGTGGATCAGCACTTGCAGAAAGCGTGGGTTGGAGAAATTGGTGTTACAATGTTGTAGCCCCATCTGTAGCGCATGCTCCAATTGGGGAATACGTACACCAAGGGGTTAATAGAATTATTCAGTGGTAAGAAGGGCAGTAGGTAAGGTTAATCTCCAAAAAGAGTTGGCTCTGCTGCGACTGAAGCCTTTTCCTGATTCTATAAAATATCTTAACTTCTACTTAAATTAAGTCCAAGAAAACCTTCCACATTTAAATATTCAATTTTTGTTGACACTATTCATTTCTGTAAAGATATTCTTTCATCACCATTCATACAATCTGACCTTATTCCATTACAGTCACTGAAAGATTTGGCTTTCCTTTTTTAAAAAAATAGTGGAAACTTGGCAGAAGTTGGCTGGGCCCTTGCTCTTTCCTGTACTTTACATTGCATTCATGTTGTGATTTTTTTCCCCTTCCTCCTGCTTCTGATTGTTTCAATGTCACTATTATTAAAATGATTCCAATCAGAAAATCTAGAGTTTAGTACTGTCAAGCTGTCTGACCATGGTAGAGCTCACAAGATAAGTTCATATGCACAGGTATTTTTCAGTTAATGACTGGATAATGATTCCAACTGTTTGTTCTCTCTCTCACTGAGAACACTGATTAAGTAAATGAGACTCACAATCATTTCATTATTCCTATTTCTACAATATATATAAACACAGTCTTATTTAAGTATCAGCCTTGACTCAGGGACAGGTCAATGCTTCATGGGTTCTTCCAAACTTGAGCACAAAATCTCAACTAGCACTTCATTGCATTACTGCTACATTTTCAGAGGTACCTTCTTTGGATGTGTTAAATTGAAAACCTTCAAGCTGACATAAGAATTCCCATAATATTATTCAAAGAAGAGTTAATTAGGCCACTTTTGGAATTCTACTTTCTGGTTTCCCTGCTATAAGAATGTTGTAAAACTTGAAAAGGGTTCAGAAAATATTTACAAGGACGTTGTCGGGACTGGGCGGTTTAAGCTATAGGGAGAGGCTGAATAGGCTGGGGCTATTTTCTCTGGAGCATCGGAGGCCGAGGGATGACCTTATAAAGGTGTATAAAGTAATGAAGGGCAAGGATAGGGTGAATAGCCAAGATCTTTTCCCCAGGATAGGTGAGTCCAAAATTAGAGGGCATGAGTTTAAGGTGAGAGGGGAAAGATTTAAAAGGGACCTGAGCGGCTGTGGTTTCATGCAGAGTGTGGTGCCTATATGTAATAAGGTGTCAGAGGAATTGATGGAGGTGGTTACAATTACCACATTTAAAAGGCATCTCGATGGTACATGAATAGGAAGGATTTAGAGGGATATGGGCCAAATACTGGCAAATGGGACTAGATTGATTTGGGATATCTGGTTGGCATGGACTAGTTGGACCACAGGGTCTTTTATTGTGCTGTACATCTCTATGACACTATATACCCCAGGCAAGCGCTAAACAGTTTAACTGATCTCCTTGTAGCCAAACTGCCTGCTGCTTTTCCTTATATTACAAAAGTGATTTTCAGCTAAAAAGAACTTCATTGACTGATAAATGTTTTACTTTATGTTATGTTAATTGTATTTCTTTGGTTCAATCTTTTTACAATACATTCTTACACTGCAGTTAGAACTGACAAGCCAGGGTTTTTTATCCGTGCTTGTTTAACCTGAGGCTATTAAGGGCAAAAAGTGCTGGAGTGACATTACAAATGGTCCATGCTATTTTGAGGGGGCATTCCAAAGGGACGGATTGAACTGGTTGTATTCAGCTGATGGGGAGGCAACTTGCAGATGTTTTTTTCTTCTACTGCTGGTCCAAAAATGAGCAACAGCATTTAATTCAATTCACAAGCTGTCTGGTGGAACTTAAACACTTAATTTTTGAGTTGCCATTCCCATACTAGTGTGACTCAGAGCAAAGAGATAATAATAGATATTTCAGACTGAAAGGATTCTTTGCCTAAGGTCGACACAGAATCTTTTGATACTCACTATGTTCACAGATTTGCCGGAGCGCTTTAGATTCTGAATGGCGAAAGAAGAGGTCACATTGTCCATGGAAACACCATTCACCATAACAATCCTGTCCTTTATCCTGAAGAGAAAGAACCATTTAAATTAAAGTTGGAAATACACCCTATCACAAGGATAGCTTTATGTTGTTTGCTGTTAGCACCGCTCCTCCCTGAAAGCTTGGAGGGGGTGCTTCAGCAAGTTGATACGCAAATCCAATTTACTGAGGCAAAAATGTTTGAAACAACAGACATCCTCTCTTTAAAAAGGCTCCAAGGGCCCAAATCTAGTGTCCTGCCCCCAAACATGGCACTGACCATTTTAAAAGGGGGTTTAAAGGTGGAGGGGTTTGTTTCACATTGCAATTCTGTGCTTCAGGAAGGTAGCTGCCCGTGCGAAACAGCTGTTGCCTCTAATAATACTCAGTGGTAAGAAGGGCAGTAGGTAAGGTTAATCTCCAAAAAGCGTTGGCTCTGCTGCGACTGAAGCCTTTTCCTGATTCTACAAAATATCTTAACTTCTACTTCTTAAATTAAGTCCAAGAAAACCTTCCACATTTAAATATTCAAGTTTTGTTGACACTATTCATTTCTGTAAAGATATTCTTTCGTCACCATTCATACAATCTCACCTTATTCCATTACAGTCACCGAAAGATTTGGCTTTCATTGCCATGAGTGGGAAACATGACAAGTGCACCTTAGAGCTGGTAGGAGTATTGTGGTTTACCCCCCTGCAGGTGGGCATATCACCATCCAGCATTCATGATGGTTGCTAATCTGTGGATGGCTTGTCACTTCTTTGGGGGCACTCTTGATAAAAACAATCAGTTAAGCCTGCTTGAGCAACTGGACATCATGCAGAAGTTACTAGCTGAGAGCCACCACCCCCTTGCCCTTTCTACCCTCTCTCATTCTTCTACTGAGACAACTCCAACCTCCACATCATTTACCTCTGTTCGGTATTCTCTGTTGCTATTGAATGCAAGAGTTACCAGGGTTCTGATTGACAGGCAGGCCTTTCACCTATGAGGTCTTAATTCCAGGGGAAGGCCTGGATGGGGCTAGTGATCCTGCCTGATTGGCACATGTTTTGACGGGGCTTTCCTGAACGGGATGGCACACGTCTCTCTGCAGCTGTCCAACCAGGACAGAAGATCCACAACACCTCAAGTAGATTCCTTAAAGATGTATTTAATCTCACCATGAATCTTAAGGCCTGCCCATTGTGGATACTGGGTGAGTTGGCATGGGAGGTATAAGGCCAAAAGTAGTGATTGGGGCATAAGTTGGCATGAGTTGGTACTGTGAGCATAGAGACTATAAAGGGCCATAGAAGAGGCATGTGCTGATATGGAGGGCCATTGAGAGGCAGAGTGGAGGGCATGAGCTGCTTTCATTTACTATGGATGGAGCATAGAGAAAAGCAGGGGCAACAAGTGGATCTCAGGTAAGTTTTTTACATCATTCCTTTTCCTAAATCATCAACAAAGTATTGATACAAAGAGGCAAGCCTTACGCACAACCTACTTCCACCCCAGCAGCCTCTGTGCTGCTTCTAGTGTCACCTGCCCTGAAAATCTACCCCTTCCTTGAATGAAAATTCAAAGTTCAAATTCAATCCCGAGTTGGATTTGCAGCTTTGGAAATTGTCCCACATCTGCACTTCCAACTCCAGGGAGAAATTTCAGGCAGGATTGTTGTCAGGATATTCAAATGTAGCCAGATTTCCATCCAACCCTAATCTCATTGTCAATCACTACGGTTGAAATAGGACATGGACAGGACCTCCAAAGACTTGAATCACATTTGCTGTCAATTATACAGTGCAACAGGTAATTGAAATTGGGACAAGTGGGTGTTGGGCAGTGTGTGTAAGATTTGACTGATAGGATATTGCCTGATTTCAGTCCATTTACATTTGGATTCCAGCTTCTACATGAAACCTGGAAGGAGCAGATACCCAGTGATAATGGGAACTGCAGATGCTGGAGAATCCAAGATAACAAAGTGTGGAGCTGGATGAACACAGCAGGCCAAGCAGCATCTCAGGAGCACAAAAGCTGATGTTTTGGGCTTAGACCCTTCATCCTCTGATGAAGGGTCTAGGCCCGAAACGTCAGCTTTTGTGCTCCTGAGATGCTGCTTGGCCTGCTGTGTTCATCCAGCTCCACACTTTGTTATCTAGGAGCAGGTACACATATGTTTTATCTTCTCTTAATAGTGACAGAGCTGAGGTAAATTCTGCTCCACGGCTTTTGCTCTTATTGAGATCAGAAAGACAGAAAATAAATTTGGTATCATCTGAGGTTTGGTGCCCTATTTCATTACTGAATAAGGTCACTGAGCTAATGATTTTATTCAACATTATTCTTTATGTGCTTTTGAGTTTGATATTCCATGTTACAGTTTTTCGGTTCACCTACATCAACACTCTCTAATTCTTCTATGGGTGAAAACTGTCTCAGATTTGCCTCCTGAGTTGGTTGATTTCAACTGGGATGCTCACAAGATGTCTTGTGACTGGCCTTTGGGCTAGCACAGAAAATATTCGCCACATTTCCTGCTTGTGATCACTAGTCAGTTACCCCTGTTGGAACATGCTTATGCATGGATCTTAAATCAGGCAGGCTTCACATGGTGAATGGTGGAAAGAAATCCTATTGCCATTGCAGAGGCAGTTGTGTGGAGTTGGGCATTGTAATTTGTCAAGGCAGTACAGAGGGGTCTTCACTTTGTAACAAACCCCTGACATAGGATGACAGGGATGTGTGTGATGTGACAGCATTGAGAATTTAGTTGCATCCTACTAGTGTGCATCTGACATGGCTTTATGTGAGCAAACAGCGTTGGGAGAATGGTGGGAAAAGTGATTTAATTTTTCACCGCCGACATGATACTCTAATCAGCACAAAAATGATCAAGCTACCAGTGTAGTTCTTAATGACTGTGCAAGGAAATGAGACAGATAATTTGCACCATGTTGACCTTACATCAAAGTCAGTTATACACTGAAAGTAAGAATTTAAAATGGCTGAGTTTTGACAGAGAGTATTTTGGAGTCAGCGAGTGTGATTAGATTGTAATTCTCAGAGTTCTTTGGAATTTGAGTTCACTATCTCAACTACGTGGTGGAACAATTATTCTTAGCCACCAGCCTTTCTCTTAACAGCTTATCAAGAGATCTAAGATTAGACTGCCTGGCTGTCCTCTTGATTCAAGGTGGTCAATGCATCAGCACAGCAGACCAACAAAGCGAAGAAAGAGCTTTCTCAAGATTTATTTTTTCCAAAAGTCTGGCTATTATAATAATCGTCAATATTCCCTGACACGAAGTTTGAATCATATCTCCTCCTCTTCATTTCTTTCAGGCACTGTTGTAATATTCTGTCGTTATAATCTAAGATGCACTTGGGACCTGGTGATTGTTCCATATACAAGTGCAGTTCCAATGAATTGCAAGCAAATGAAGGATTGTGATGATCTGGAGTATAATGTTACAAGCTATTAATAAAATATAATAAGCCATTTTTAATGTTGCATTACTTCAGAATTAAATCACCATTTTTGCCGACTGGAAGAGACCATAACTGTTATATTTGAAGCACTGAAGTTGGTGCGACAATGCAATGGATATTTTTCAATCAAACATTTTGGAATATCTAATTGAAACATCAGAAAATAAATAATTCTAAGAGCAATTGCTACAATACACTAACTCCTATTTGGGGGCCCTCTAGTGTGCAAACAAAGATAGACAGGTACGCATATTTCAAGGCCTGCGTTATATATCTTTGCCTCTTTGGATTATGGATAAAATAACCCTGATCTTTTTACGCACAGAATCTTCCCTTCAGCTGGTCCAGATCGAACAACATCTGAAACAAGAATGGCAGTTTCTCCAGTGGTATTATTGGGTTTGTCTGTTCCTCCAGATATTGCAATACCAAATCCGATCTTCGAATCCTGCAACAAAATTATAAAAGACAAAGCATTTCTACAGGCACCAGGATGAAATGATTGCCAAAAGGGTGCATCAGGAGATTCTTTTATGATTTGGGGTCTAAGATATAATAGAAAGAGTTTATCATACTCTGCAAATGATCATAGGCATCTCTCTCAATTAGACTATTGCCGTTATAGCTTGAAGGGCAGCACACTACGAGTATGAGGTAAGGTGAGGAACAGGTCTCCATGAACTACCAAACCAGCACAAGGACTGACCCCCATGCCCAATGATGCCATTCTGCATCACATCGTAAGATATGTAAACTAACTGACACCCTCCCCCTCAATCTGTGCTTAATTGTTTAATTCTTACCATAGTAAAAGTTGACTAAAATTGACTGACCAGGAGCACAAATGGTGATTATGTATTATGAGCTAATTTCACACTCTGCCAATTGGAACTGAAATCATGCAGAATTCATAACAGGTTGTAATATACTAACGTTGGTTTTGTGTTACTGCTAGAGGAAAAGTTTACCCTGATTTCTCATACATAGAGCCAGCAGGGACCCTCTGGTCTGATGGAAAAAGATGGAAATTGGAGAACTGCCTGCCTGTTCGAGCAGCTTGCAGATCTGAGGGGGTTGAGAAATCCTAGCTATTGTATGAAAAGTTTTGCATGATGGGGTTAGGGTCATTAGCAATCTGGGCATTGAGAGTTAGGGGGCATTTACTTTAGGGCTTTAATGTTGCTGCTGGATCTACATAAATCACTGACAAACTTCTTAAACAAAGTCTGACAACAATCATGTACAATCTATATTTTAAAGCATTTTTTGAGCAACCTGCAGCTGTCCTTTAAGTTCGCTGGCCATGTTGCTCACAGCCAAAGAATGATGTTCAGAGCACGCGGGACCTATGTTCTACCCATTGGTACTTCAATGCAACAGTGTGGGTCTATAGGCAGGACCCAGACTTGTATAGATTAATCAGGCTTCTTCCTGTCCTGGTAGTTGCCTGAGCTCATAAACTCAAGGTTCTCATCAAAATGTCAAGGGTTGGGAGAGCTCGTTAAGGCCTGTGCTTTGATTTTGCATTGAAATTCTGGTTCACTTATTCCAATATCAGATTCAATTCTTTATGGTTCATGAGTCAATTCCTGGATAAAATAATCTGGTTTGGCAATGTAAATACAGGGAACAGGTTCACTGTCTTCTGGAATTTGAATTAAAATAACAGCCAGAGTAAAAGTAGCTTAAGATACTTTTGTTTACTGACAGTGCATCCTTTCCCTTTTCTAAGATGAGTTGTTTTATGCTTTGAACTCAATCTGTTACAATGAATCAACAGAGAGAAGCAACAATCCTTCACTGATTTATCCCATTGTGAACCAGGAAGTATTAAGGAATTAAATAATTTAGGAAGGATCCATGGTAAATAGATCATACTTGGATGCTGGAGGGAGATTCGGTGGATGAGGTGAAATTCGTATCAGTGTGGATTGTGAAGTGATGTGTGGAATAGGTAGGATGGATCAGTTGACCAGTTCCAACATCACAGGTTCTGAAGTAAAACTGGGGATCAATGAGATGGGCACGGTGGGTTAACCCAACAATATTACAATTACATAATTCTCCCTTGAGGCTTTTCCATGGCTGGTTGATGCTCTGTGACTACAAATTTAAAAATAGATAGGCTTTTTTTTATTAAGGACTTCCATCTTACTGATGAAGCATCAGGCTAATCCACATCCAATAACGGCTCTTAAAACACTGCTCAAATTTTGACAACTGTGACAAATTTCACCACTATAGCTAAGACAATTTAAAACATTCTTAACTAATCAACAAAATTCTGACAGAAACAACCCGCAATATTCTAAAAAGAAAGCAATTTGCCTTATCTCCCAGTGTTAATAGACTTTTAAAAATTCCAGGATCTCGATCTGCATTTCTGCAATTTTTCCTTGGGCCACACCCTATCAACATTCCAGATTTTGTACTAATCAGTTTATTAGTTTTTCGAGTATATTATTTATATCCAGACAGATGAAAAATGGCACATTGTTCTCTGCCATTTTTACTTTTACCTAAAGTAATGCAGAGAGACAAAAACATAAATTTACCCGATTTAGCACGACTGTGTGCTGCTCCCATATCAGAGTTTCTTCCATTTCTACAAACTGCAAAGAATAAATCAGATTATTATAAAATTACATTTTCAGTTGAAAAAAAAACTACTGTTTAAAGCTTTATTTCACCCCGTTCTGTTAAGAATGTAAACCTTCCTCAGATACACTTCTCAAGGTATTGACTCTTCTATGGCTGCAATTACTGATCCATTGACCTTATTTGGTTCTGGTTCTCGGGCACTGATTTATCTTGGAGCTCTGTCCCTGTGGGCAGTATGTAGCAGTGATACAGTTCCCTGCCTGTTGAATTTTGTTGGGCAACAGTTCACTAGACACTGTCTTTTGATAATGTAGCTTATGATGGGATCAAGTTGCCTCTCTTTATGTTGTTCAGATGTCCATTCTTAAATTTTCAGTCTATGCTGGGGGTTGGAGTGAAGAATGTTGGTAGTTGGTTCAACTTTGAAGAATATTGTAGCTAACGTTCAAACAAGTGCACTTGCCAATAGATATCAGTAGATAATAATTAGCAATGCGCATTTTGAATTAAATCAAACACTTAACTGTGCAGTGATGGTCATTCTGTAGATCAATGACCCTGGGTGGAAATCCCACTTCCTAGGAGCAGCTGGCCAAGTAGAGAGCAGCAGCAGTACCCTCTTCAACAGTGTCACTGAGGAGGTGGCTCAGGGTTGAGGCGGGAGGGAATTTGACAGCTCAATTAAATGTCCCCACCTCCCTACTCCCTTCAGAGGGTGCATTAAATATTGCCCTGGGTTTTGCTTGTGTTGCTCATTTGAAATTTGAATCCTGGTGGCTCATTGGATAGCACTGCTATCTCACAGCACGAGGGACCCGGGTTTGATTGTCCCCTTGAGAGACTGTCTGAATGGAGTTTGCATATTCTTCCCAAGTCTGTGCGGGTTTCCTTCCAAAGATGTGCAGTTTAGGTGAATTGGCCATGCTACGTTGCCCATTGTGTCCAGGGACATGCAGACTAGATGGATCACCCTTGGGAAAGGCAAGGTTACTGGGATAGGGTAGCATAGGGAATTAGATCTGGGTAGGATGCTCTTCAGAGGGTCAGTATGTGCTAAAGGGTCTGCTTCTACACTGATCCTACAAAATTCTATAAAACTGAACCTCAGTGGCAGAAATCTTTCGATACAGTAAATGTTGCAATTCTCAGTTATTGGTTGAACATTTTTTGTATCATTTTCTTCAGAATCTAGTTTGTGGATTCAAATTCCACATTTAGACTTGAACATATAATGCAGGCAGAGATAGTAGGAACTGCAGATGCTGGATAATTTGAGATAACATGGTGTAGAACTGGGTGAACACAGTAGGCCAAGCAGCATCAGAGGAGCAGGAAGGCTGATGTTTCAGGCCTAGACCCTTCTGAAGTGTTCATCCAGCTCTACACCTTGTTATCTCATATAATGCAAGCAGATGTCTTAGTGCGTATGAAGTACCATAAGAATTGTACTGCTGTTTGAAGTGAATATTAATCAAGTGAGTCAAAGAATTTCACATTTGCTTGACAACATTCCTCTTCCCAAAAGCAGATTATCTGCTAATTCATTTTCATTGAAGGATCTGCTGATACCATTCTAACCTTCATAACAACAGGAAATAAATTATTAAAAAGAATCAATTTGAATTAAAATATGATAAGATGCTTCACTAATTCAAATTTTGAAATCCTTTTATTACCCTCATAAAGATAGAAACTGAGTAATTCCTTTGACCTTTGTTCAAACTCCAGAAGATCAATGTTATCTTCTAATCTGCACTGTTCAGCTTGAATTCCCAGTACATTCCAGAAATTGTTCTAGCAAGGTTGAATCTATAACTTGCTATATAGTAGCAATGTCTTTGTTTAACTAATGTATTTCAAAGCCTAACTTTGCCCAATTGACTCCAAGATTAGAATTCTCAGAAAGTGGTTACAGCAACATCAACTAATTACCAAATTGTTGATGTTGAGATGTTTGGAGGAGGGAGGAAAAGAGAGAGGAAAATTTCCAGTCTCTTTTCAACCTGCTAATTTGTACATATATCAATTTCATTCAGTTGGGTTGTAGATACAGTCCAGAATATGAGTACATAATCCACACTGACAGTTCAGTGGAACACTGTGAGAGTTCTGCATTGTCGGGTGAGATACTAAACACGTGCTCCTAAGTGAGTTTTGAGAAGATTTGTAGCTCAGGTTGAGGTTCTGGATGTGAGTTTGCTCGCTGAGCTGGAAGGTTCGTTTTCAGACGTTCCGTCACCACTCCAGGTAATATCATCAGTGAGCCTCCGACGAAGCGCTGGTGTTATGTCCCGCTTTTTATTTGGAGCCAATCTACCATCCCCTGAGAAAAAGAACAGGAAATGACAACACTAACGCAGGAAATGACATCACCAACCCAAGGAAACCTAACCAGATAAATAGAAAGCGGGACATAACACCAGCGCTTCGTCGGAGGCTCACTGATGATGTTGCCTAGTATGGTGACAAAACGTCTGAAAATGAACCTTCCAGCTCAGCGAGCAAACTCACATCCAGAACATGTGCTCCTAAGATGCTGCTTGGCCTGCTGTGTTCATTCAGCTCCACACTTTGTTCTGTGAAACTCTCCAGCATCTGCAGTTCCCATTATCTCTCTCTACTAAACATGCCTGCTTTTTAGGGATGGGTATGGTAAGATCCTATGCTCACCTGATAATCTGGCCATCATTTCTCTCTCAGTGACCACTCATGAAATAGGATAACTGTTAATTTATCAGAAATTACACAACACCAGGTTATAGTCCAGCAGGTTTATTTGAAAGTGCAAGCTTTCAGAACTTCCTCCTTCTTTGGGTGTTAATGAGAGATGTAGTATCAGACAGAGAATTTCATCTCACTTCTCTTTGTGCTATCTTGTTGTGTGAAAACTGGTCTCTGGCTTTGCGTGGTAAACAATTCTCTACACTTCCAAAGTGGTTCATCAAACATGAAGCAGTCTGGGTTCCCTGAGTATGTGAGAGCACTTTTATTTAAATTCACTGTAGCTCAGAGTGTGACTGCATCAGACAGTTTAGAGCGTGTCATGTAGACAGCCAGTTGCTGACAACAGTAAAAAAACAAAGAACTGCAGATCCTGAAATCTGAAACGAAAACAGAAATTGCTGCAGGTTTAGCCGTATCTGTGGATAGAAAGCAGAGTTAATGTTTTGGATCCAGTGCCTATTTTTCAGAAAATAGTTCAGAAGCATCAGTGGTTACAGCACCTCAGGTAAGGAAAGAACAAATCTTCAAGGATCCTGCTTCTAATCAAGGTCAGATGTCAGCTATAGTTCAACCACTTCTGCTTCTGAGTTACTAGTTTCCGTGTTCAAATCTTGTAGTCCAGGATTTGAGCACAAAATTCATGATGGATGTTGCATGCAGTACTGAGGGAGTGTGACACTGTTGGCAGTACTGTCTTTCTGATGACTCAGTAAAATCTCACCTGTGCTGTCAGGTGGATGTAAAAGATTTGAACAAGAGCATGGGAATTATCCCTGATATCCTGGCCCGTGTTTATCCTTCAATTAATATCACAAAGATAAAATCAGATTATCTGGTTGTTACTTTTGCACGTGGGAATTTGCAGTGTGTACATTGACTGCTATGTTTTCCACATTTTAGCAGTGATCACACTGCAAAAGTGTTTCCTTGATTGCAAAGCACCCGATGGCTGTAGAAATGCTATTCAAATGCCTTTTTTTTGGTAATCCCTGTTAAAGTCTGTCCTGTTTGTATTCAGCCACATCTCATAATAACCTGTGCTAGGAAGTGACACTGGCCTTAAATAAATAGAGCAAATTTATCTTTGAGGCTGCAATGACTGGGTGATTTCTGTACCTGGAGTAGATATGAACTGTTTTGCAGCACAGAATTGTTCAAAGAGCTGGAAAACAGATTCTTAGCCCAGACAGGACGCTCGAAATAATTCAACAACAACAACGCAAAAACAAATTGTAATGAGAATTTCAGGATAATTAATTGTGAATGTAAAGATTATAGGTCATGATAACCAAACCAGTTTTGTTTATCCATGTGCTGCAAGGAAAGTCATCAACCAGCAGGCTGTTCTTATCACAAACAATGTGGACTTAGTTTACTTATTGAGATCTCTAATCACAGTTCACCTTAATAGCTCAAGTGTGAAAAACATTGCTAACTGTGGTATGGTGGTGGGTAGAGATTCCCCAATTTCAATCCTTGATTGAAGGTGGATTAACAAATCTCAACTGGGACAGAATTTAGGCTGTGACAGTTAGAGTCAATGCAGTGGGGTGGATAGTCAGAGAGGGGTTAACAATATACAAGATGCAAGTCCTATATATGTTAAAAGGGCAGGGAAAAAATCATGGACCGGTATTTATCCGTGAAGGAGACATCAGAGAGGTACAAAGAAATTATTACATGGGAGTCTGAGGAGGAGAAAGTAGATTTTAAACAGGCTAATTTAAAAGAATGACCAAACACAACAGAAGAAGCTGTAGATCTATTAATCTTACTTTGTAAAGCAATAGAATCAACAATCAGGAGTAAATTCAAGGAATATCTGCAATTTAGTTAACCGAAGTCAGCATGTATTCAGAAAGAGAAGATCCCACATGAAAAGCTCCTTGACTTCTTTGAGAAAATAAAAACCCAAGCTGATTGCAGTAAGCCCTTTGATGTGGTGAAATCCACCGTTCGAAACAACTGTCATAAAGCTCCTGACATTAATTAAACTCAAACCTGTGGAGTTCCAGGGTAAGACTTGGGAATGGAGAAGAAAAAAGAAGCAATGATGGGACCATAATACGAAAGAAAAACACCCTGCTAGAAATATGTGAACCAAAAACACAAAGAAAATGCTGGAAATACTCAGCAGCTTGTGTGGCAGCTGAGCTCCTGACAGGACGGGACTCCTGACCTTGAATAATGAGCAGCAATTGCGGAACTGTGTTGCCACATAATGGCATTGGTCCATTGCAAATTTATCAGTTCTTTGCTGAAACAACTAACTTTGTTCTACTTCCCCATCTATTTCCTGTAGTCCTGCAAACATTTTTCTCTTGGGAATTGTAATCTCCACCTCACTCTCAGATTGTGTATTCCCAATCCTAGCGGCTCACTGTGTGAGAAAGATTTTCATCTTGTTGCTGTTGCTTCTTTGCTCAATCAGCTTAAATTGCTGTCCTCTGGTTTTCCATACTTCCACCAATTGCAGCAGTTTCTTCATATCTGCTCTGCCCCAGACTCCTCCTGATTTTGAAGATCAAATCTCCCCTCAACTTTCTCTGCAAAGAAAATAAAGTCTCAACATCTTTATCCATTTAACTCAAGCTCATCAACCCCAGAACCATTCTTGTGAACAATTTCTCCACCCTCTCTAATGCTTTTAGGTCTTTAAAGTGTCTTCTAAAGTGTGATGGTCAGAGTTTGTCACAGTACTCCAATAGAAAAAATCATTCAGTGCTTTTTTTTTAAAAACAGGCTTATCATAACTTCCTGGTTTTGTCTATGTCCTGTTTATAAAATCCAGGATTCTGTATGCTTTGTTAACCGCTCCCTCAACCCTCCCAGCCACATTCAATGATTATTATTATTGCACGTACTCCCACATTCCTCTGTTAGTGCAAACCTTTTAGAATCACACATTGTAATCTGTCTCTGCATTTTTCTTACCAAAATAAACCACTCTTCTGAAATATTTTTTATATTTCCCAATCAAACTGTTCAGAGATATTAGTACAACCTTGGGAACAGACAGGACTTGAGACCAGGTCTCCTGGCTCAGAGGTAAGGACACTGCTATATGCCACATGAGGTCTATTTGTTTATCCTTTAAACATCAGTAATGGGGGCTCTTCTAGCTGCTGAACTTACATTCTGACATACGTCATTAACAGAGAGTGTGCGCATGAGCTTTGAGCTTCCTGATAGGCTTCCTAATCTGCCAACTCTGCAAATTTCTGGTCATTTCTAAATGTAAACTCATTAGGACTGTCACTAATATAGTCCTCAATACAGCTCAGAAACATGCGTGTGCACTGCAGACTCTATATAAAACCTATAAAACCAACTGAATCACTCAAAAACAGACATAATATGTCCTAATTGTATGCTCTATGACTTCATGATCAAGTTAAATAAACTAACAGCAATGATATAATTGGAAGATGAGACTGGAACCACCAAGCAGCATATTGAAAATGAGCTCCTTCAATAGCTTAGGGAGTTGATAGGGCCAACCTGCATCCTGTGCTGGGTTGTAGAGTTTAGCAGAAATCAGTGACACTGGAAGAATGGTCTTTGTGCTAATATCAGAAGCTGGAGTTGAGTAGTTTCAGGAAGTGAAGAAGGCAGGGGGACAATGGAGTGTGGGTGATCTGACAATGGAGTGTCAGAGGATGTGGGTAGGGGGATGTTCACAACGCTGCCCCACACTAACAACCAAAACAGAATCCTCCTCGTCCTCATGTACCACCCCACCAACCTCCGGATCCAACGCATCATCTTCTGACACGTCCGCCATCTGCAATCCAACCCCACCACCAAAGACATTTTTCCCTCCCCACCCTTATCTGCCTTCCGGAGGGACCACTCTCTCCATGGCTCCCTTGTCCGCTCCACACTCCCGTCCAGGCCCACAACATCTAGCAATTTTCCCTGCATCTGCAGGAAATGCTACACCTGCCCATACACCTCCGCCCTCAATCCCATCCCAGGCCACCAGAAGGCTTTCTACATCAAGCAGATGTTCACCTGCACATCTGCTAATATGGTATAATGCATCCGCTGTTCCCGTTGTGGCCTCCTCTACATCGGGGAAACCAAGCGGAGGCTTGGGGACCGCTCTGCAGAACACCTTCGCTTGGTCCACACTAAACAACTGCACCTCCCAGTCGTGAACCATTTCTAATCCCCCTCCCATTTCTCAGACGACATGTCCATCCTGGATGTCCTGCAGTGCCACAAAGATGCCACCCAAAGGTTGCAGGAACAGCAACTCATATTCCGCTTGGGAACCTTGCAGCCCAATAGTATCAATGTGGACTTCACAAACTTCAAAATCTCCCCTTCCCCTACTGCATCCTAAAACCAGCCCAGCTCGTCCCCACCTCCCTAACCTGTCCTTCCTCCCACCTATCCCCTCCTCCCACCTCAAGCCCTAATCCCATTTGCTACCTACTAACCTCATCCCACTCCATTGACCTGTCCGTCCTCGCTGGGTTGACCTACTCCGCCCTAACTCCCCACCTACACTCACCTTTGCTGGCTCCATCCCTGTCTCTTTGATCTGTCTGTCTCCTCTCCACTTTTCTTAAGACCATAAGACATAGGAGTGGAAGTAAGGCCATTCGGCCTATCGAGTCCACTCCACCATTTAATCATGGCTGATGGGCATTTCAACTCCACTTCCCTGCACTCTCCCCGTAGCCCTTAATTCCTTGTGAGATCAAGAATTTATCAATCTCTGCCTTGAAAACATTTACCGTCCCAGCCTCCACTGCGCTCCGTGACAATGAATTCCACAGGACCACCACTCTCTGGCTAAAGAAATGTCTCCTCATTTCCATTTTAAATTTACCCACTCTAATTCTAAGGCTGTGCCCACAGGTCCTAGTCTCCCTGCCTAACAGAAACAACTTCCCCAGCGTCCACCCTTTATCAGCCATGCATTATCTTGTAAGTTTCTATTAAATCTGCCCTCAACCTTCTAAACTCTAATGAATTCAATCCCAGGATCCTCAGCCGTTTATCGTACGTTAAATCTAGCATTCCAGGGATCATCTGTGTGAATCTCCGCTGGACACGCTCCAGCGCCAGTATGTCCTTCCTGAGGTGTGGGGCTCAAAATTGGACACAGTATTCTAAATGGGGCCTAACTAGAGCTTTATAAAGCCTCAGAAGCACATCACTGCTTTTGTATTCCAAGTCTCTTGAGATAAACAACAACATTACATTCGCCCTCTTAATCACAGACTCTACCTGCAAGTTTACATTTAGAGAATTCTGGACCAATACTCCCAGATCTCTTTGTACTTCTGCTTTATGAATTTTCTCACCATTTAGAAAATAGTCCATGCCTGTATTCTTTTCTCGTAATCTCCTCCTCTATCCATCTTCTATCCGCCTCCTCCTCTTCCTATTTATTTCAGAATCTCCTTCCCCTCCCCCATTTCTGAAGAAGGGTCCAGACCTGAAACGTCAGCCTTCCTGCTCCTCTGGTGCTGCTTGGCCTGCTGTGCTCATCCAGCTCTATAACTTGTTATCTCAGAATATGGTATCAACTGCCTTAAAAAGGGGACCTGAATGATTTCCCCTGACAATCCTGCTCATAAAGGGGACAGGTAGATTTCAAACATAGCCCTCATTTCTGAAGAAGCCAGCATTAGAATTGCTTGCAGAAAATGTGAGCTCAGTCCTAATGCAATAAAGTAGAACTGCCAGCCACTCCTTAGAAGACATGGGCTCTTTCTGTACGGTCTTACTATAAAATACAGAGTATGCCAGGTTGTTTATAACCAATTAATTATTCTTGAATTGAAGATTCAAACACACAATCTAATCTTCATACAACCAGCTCCCACAAAAATGCGGACAGGTTTTGATGATGTTGTTTGAAGGAGAAAATTGTCAAGAAGAAGAAATATAAATCTTCCTCCTGAATCTTACATGTCTGTTGAAGGAAATATTTTCCAAAAACATATTTAGGCTGCAGAATGAAGAATGATTCTTCAGCCCAGATTTTAAATATTTACAACAATTTGTGTTTTCACGAGAAAGCTTACTGTACCAAACATTTGTGAGCCCCTTCATGATAACAGTACTTGAGGGGTGATTGATTGTAGAATGGCCTTGAATGGCAGTAAGGGGAGAATTCAGGCTTATGACCAAAGGCATTGTCAAAGACAAAGATTGTAAGGAAGGGCATAAAGGAGAGGAGGAGGAGGGAGAAAAGGAAGTGTCAGTGGCAAACATTTACTGGGAATGGGGCTACAATGGACGGCTTTACAACCACTAATGAATTGGGGATGAAATTTATGGTCAGCCATGATTAGCAGAATGCACTGTCAACTGGGAACAAGGGACTGCTAATGTGGAGGTGGGATACAACTCTGGCAGGATTTGTTCCAGGACAAAAAGTATGGAGTTGATGGTGCCAGCAGCATTATGAATAAGGCAAAGAAAGAGATGGGATGCAGTTCATGGAGTTCTGTCTGAATTTGAACTTTGGAGATCATCAGGGCATGAAGACAGATCATAAATTTGTTTTTAAAATCTGCACTTTCTTCTTCAAAATTTTAAAATTAACTCTGCAGGACGAAAACATGGTTGTAAATTGACCACAACTTCTTGAAAGTGCCAATCTGGCAAGTGGAGAACAAAGCTCAGACCGAAACTTCACACCTCCCATTTTGTAAGAATTGCAATCAAAAGCCACACCAAGGAGCAGTAGACCCTCTGCCTCCACAGCTAGTTCTGGACAAAGGAGGCGATTGCAACTCATTATGCTTGAAGCTGCTGGCACCATTTATCTCACACCATCAAACAATGAACAGGGCTAAAAGCACAGAAATTACCTCATTCTAAAAATAACTCATCTAGGAACTCTAGCACATGACAAAAAATCCTAGACTCTGGAAAAAAAGTTTAATTATAAATTTCAGTCCGTTTTACTCTAGTCTGGTGTTAACATCAATGCCTGCAAGATTCTCTATACAGGAGACCAGACTCAAGGCTCAGCTGAGCCTGCCTTTCTTCTCAACCTCTTTGAAACCTATTTCCAGAAGGAATCCTGCATTCACTTGAAAAGAGGACCAACCACACTGTCACGCATCCATTCATTAAATGCGGAGATTTTGCAAGATCAGCCCAGGGAAAAGACATGGGCTTTCTGGACTCAGTCAAAACTAATGTGAATTAACATTCATAACTTTGAGCTTCAAATTATTCCTAATTATAAACTCTTTCCATTCCTTTTATTCTTCCTTGTAAGTTGCAAGAAAAAAATTATTAAAAAAAACTTCTGCTTACAGATAGACAAGGAGAAAAAAAAATAAAATTTTAATTCACCTCTCCCTTTTGTCAATAAACCAGGGTAAAGGCAAAATACAAGAACGCTGGAAATCTGAAACAAACACAGTGAATGCTGGAGAAACTCAGCAGGTCTGGTAGGAACTTCGGAAAGAGAAGAGAAACGGGTCAACTTTTCAATTCCAGTATGACTCTTATTCAGTCTTATACCTGGGTTCAGAATATTTTGGGCTGTGTTCTCATTGACACTGTCCATGTGATACAGGCAGATTGAAGTAATAACAGAGCAGCAGCAGACTCTGGCCTCTCCATTATGCTCAACAATGCCCCTTTGAATGCCTGGTTGAATAAGGGTTAAAAATGGAACGAGTTCAAGTGGGGGTTGATGTGCCAGTGATAACAGAGTACAAATAGGAGGCTGTTTAAGTGTCAAGCAGTGCAGCTGGCCTGTTCATTTAATGTAAGTTCATGGTTATTAAGCACATGACTCTGCACAGTCACTCTACACAGATGGTGTTGTACATTGTGTGTTCAGTTCCGTTGCCATGGCTGAAGTAAGTACATGTAAATTTTGTTAATTATCTTGATTATGTTTATAATTTTAAATGCCACTGACCTTTTAGTATATATTGCAGATAGCTTTGATTTTGTTCGTGATTTCTTTTGGTGGCACGGCTAACTTAATAAATTCACCAGAATTTTAAAATGTCCGCTTTTTTTTCATGATCATCAAATTGAGTAATGCCAATGCTGGAGAATGAAATGGCCGAAACAGATCCCCACCTCATGAAATATGCCAGGCCACACTTAGCATAGATAAGATGTAGAGTACAGCAGTGGGCTGCACCCCTGTCTTAGTGAAGACTTCACTGTGCCAGTGTGGCAAATTTCCATGTTATCTACTTTACATTCTGTGCTCCCTATGAAACTATTGAACTGAGGCAATTTTATGCTCTGCATCAATGTTTATCAGTGCAAATGTTGGGATTTCTCCAAATCATTTCACTAGAAATCACTTCATCCAAAATCATTTCACCCTAATCTGGACTGTTCTGAACCCTTAAGAGAAAGGCTGGTACATACCCCAGTCCATCAAACTGTTTAAACATGAAACATCCCAGATGTCCTCCTATTTCAAGGACCACAACTTGGCCCCTCCGGTAATCAAAAATGCCCTCAACCGCATCTCTTTCATTTCCAGCACTTCTGCCCTCAAATCCCCTCTTGCCAACAAAATTAAAGACAGAATCCCCCTGGTCCTCACATACCACACCAACAACCTCTGCATCCAGCGTATCATCCTCCTCCACCTTTGCCACCTGTAATCCGACCCCACGACCAAAGGGATATTTCCCTGCCCATCCCTATCTGCCTTTGGTAGGGATTGCTCAGTCCGTAACTCCCTAATGTGCTCCACACTCCCCACTAACCCCTTCACATCCAGTACCTTTCCCCGCAACCACAGGAAGTGCTACACCTGACCCCTCACCTCCATTCAAGACCCAAAGCAAACCTTTCATTTTTTTTTCCCTCTTTACTCATTAACGGGATTTAGATGTCGCTGGCTAGGCAGCATTTATTGCCTAATTGCCCCGATGGCAGTTCAGAATCAATCACATTGCTGTGCGTCTCGAGTCACATGTAGGTTAGACCAGGTAAGGATGGCAGTTTCCTCTCTCCAAAGGACATTCGTGGATGAGGTAGGTTTTTCCGACAATTGACAATGGATTCATGGTCATCATTAGATGCTTAATTCCAGATATTTTTATTGAATTCAAATTCCACCATCTGCCGTGGTGGGAATTGAACCCAGGTCTGTGGAATGTCATCCAGGTCTCTGGATTAACAGTCCAGCAATAACACCACTACACCATTGCCTCCCCTCAGATATCAGACAGGGTTCACATGTACACCCATCACCTCGATCTACTGTATCTGTTGCTCCAGATGTGGCCTCCTTTACATCAGTGAGACCAAGCGCAGACTCGGGGACTGTTTCATGGAGCATCTGCGCTCTGTAAGCCATAATCAACAACACCTTCTGGTCACAAACCATTTTAACTTCCCCTCCCACTCCCTGGATGACATGTCTATCCTGGGCCTCCTTCAGTCCCACAATGACTGGAAGTGCGAGGGCAGCCTGGGAAGGTAAGCTTTTCAATTATAAAAGTCTTCCCTCGCATGACTATGGCCTTTCAGTTAATTAATACCAGAGTCACTACATGTGTAGTATCTCCCACCTGCCACCTCCTCTAACCTAATAATAACGACTAAATGTGGTGAGTAGGTCAGCTATTTGCATTTTATTTTTCCTCATCTCTTTGTTATCTTTTGAGGTGGTCACGTAGATGTCAAATCCTCTGGGAGCGGGTCAGAAGGCAAAGCTGGAGTCTATTTGAGTATATAACAGAGTAAACTTACTGGTGCAGCGAACGTGCAAAACTAAAAATAAACTAATTCATTTAAAATAATTAACAAAGTAGAGCTGGCAGGCCAGGTGATGTGCTGTAGCTGTATGATATGGGATCCAGCTGATCCCATTGAGAACAGCAGTGACCACATCTACAGCAAGTGTTGGCTGCTCGAGGAGCTCCGGCTCAAAAGTGATGAGCTGGAATCCGAACTCCAAACACTGCGGCACATCCGGGAGGGGGAGAAGTACCTGGATGCTGTGATCCAGGAGGCAGTCACACCTGGTAGATTAACTAATGTTAATTCAATCGGCGGGCAGGGACAGCAGTGTGTGACTGCGAGTGAGGCAGATAGAGGGGCCCTGCAGAAGGAACACAGGAGCCGCAGCCCTTGAGATTGTCCCACAGGTATGAGGCACTTGCTCTCTGTGTGGATGAGGAACAGGGCTGCAGGAAGGATGAGTTAACTGATCGCGACACCATGGTCCAGGAGGCCATTCAAGAGGGGGAAGCAAAAAGAGAGACTGTAGTTGTTGGGGATTCCATCGTCAGGGGGATAGACAGTATCCTCTGCGAGCAGGATAGAGAATTCCGCATGGTGTGTTGCCTGCCCGATGCCAGGGTGCGAGATATCTCTGATCAGCTTGAGATGATACTAGAGAGGGAGCGGAGGATCCCGTTGTTGTGGTCCACGTAGGTACAAACATAGGCAGGACGAGGAAAAAAGATCTGTTTCGGGTTTATGAAAAGCTAGGAACAAAATTTAAAAAACAGGTCTTCAAGGGTCATAATCTCTGGATTGCTGCCCGAGCCACATGCAAATTGGCATAGGGAGGCAAGATCAGGGAAGTAAACATATGGCTAAAAGAGTGGTGTGGGAAAGAGGGTTTCCTTTTCATTGGGCACTGGCATCAGTTCTGGGACAGGAGGGATCTATACCGCTGGGATGGACTCCACCTGAACAGGGCCAGGTCCAGTGTTCTGGTGAAAAGGGTAAATAAGGTGGTTAATAGGACTTTAAATTAGTAAGTGGGGGGAAGGGAGAAGTGAGCGTAGAGGGAGTATAACAATTAATGTAAGGCAAAGCAGCATGTTAGCAGGTGATGAGGAAGCTTCAAATCCACTGAAAATTAGGAAAAATGTTAAAGGGAAGGAGAACTCAAGAGCTGTTCGTAATGGAGGTAATAGGACCCGAAAAGAAGATACAAAAACTGGCATAAGGGCACTTTATCTGAATGCATTCAAAACAAGGTGGATGAGTTGATGGTGCAAATCATGGCAAATGGGTATGATGTCATGGCCATTACAGAGACATGGTTACAGGATGGTCATGACTGGGAGTTAAATATCCAGGGGTATCAAACTGTTGGGAAGGACAGTCAGGAGGTAAGGGAGGTGGTGTTGCTCTGATTTTTAAGGATGATATCAGGGCGGTAGTGAGAGATGTTAATAGGTTCTACTGAACAAAACGTTGAATGCATTTGGGTGGAAATTAGGAATAGTAGGGAGAAGAAGTCACTGATAGGTGTGGGCTATAGGCCACCAAATAATGACATTGTGGTGGGGCGGGCAATAAACATAGAAATAGCTAACGCATGTAAAAATGGTACAGCAATCATCATGGGGGATTTTAATTTACATATCGATTGGTCAAACCAGGTCGGTCATGGCAGCCTTGAGGAGGGGTTCATAGAATGCATCCACGCTAATTTCCTTGAACAATATGAAATGGAGCCTACGAGGGAGCCAGCTATCCTAGATATAGTCCTGGGTAATGATACAGGAATAATTAATGATCTCACAGTTAGGGATCCTCTCAGAAGGAGCAATCACAGTATGGTCGAATTTAAAACACAGATGGAGCGTGAGAAGGTTAAATCCAGTACCTATGTCCTGTGCTATAAAAAAGGAAGGAATGAGGAAGGTAGAATGGGAGGAAAAACTTTATGGTGGGTCAATTGAGGAACAGTGGAGGACTTTCAAAACAATTTTTCACAGTGCTCAGCAGAGGTATATTCCAGTGATAAGGAAGAACTGTAGGAAAAGAGAGATTCAGCCATGGATATCGAAGGAAATAAAGGAAAGTATCAAATTGCAAAAAAAACACATACAAAAAAAGCAAAGGGCAGTGGGAAACTAGTAGACTGGGAAATTTTTAAAGGCCAAAAGAAAGCCTCCTGTGTTCCTGTCTGCAGGGCCCCTCTACCTGCCTCACTCGCAGTCACACACTGCTGTCCCTGCCCGCTGATCGAATTAACATTAACATTATAAAGAAAGATAGATTATGAGAGTAAACCAGCTCAGACTATAAAACAGGCAGCAAAAGCTTCTATAAATATGTAAATCATAAAAGAGTGGTGAAGGTAAACGTTGGTCCTTTAGAGGATGAGAAGGCCGATTTAATAATTGGGAATGAGGAAATAGCCGAGACATTAAACAGTTATTTCGTGTTGGTCTTCACAGTGGAAGACAAATAGCAAGAAAACTTATTAAAACTAAAGAAAACATTAGAAAACTAAAACTAATAGCAAAAAGGTTATAGCAGGCGAGGGCCTAGAAACTATCATCACTAAGGAGGCAGTGCTGGGAAAGCTAATGGGGCGAAAGGTAGACAAGTCTCCTGGCCCTGATGAAATGCATCCTGGGGTACTAAAAGAGGCGATGAGGGAAATAGCAAATGCCCTAGCAATTATTTACCAAAATTCACTGGACTCTGGGGTGGTTCCCGCAGATTGGAAAACAGCCAAAGTGACGCCACTGTTTAAAAAAGGAAGTAGATAAAAAGCAGGTAACTATAGGCCAGTTAGCTTAACTTCAGTCGTGGGGAAAATGCTTGAATCTATCATTAAGGAAGAAATAGCAAAACATCTGGATATAAATTGTCCCATTGGGAACACCCAGCATGGGTTCATGAAGGGGAGGTCATGTTTAACTAATTTGGTGGAATTCTTGGGGTGGAGCTTAGTCTTACAAATCAGCCATGATCTTATTGAATGGCAGGGCAGGCTCGAGGGGCCAGATGGCCTACTCCTGCTCCTAGTTCTTATGCTCTTATGACGCCACAGGCAAACTGGAGGAACAACACCTCATAGGCTGCCTCGGGAACTTACAGCCCGATGGCCTTCATGTAGAATTCACCAGTTTTAAAATCTCCCCATCTGCATCCTCATCCCACATCCAAACATCCCTTTCATCCCTGCCTCCATGACCTGACATTACCTGTCCATCTTCTCTCCCACCTATCCACCCCACCATTCCCATTGACCAATCCCCACTGCTCCTACCTGCACCTACCTACCTTCCCCAGCCCCACCCGTCTTCCCGCTATTTATTTCCCAGCTTCCTTCCTCTTCCCCCATTTCTGAAGAAGGGTCCAACCTGAAACGTAGACTTGCCCACTCCTCTGATGCTGCCAGGCCTGCTGTGTTCCTCCAGCTCCGCACTGCATTGTCTCTGACTCCAGCATCTGCAGTTCTTGCTGTCTCAAACTTTTTAGCCTACTGTCTTTACTGGATATCAGGCCCATCGCACCATCTCGTATCTAGAACCCTGGAAGACAACATTTTTTGTTTGTGCTTGATGCTAATTTTCCTGGATCCTCCTCCCAGGGGGTGAAAGAAATGGACTGATGCATTTAAATTAGGTACAAATGAAAAGCAGAGTAATGTTTTGTGTCATTTGATCTCAGAAAGTAGTAATTTTGCTGAAGCTGCATTCATTACTCTTTCTAATTGCTCTGAGGGGAACCTTGAGATGAAGGTTTAACTCTGATGTTGTTCTTGTCCTTCCTGATGGCAGTGCTCATGAACCTGGGACGTTTTCATTGAATAGGTTCATTGAAATGCTGCCTTGCGTCCTTAGATGGTACTCCTTAGATGTGCGAGTATTTAGTTAGAGATTTACTCAGGTGGCATTTTTCTAATTGAAAAATGTTGAGCCAATCAAGGTGAATTTTGCCCAAACAATTTCATCTCATCAAGTTTGGGCCCCAAGGTTTTTACTACAATCAGTGGTACCTGTCACTTCTTGTAAGAGACCAGAACCGAAGTTGTACCCTTAATCTGTCAAGGCTCCCTGTATAGTTCTCAGCCTAGCCAAGGTCTTGTGCAAACTTAAGATTTAGGATCAACAAATGAGACTGACATTTGGGGTATCATCAACCTCTGCGATTTTTCAGCAGATGATGGAGAACATTTTACAGGGTCTATCAAACGTCATTTATCCAGATAATGTGCTAATAACAAGGAAGTCCAATAAGTAACACTCAGAACTTGGATATAGTCCTTAAATGTTTCTCCCAGGCAGGCATATGCCTTACAAGGGGAAAAGGTGTTCCAGGCACCCAACTGACCTATTTGGGCTAGAGTTTGCAAGACTGGGTTACACCCATTGGAAATAGTGAGGGCAAACAAAGGTAACCAGCTCCCACATCCATACCAGAGCTTAGGCCTTTCCTTAGGCTGGTGAACTATTATGTTAAGTTCATATATAACCTGGCCTCCATCCTGGCACCTTTGTATCAACTCTTAAAAAAAGACTCAGCCTTGGACATGATTGTGTAGGCAAGACGCAGCTTTGAGGGAAGTGGAAAAAACAGCTATCATCCTCGAGGGTGTTGGTACACTATGATACCAAGGGACATCTGGTATTGACATGTGATGCCTCTCCATATGGCATTGGGGTAGTATTAGTTATAGATGACCCAATGGAGAGGAATGCCCAATTGCCTATGTGTACAGGATTATGGTTAACGCACAGCATAAATATGCTCAGACAGTAAAGGAAAGTTTGGAGCTCACAGATGAAGGCAATACCTTTACAGATGTAAATTTGTAATGCTAACAGACACCAAACTCCTGCCTGGTCTACTGAGAGGCATTGGCCACCCATAAATTCAGGCCGAATTCAGCAATAGGCTCTAATACTAAGTACACAAATTTATAAGTTGGAACACCGAGCAGGAGCTAAGTAACAAATGCGAATGCATTGATCACCTCCCACTGGTGGATAGACCATAAGACATAGGAGTGGAAGTAAGGCCATTTGGCCTATCAAGTCCACTCTGCCATTTAAATCATGGCTGATGGGCATTTCAACTCCACTTCCCTGCACTCTCCTCGTAGCTTTTGATTCCTTGTGAGATCAAGAATTTGTCGATCTCTGCCTTGAAGGCATCTAACTTCCCAGCATCCACTGCACTCCGTGGCAATGAATTCCACAAGCCCACCACTCTCTGGCTGAAGAAATGTCGTCTCATTTCAGTTTTAAATTTACCCCCCATAATTTTAAGGCTGTGCCCACAGGTCCTAGTCTCCCCACCTAACGGAAACAACTTCCCAGCGTCCACCCCTTCTAAGCCATACATTATCTTGTAAGTTTCTATTAGATCTCCCCTCAACTTTCTAAACTCTAATGAGTACAATCCCAGGATCCTTAGCCATTCATCATACGTTAAAGACCACCGGTGGTACTGCCAGTAGAAGAGACCATTCTGGTTTTAAACTTTCTGGACACACTTCCAGTCACAGCTGACAATATCAGACGATGGACATAGAAAGATCCGGTCCTGGCAAAACTGAAACAGCTGGTGGTGAGGGGGAAACCAAAGGGCCATCACATCATGTATCAAAACCCTGTTGGACCTGAAGAGACTAGATTACCGTAGAAAATGGCATATTATGGGGAGAAAGAGTGATTATCCTGAGAGAAGGTTACAGCCAGATACTGGCTGAATTCCACCAGGGTCATCCAGAGCTTTCCAAAATTAAAATGTTGATGAGAAGTTGTGTCTGGTGGCCAAGATTGTATGCAGACGCAGCTGTGTTGGTGGGGCCTAGAGTGCCAACAAGGACGAAAATTACCACCATTAGGTCCCCCACATTCATGGGAATGGTCTGGTAAATTCTGGTCTTGGCTATGCATTGACTATGTAGGTCCATTCATGGGTTCAGTGTTCTCATTGTGGATGCTCATTCAAAGTGCCTGGACGTGCATAGAGTTCATTAATCAAAATGGGGATAACAGAAAAACTCTGTGCATCTTTTGCAATACAAGACTCCTGTAAGTGTTGGTCATAGATAATGGGGCATCGTTTACCAGCAGGGAATTTGAGTATTTCCTGAGGTCGAATGGTACTCAACATATAATGACAGCTCCACAACATCCGTCACCCAATGGTCTGACAGAAACAACATTCCAAACTTTGAAGGCAGGCTTAAAGAAACAGCCTACAGCTTCACTAAATACCAAACTGGTCTTGTTTCTATTTGATTATCACACCACCTCTCACACAACTGCAAGGATAGCTCTGGCAGAGTTACTAATGGGGAGAACACTCCACACCAGGTTAAATCTGATCTTCCTGGACCTAAGAGGAAGGGTGAAATGGCATCAGGAACACCAATGCTGGGCACAAGGCTCTGCTAAGAGAGATAGGCAGCTTATTTTAGGGGATGAAGTCTGGCACTGGACCCGCAGGAATGGCCCTGCATGGGTAAGAGACATGGTTGACGTGAGGTCTGATCCAGTGACATAGGTGTGATGATCCTGAACAAGCACATGGACAATACAAAAGCTGCAAACTCTCAAACGATGTGGGAGAAAAACGTGCCTGACACCTGGATAGCCTTTCCAGCTATTACAGAACCCGTGGGTTCTCCCTCTCCGTCAAGTGTTGAAGATACCTCGGAACTGGAGACGGACACAACAGATGTTGCTGCCTCAAAGCCTTTGACACCTGAAGAAGAGATTAATTTCTTCCAGGTTGCTCTGGCTGCTAGAGGCAAGCTACTATGTGTTACACACCACCGGTGTCAGAGGAACCTGACCCTGTGCTAAAAAGCCACAGGAAAAGCTACAAAAATATACTGGCCTCTGCCCTCAGATTTGGAGGGGGACGGATGTAAAGATTGTAGTGAGGTCAGCCAGGTGGAACCCATAGAGTTTGAGCTCCCCAACTGGGTCTGTTAACCTGGTCCAATCAGACAGCCCTTGCTGACAGATGTAAACAGGAGTGTCAGTCATCTGCTTCACTCCGAGCTGACCCTGAAGAAGATGGATCAATGTCAAGGGCTTTCTACATGTTAATTAAAGACTGACTTGGCGATATGATACTGGCCTACGTGAAGTTATTTCAGGTGACTCTTAAAGTGACAACATGTGCTGCAATTATGATTAAATGAGACATTTGTAAACCTGGCAGCCTCTGACTTTAACCAATCAGATGAATGGGACGATCAATTATAAACCAGTGCTTGTTTGAAAAGTGGGACAGTCACCAAATTCTTCTCAGCTCAAAGCAAGTCGCTCAAGTTTGATGCCGATGCACAATGGCACTGAATGGAGGCCGCTTAGCTGCAGTTTCCTTCTGAAGTCATCAGCCCACAGTTTTGCCCCAATGTGCATTGCTGTAGGCCTGCCAGCAACACAACCTCCTAATCTTGATTTTGATGTGAACTCTGATTCCTATCAGTATTTCACTGATAACCACAAATTTTTAGCAGCTCCCAGTCAACCATTGGGTTCAGCTGAGGAGACTGCCCCTCACGCCTTTCAGGAATAGCAACAACAGCCTGCATTTGTGTAGCACCTTTGACATAAATGTTTCAATGCACTGGTAAGAGTTTAATCAGCTTAATTCCCTCAAAATTTTAAAAATGTTGATAATTTGAGACTAACTAAAAAAGAAGTTCGGATAGAAGTGGGACTTAAGCAGCACTGCAGAATCATACATACAGGAGAGGGCCTTTGATCAACTGAGTCTATACCGACAAAAAAAATCCTAAATTTACATGACTCCCATTTTCCAGAACTTGACCCCTTATTGTGGCATTTCCAGTGTTTATCCAAGTACTTTTTAAGACAATGCATTCCAGATTCCCACTATCCAGATGCATCCTGGAACTGCACAGAGTCACAAACACAGCCCAGTCATAGATCATAGAATCCCTACAGTGTGGAAACAGGCCCTTCTGCCCCACAAGTCCACACTGACTCTCAAAGCATCCCACTCAGACGAATCCCCCTATAGTTTAGCACGGCCAATCCACCTAACCTGCACATCTTTGGACTGTGGGAGGAAATCAGAGCATCTGGAGGAAACCCACGCAGACATGGGGAGAATGTGCAAACTCCACACAGACAGTTGCCCAAGGGTGGATTTGAACCCAGGTCACTGGCACTGAGGCAACAGTGCTAACCACTGAGCCACTGTGCTGCTCATCAGCAAATCCATTGATTTCATCTATACTGCCCACTGCCTTGGAAAAGAAACCAACATAATCAAAGACCCCTCCCCCCCACCATGGTTATACTCTCTTTCACCTTCTTCTGTTGGGTAGAAGACATAAAAATTAGCGTACACGTAATAATACATTTAAGAACAGCTTCTTCTCTGCTGAGTGAAAAATGTTTTCCTCAAATCCCCTCTAAACCTCCTGCCTTTCATCTTAAAAGTGTGCCCCCTTGTTCTTGAAACTTCAGCTAAAGGGAATAGCTGATTTCTATCCACCCTGTCCATGCCCCTTAATCTTATACTACTCAATCAGGTTCCCTCTTGGCTTTCTCTGCTCTTAAAACAAAATACTGAGCTTATCCAGCTTCTTTTCATCGTTAAACTACTCAGGCAACATCCTGGTGAATCTCTTTTGCACCCCTCCACCGTGATCACATCCTTCTTATTGTGTGGCGACCCGAACTACACACAGCACTGCAGCTGTGGTCTAACCAAAATCCTCAACAGCTCCAATAAAACATTCCTGCCCTTATAATCTATGCCATTGCTGACAAAGGCAGGTGTCCATACTCCAAGTTCCCCGCTGTTCCTTTCAGCTTCTGGTGTCCTGCCTTTCATTTGACTACTCCTTTGTCTTTTTCCTACTTCCAAAGTGCATTTACCAATGGTAAATCCTCTTCCACTAATCTGCCCATGTGACTTGTCTGTCCATATCCTCCTGCAACCCAAGTCCTCCTTCTTCACTGTCAACTACCCATGTGTCATCCTTCCGTGGAATTTATCATGCACCCACATCTTCTTCTATATCGTTTATACATATTAGGAACATTGGCACTGATTCCTACGGTAAGTCACTGGACACCAGCCTCTAGTCTCAAACTGTTGTAGGGTGGATTTCAAACAACAACATGCAGAATACAGGAAGGAGATTGAATGCTTAGCAGCATGGTGTAAAGACAACACTCTCTCCAAGGTCAGCAAAATGAAGGAGGTGGTCATTGACTTTAGGAGACAGAGTGGAGGGCATGGCCCTGTCTGTATCAATGGTGCTGAGGTGGAGATGGTTGAGAGCATCAAATTCCTACTAGTGATGATCACCAACAATCTAACTTGGTCCATACATGTCAACACAATGGTCAAGAAAGCACAACAATGTCTTTACTTCTTCAGGAGGCTAAAGAAGTTCAGCATGTTCACAAGGACTCTTACCAATTTTTATAGATGCACCATAGAAAGTATCCTATCTGGATGCATCCCAGTCACAGCTGAGAGTCATGAACACAGCCCAGTCGGTCATGCAAGCCAGCCTTCCATCCATACTTTTCACTGCCTTGGGAAAGCAGCCAACATAATCAAAGACCCCCTCAGAAGACAAAGAAGTTAGCATACACGTAGGAAGAGATTCAAGAACAGCTTCTTCACTGCTGTTATTAGACTTCTGAATGGACTTCTCAAATTTTAAATTTAATCTTGATCTCGTTCTCTGTGTACCTTCTCTGCAGCCACACCATTTTATTACTTGCTCTGTTCTATTATGCTAACTCACTTTGTATGGTATGATCTGCCACTAATGCACACAAAACAAAACTTTTCACTGTAATGAAGTTCATGTGAAAATAATAAATCAAATCAAATCAAACAGCCTTCTCCACCACACTTTATCTCCTAGCACAAAACTAATTTTGGATTAAACTTGCCAAGTTACTTTGGATCCCATGTGTTTTTACCTTCGTTAACAGTCTCCCCATGGGACCTTGTTAAAGGTTTTTCAAAAATCCATACAAACTACATCAACAGCATTACCCTAACCCATTAACTTGGACAGCTCCTCAAAAAATTAAATCAAATTTGTTAGGCATTACCTCTCTCTTAAAAAGCCAGGTTGGCAATCCCTGATCAAACCTTGCCTGAGGAATCTGTACAGTGTGGAAGCAGGCCATTCAGTCCACAATGATCATCCAAAGAGCATTCCATCCAGATCCATCCCCACTTATCCTATCCTCGTAACCCTGCATTTCCCATGGCCATTCTAAGTAGCCTACACTGCCCTGGACACTATGGGCAATTTAGCATGGCCAGTCCACCTAACCTGCACATCTGTGGCCAGTGGCACAAAACCCATGCAGTCACAGGGACAATGTGCAAACTCTGCACAGACAGTCATCGGAGGGAAGAACTGAACCTGCGTCCTCAGTGCTGCGAGACAGCAGTGCGAACCACTGGGCCACGGTGCCCCTCTAAGTGAAGACCAATCCTATCCTTCAGAATTTTGTCCGATAGTTTCCCAGCATCATGAAGGAGGTCGAGAGAGAGAGACGCAAAGGGAAAAGTTTAGGGAGAACTCTCCACAGTTGAGAGCCTCAGCAGCTGAAGGCAGGGCTGGCACTCATTGTGTGGAAGAAGTTAAGTTTCCTTAAAATAAAACAGATTGGTAGAACAGAACATTGTTGGAGGGCTGTAAGGTTGGAAGCGGTGACAGAGGTAGAGGTGACGAGGTCATGGATGGATTGGAACATAAGATTTATCATTTTTAATTTGATTTATTGGTAAAACAAGGGTTAATGTAGGTCAGCAAACATAGGGTGATGGAAGAAGGCGTTGGTGGAAAGTGGTGACACAGATGGCAGAGTTTTGAGTGGAGGTTTATGGAGAATGGAAGTTGGGAGAACATTGGAACAGATGAATATGGGAAGGAACAAAGCATGTATGAGGGTTTCAGTTAAAATGTGGACAAGAGATGACTATTATACAGGTGGAACCGACTGGTCTTGATATTGAGATAGTGGTCAGAAGCTCAGATCAACTTCAAATAAGATGTTGAGGTTAGAAACAGTCTGGATCAGCTTAATCTATTATGAAAGCCACGAGATCCTGCCCTGAGCAGGAAGATAGAGGCACAATTAAACATCTCAGTTCAAAGATGGCACCTCTATCAATGCAACACCCACTCAATTACTAAGACCCATTTCCTTACTTTTGTTTGTACAGATTTGGTCGTCTGAGTTTTGTGACAATGCATTGAAACCCTCCCCGTTCTTTTGTCTCTATCTTTTATTTTTATTTCACAAACGATGCCTTATGTGGTCTGTCAGGTTCGTATGTACAGTCACTTTAACACAATCACTGGACAGCAGAGATTTGTGTATCTGTCACTGTGAGTTAACAGGTTGTATCATTTTGATTTAAGCCTGCAGTCCCTGCAGTGCTAAACTTTAACCGGTACAGTATATTCACAGTTATGCTTACCGGTTCTTGAAATCTGACAGCCATTTTGCAATTATCTTCTCATATTTCCTGACTCGGTTTCTCTCCGTCCTCCTGATTGTGTTTCCCGATATTTAGGTAACTTATTTGCCACTCCTGCTTTCGAAGAGGGTGGAGATTGTGCTTGAGGTGTATTCAATAGTTCCGGGTTAAAGAATGAGCAGCAAATTCCACGCTGGTAAATTACACCTGCACCTTTAACCACAAAGTAGTGAAACCTGCTGAGCTGACAGCCCACAGCCTACTTCTGCCCCCGCCCAGTAATGACACAGCAACAGCACAACCTCAGGTAAACGCAGCTATTGTTTTGGGTTTTGAAATTTGAGGCCTATTATACATGCTGCACCAGGGCCCTCAATTTAGACAACATTCCAAAATTACAGACATAAATGGAGAAACACAGTCACACCAATTATCCAAGCATCTGGAAAGTTTCCTAGCCCAGAGGAATTATAAACGCCATCAAACATTAACTGGTTGGTATGAGGGAGGTGCCCCTTGCATACCAAGTTTGATACAGACATGCCATAATTCTCTGTACACACAGACTAAAGTTACTAAACTGTTTCATTTCCATTTGTTTCTACTGGCTCCAGTTCTCAATGCGAGATTCACTCGTTTAAAATCTAGGATAGCTTCACGTAACAGGCCAGCAGGTGAATGCATCCACTTAAACACAGATCTGCTGCTGGAAAGGGCTCCCTACCCAGTCCATATAGTGTCCATACCTTTGAACCAGGAGGCTCAGGTTTGGATCCCACTTGTTCCAAAGATGTGTAACAATATCTTTGGACAGGTTGACGAGAAAATATTTCTGTTGCTGAAATTCTCATTGACACCTTTACCTCCAGAAATAACTATTCTAATGCATTTCAGTTAGCCTCCCTTTTCCACCCAAAGTCATCCAAAATGCCGCTATGCCCCCATTGGACAACAGTTCACCCATTGCCCCTATGCCTGCCAATGAACGTTGGCGGATGGATGTGAGTTTGCTCGCTGGGCTGGAAGGTTAGTTTTCAGACGTTTCATCACTTTTTTTTATTTGAAAAATATACTTTATTCATAAGATGTACAAAAAATAAAACATATTTACACACCTACCCAGTCATGCAAGCCGCTCCGGGTACCCAGGGAGTACATACACCAACTAAAGGAAAAAAACAAAGAAGGAAAAAAAAACAAAGCGAAGAAAACACCCCGGCAGTCGTCTCCCCGCACAGTCCCTGTTGGTCCCCTGACCAGTTGGGGAAGGCGCCAGCTGGGCCCAGTTACCAGATAGGGCCCTTTTTTCTATTCTGGACGAGGGGTTTCATACGGTGGTCTTTCCCCACCGCGCTTTGGCGGCGGCTGCCCCAAGTTTTAGCGCGTCCCTCAGCACGTAGTCCTGGACCTTGGAGTGCGCCAGTCTGCAACACTCGGTCGGGGTCAGTTCTTTCAGCTGGCAGACCAGCAAGTTGCGGGCAGACCAAAGAGCGTCTTTCACCGCATTGATGGTCCTCCCGGCGCAGTTGATGTTGGTCTCAGTGTGCGTCCCAGGAAACAGCCCGTGGAGCATGGAGTCCCACGTCACGGAGCTGCTCGGGACGAACCTCGACAAATACCACTGCATCCCCCTCCAGACCTCCTGTGCATAGGCACACTCCAGAAGGAGGTGATCGACAGTCTCGTCCCTCCCATAGCCACCTCGAGGGCAGTGTGCGGTGGCGCAGAGATTCCGGGCATGCATAAACGATCTCACTGGCAGAGCCCCTCTCATCGCCAGCCAAGCAATGTCCTTGTGCTTGTTTGAAAGTTCTGGCGATGAGGCATTCTGCCAAACGACTTTGGCAGTCTGCGTGGGGAACCACACAACGGGATCCACCCTCTCCTTTTCCCGAAGGGTCTTGAGGATACTACGTGCTGACCTCTGCCTGACGGCCTTGTGGTCAAAGGTTTCGTTTCAAAAATTTCTCCACGAAGGACAGGTGGTACGGGACGGTCCAACTACTCGGAGCGTTCCGCGGCAACGAGGCCAGGCCCATCCTTCGCAACACCGGGGACAGGTAGAACCTCAGTAAGTAGTGACACTTGGTATTTGCGTACTGAGGATCTACGCACAGCTTGATGCAGCTGCACACAAAAGTAGCCATCAGGGCGAGGGTGGCGTTCGGTACGCCCTTTCCCCTATTTTCCAGATCTTCGTACATGGTGTCCCTGCGGACCCGGTCCATCCTCGACCCCCAAATGAAGTGGAAGATGGCCTGGGTGACCGCAGTGGCGCAGGTCCAGGGAATAGGCCAAGCCTGCGCCACATGCAACAGTACCGAAAGCCCCTCGCACCTGACAGCCAGGTTCTTACCCGCGGAGAGGGACCGGAGCGTCCGCCTACCCAGCTTCTGCTTCAATTTGGTGATACGCTCCTCCCAAGTCTTAGTGCACGCCCCAGCTTCACCAAACCAAACACCCAGCACCTTCAGGTAGTCTGTCCTGACGGTGAAGGGGATGAAGGAGCGGTCGTCCCAGTTCCCGAAGAACATGACCTCACTCTTACCCCTATTGACTTTGGCACCCGAGGCCAGTTCAAACTGGCCGCAGATGTCCAATAGTCGACTCACCGACCGACGATCGGTGCAGCAGACGGCGACATCGTCCATGTACAGGGAGGTCTTGACCTGAAGGCCTCCGCTGCCTGGGATAGTCACGCCCTTCAGGCTCACTGCGGCGAAGGGCTCCACACAACACATGAGCAAGGCAGGAGAGAGCGGGCAGCCCTGCCTGACTCCAGATCTGACAGGAAAACTGTCCGATTCCCACCTGTTGATTGAGACTGCGCTAATGATGCTGGTGTAGAGCAGCCGGATCCAACTGCGGATGCCCTCCCCGAACCCCAATTTGGAGAGGACGTCCCTCATGTAAGCATGAGAGACCCTGTCAAAGGCCTTCTCCTGGTCCAGGCTGACGAGGCAGGTGTCCACCCCCCTGTCCTGTACGTAGGTGATCGTATCCCTGATGAGCGCGAGGCTCTCAGCGATCTTCCTGCCTGGCACAGCACAGGTTTGGTCAGGGTGAATCACCGACTCCAGGACAGACCTGACCCGGTTGGCTATGACCTTGGCCAGGATTTTGTAGTCCACGTTCAATAGTGAAATGGGACGCCAATTCTTAATTTCTTCCCTCTCCCCCTTCCTCTTGTAAATGAGGGTGATGATGCCCTTCCTCATGGACTTGCACATTTCCCCTGCCTGAAATGCACTATCATAGAACTCCAGCAGGTCCTGGCCGACCAGGTCCCACAGAGCGGAATACAGCTCGACCAGTAAGCCGTCGCTCCTGGGAGTCCTATTCCTCTCCAAGGACTTGACAGCTCTGGTCAGCTCGTCCAGGGATATCGGCCAGTCCAGCCACTCCCTCGTGCCGTCATCTAAGACCTCCGTGATAGACGACAGGAACGACTCGGAGGCCATGCTGTCCGTGGGCTTCGTGTCGTACAGTCCAGCATAGAAGGATCTGCTGATCCTCAAAATGTCGGGCCGAGACGACGTCACCGAGCTGTCGTCCTCCTTCAGCCACCTAAGCACAGAGCTCTCTTTGTGCACCTTCTGAAAGAAGAAACGCGAGCACGTCTCGTCCTGCTCCACAGAGCAAATCCTGGACCGGAAGATTATCCTGGAGGCCTCCGCGGCGAAGAGTGAGGCTTGCTGGCCCCTCACCTCGCAGAGGTCCTCCGTGACATCAACCCCCATCAACTGCAGAAGGAGCAGGTTCTGCACCCTTTTCTGGAGTCGCGACAGCTTTCCCTGCCTCTCTCTCGCCTTCCGAACACCCTTGAGGACAAAGAACCTCTTGATGTTCTCCTTCACCGTCTCCCACCAGTCGCCTGGAGACTCAAAGAGGGGTTTCATGGTTCTCCAACCGGCGTACTCCCTTTTAAGCTCCTCGACGTTCTCTGGGGTCAACAGAGTCATGTTGAGCTTCCATGTCCCCTTGCCGGCCGGCTGGTGGTCCTGTAAGTGACAGTCAGCCAGCAGGAGGCAGTGGTCAGAGAAGTACACCGGCTCGACGCCGGTGGACCTGACCGAGAATGCCTGTGACACAAACAGGAAGTCTATCCTTGAGTGAATAGACCCGTCTGGCCGCAACCAGGTGTACCTCCGCTGCGATCCGTCTGCAGGGGTGCTGAAGACGTCTAGCAGCTTGGCGTCCTTCACCGTGCCCATCAGGAATCTGGACGTGACGTCCAGTTGACTCCCCACACCCGCTGATGCAGTTGAAGTCTCCGCCTAGGATGACCGGCCTGGACGTAGCCAGCAGGGGTGGAAACCGCTGGAGGACGGCCAACCGCTCACTCCGTACCGCTGGGGCGTACACGTTGATCAGCCTCAGCAGAGCGTTCCTGTAGGTGACGTCAGCCACTAGGAGGCGCCCCCCCACCACCTCCTGAACTTGAGAGATGGTGAAGTCGCGCCCCCGCAGCAGAATAGCCAGGCCCAAGGAGCGACAGTCATTACCCCCCGCCCAGATCGAAGGCCCACAGGTCCAGGCGCCGGACCATTTCCTGTACCTGCCGAGGTGCGGTATCCCGCACTCCTGCAGAAACAGGAGGTCTGCCTTGATGGTGGTCAGGTCGGCCAACGTGGACACACATCTTGCAGTGGACTTGACGCTGCGCACATTACTGCTCGCAACTCGTACCCCCATTGTGGGCAGTGACTGCAGTACCCTCCCCAAGTCCAAGGTCCAGCCCCTCCATCTGTCCCTTCATGCCCATTGCCTGGGCTAACCGCTGGACGCTCTCCGGGCACAAGAAACCGTCCGTGCTGCCTTCCAGGCGGCATCCCCCCGACAGGGGTGCGGAGGCAGGAGAGTCCGGCTCTGGGTCAGGCTGGGGATGCACTGTTTCCTCCTTCCTGCCTGGAAGTTCCGGGGGGCCCTCCAGTGCCCCAGCGGCATGTGACTGGGTGTCGGAGGGAGCCTCAGGACGCCTCCCGTCACCTGGAAGCGGGGTGCTGTTTTCCTTCCCCCTCGAGATCTTTAACTTCTGCTTCGGGCGGGCCGTCTCCGAATCCCCCTCGTCAGAGGAGCTCTTATAGCCCCCCTGTAGCTGCCTCTTCCCGCCTGATGGTTGCGGTTCCTGGGCCCACCGACGCACCTTCCTCCTCGCTTTCCGGACCGTCGTCCACTCCCCTGGGACACCTGTTGCCGCCTCCATCAACTCCAGGTTGTGGGTGTGGGGAGTGAACCAGCTTACATCTGGAACAAAATAAAGACCCACTCTTTTGTGGACCGAGAGGAGGAGAGTGCTGTGTTGGAGGTGAAAGGAGGATGTCAGGTTGGCTGTGCCCCCTTGCGACCAGTGGATCTTAATGCTGGCTTCGGCCTAACGCTGGTTCAGGGGAGCAGCCAACCTGCAATGATGCCTACGGCAAGTGCTCGTGCCCCAGGTCAGGGGATCCGGAACACCATCCGTGTTTCCGTGAAGAAGGTGGATGAAGGTGCACCTGTGGACCGCACCTTCTTCGTGAAGAGGGTCCTGTTGGACTGTTGTGGGTTCGCTGCTGCGGACATTTACTGCCTGCAGGATTTCCCTGGAGGAGGTTTTTACGATGTAACCTTCAGGAGTGTCAAGCTTTGCGAGCGCTTCCTGGAGGTTTTCAAGGAGAAAGGAGGTGGGGGCCCCCTCTCTGTATTGACCGCTGTCCCACTGTTTGTGATGCCAGCACAGAGGAGCCGTATGGTGACTGTACACATGTACAACCCGCATGTGCCAGCAGTTGATATCCTGACCTTCCTCGGAAGGTATGTGAAGGTGGAAGGTGACCTAACTGACATCATGGACCCCTTTGGCATCTGGACGAGTAAGAGGCAGGTCAAGGTGACGCTGAGGATGGGCGCGGACGGGAACATTGTACACCCACCGTCCAGCTTCGCGATCGGCGGGAGCAGGGGCTACCTGACCTATGCAGGGCAACCTAAAGTCTGCCATGCCTGTGGTAGGTCAGGTCACGTGGCGGCCGACTGCAAAGCCACCATCTGCAGGGAGGAGGGACACCTTGCAAAGGATTGCCCACGAGAGAAAAGCTGCAACCTTTGCGGGGAAGCGGGCCACCTCTATCGGGCATGCCCACGGCGGGGGACCACCTACGCCCAGGTCGCCGGCAGGGGCAATGCGGGGCCAGCCCCCCCGGAGGAGAGGAAGGCACCAGGGCCCTGCAAGGACCCCACTAATGTGCACGAGGGCCAGGTCGAGCAGGAGGGCCCAGCCTCGCAGAATGGGCCCAAGGCCAGCAAAGCACCCCTGCAGGCTCCGATCCCCCCCGACAACCCGGAGTCGATGGAGGCAGTGACAGGAGACCCAGGGGAGTGGACGACGGTCCGGAAAGCGAGAAGGAAGGTGCGTCGGCAGGCCCAGCAACCGCAACCATCAGGCGGGAAGAGGCAGCTACAGGGGGGCTATAAGAGCTCCTCTGACAAGGGAGATTCGGAGAGGACCCGCCCGAAGCAGAAGCTAAAGATCTCAAGGGAGAAGGAAAGCAGCACCCCGTGACGGGGTGACGTCCCAGGTCCTGAGGCTCCTTCTGACACCCAGTCACGTGCCGCTGGGGCACTGGAGGGCCCCCCGGAACTTCCAGGCAGGAAGGAGGAAACAGCGCGTCCCCAGCCTGACCCAGAGCCGGACTCTCCTGCCTCCGTACCCTCGAAAGGGGAATGCCACCTGGAAGGCAGCACGGATGGTTTCCTGAGCCCAGAGAGCATCCAGCAGTTAGCCCGGGCAATGGGCATGAAGGGACAGATGGAGGGACTGGACCTTGGACTTGGGGAGGGTACTGCAGTCACTGCCCACAATGGGGGTATGAGTTGCGAGCATTAATGTGCGCAGCGTCAAGTCCACCGCAAGATGTGTGTCCACGTTGGCCTACCTGACCACCATCAAGGCGGACCTCCTGTTTCTGCAGGAGTGCGGGATACCGCACCTCGGCAGGTACGGGAAATGGTCCGGCGCCTGGACCTGTGGGCCTTCAATCTGGTCGGAGGGTAACAACTGTCACTCCTCGGGCCTGGCTATTCTGCTGCGGGGGCGCAACTTATCCATCCCTCAAGTTCAGGAGGTGGTGAGGGGGGGGGGCGACTCCTAGTGGCTGACGTCACCTACAGGAACGCTCCCCTGAGGCTGATCAACGTGTACGCCCCAGTGGTACGGAGTGAGCGGTTGGCCATCCTGCAGCAGCTTCCACCCCTGCTGGCTACGTCCAGACCGGTCATCCTAGGCGGAGACTTCAACTGCATCATTGATACAGATGGAAGATCCGGCGTGGGGACAGCGGGTGTGGGGAGTCAACTGGACGTCATGTCCAGATTCCTGTTGGGCACGGTGAAGGACGCCAAGCTGCTCAATGTCTTCAGCACCCCTGCAGACGGAGCGCAGCGGAGGTATACCTGGTCGCGGCCAGACAGGTCTATTCACTCAATGATAGACTTCCTGTTTGTGTCACGGGCATTCTCAGTCATGTCCGCCGGCGTCAAGCCGGTGTTCTTCTCTGACCACTGCCTCCTGCTGGCCGACTGTCACTTACAGGATGACCAGCCGGCCGGCAAGGGGACGTGGAAGCTCAACACGACTCTGTTGACCCCAGAGAACGTCGAGGAGCTTAGGAGGGAGTACGCTGGTTGGAGAACCGCGGTGACGAAACATCTGAAAACTAACCTTCCAGCTCAGCGAGCAAACTCACATCCAGAAACTCAACCTGAGCTACAAATCTTCTCAAAACTCACTAATGAATGTTGGCTTCTGGTTAAGTCATGCTGTTTTCTTGTTTTCAAATCTTTCCATGATGTAGATCCTCCACATATCATCCCTCCCGCAACCAATGTGTGTCCTAAGTTATATGGCAACTGGGTCGATAAGCTTAGTTGGCTGGAAAGCTGGTTTGTGATGTAGAGTACCAGCAACAGTGTGGGTTCAATACCTGCACTAGCTGAGTTTACCATAAAGGGTCTTCCTTCTTAACCTCTCCCCTTGCGAGAGGTGTCATGACCTCAGGTTAAACCATCACCAGTTGGCTCTCTCTTAATGGACAGCAGCCCTCTGGGACTATCGTGAATTTTGCATGAAATAGCCTAAAGCTGGTGAAAGTAAAAGTGAGGAGCAAGAATCTGCATTTACGTAGGAATGCAGGAAGAGAAGAAAACTATTTCCTTCCTCCGTACTGAATCTGATCTACCAATCAATGAGATCATGGTTGATCCACTACTCTCTCAGAGTACGGCTAACGGCATCTGCAAAGAGACAAAAGCAACAGTCAGGTTATTCAAAGGGCAACATGATCAAGATCTGGTGAGGTGAGGACTCAATGTAGATGAGCTTTGAAAATCATGGTCCCAAAGGTCATTTCAGAATCCGAATGTCTCCAGACAGTTTCAAATTAATAATTCTTTAAGCTCCTTCAGGACAATGTTAAGGAGCCTGGCTGTTTCTGAATGCAGTTTTCAATTCTCTACCTGACAATCCAGAACTGTCTTGTTTGCATCAGCACATAGTTGTCATGTTCACTGTGGAACTGAAGTATTTCTGCAGCTGTCTCCAAAACAGATATTTGGGCTCAGCTACCTCTGTTACAAGCACAGGGACCTGACTTTGTTCTTTAAGGTTGCTCATTCCACCTCCTATGGCCTTACTAGGAGCTGTATGCTCCAATCAGCAAGCCTAACTTGCAGCTCCTAACTATGACTGACACCTGCCTTTATCACTGGCATCAAGCAGGCAGCTCTTTCCTCCAGGAGACACTCAGCGTCTACTCTACTCGTGACTAGTTAGGTCACTTACATTTAAAAATCACACCTTTAGAGTGACACAGGCACAGGGTGGTACTGGATTCCAACTGGGTGTTGAGATCAACCTAGCATTGAAAATCCAGCACACTTTCATGCCAACAACTTTTCACCAGAACTCAGATCTTCAATTGTTGCTATTGCTGTGTCATTAAGCTAGTATAATTGTCCAGTATAAATTTATTAGTGCTGTGTTTAGTGCTCTGAATTTTGTCTGATAATAATCTTGTGCAGTGCTTAACTATATTAAAGATGCCATATAAGTGCAGGTTGTTGTAATAATAAACTGTATTTATATACCTGTGCTGTAAAAGACTGTATTACGGTGGTGCAACATCAGTTTTTGAAATGCTTTCAAGATCTGGGAGTCATTGGCTGGCAGCGTTTGTTGCCCATCCCCGACTGTCCTTGAAAAGATGGTAGTGAACTGCCAACTGATATTTTGGCAGCAGCATGGCAACAAGCACAGAATCTTCACCACTCAGTCTGAATTTTTGAGTTTTGTTTAGAGGTGTGGCCTCAAATTCAGGCTGCAGTGTGACAGTGCTGTAACACAGTATATTAGTGCTGTAGTGTAGTGTGTTGCAGATGTAATGGAGAGTTAATGACGAAATGGAGCACTAGCACTGTTACAGTGTTATTGCTGCAATGCAGGTACTACTGCTGTAAATCTATATATGTAATTTATTGCCTCGCAGTAGGTCTTTGAGTAAGTTTAAGGTTACAGGTTTTTAATTAGTAATCCAGTAATTAGGTTAAAGTATTAGAGAGCACGGGCAGGAAAGCAGAGTTGAGGGCAAGATGGGATCAATCTTGATCGTATTAAAATGCAGGCCAGGCTCAAGGGGCTGAATTGCCTACTCCTCCTAGTTTTTATGTTCTTAACTGTATTTGTGTAATAACACCACATTCTGCAATATACTGTTAGTGTTGCAATGCATTGTGTACTGCTAAAATGTGGTGTAAGCACTTTAATTTTAGTGCTAAAACACTAAGTATTTGTGTTGTAATACAGTGTAATAGTACTATAATGCAATATATTAGTGTAACATAATGTGGCAGTGCTGCAACTGTTAATGCAACATACTGTGTTGGTGCTGCAATACAGCATGTTAGTGCACTTTGCGCTGTGCTAGTAGCTGGGTTGCTGCCTTTTCTATCAATGCCCTTGGGTTAGAGGTGAGGAACAGTCACTCACCCATGATCCAATTATCACTGGTAGCAAGAGCTAGTGTGGTTTTTCAAAAAGAATGGGTTTTGGCTTGACTAAAATAGACTCCATAGTTGAATTAAAATGAATCAGGGTTAAACCCACACCTTCTTGGTTCATGCAAGATGGTAATCATGCCCTACACTCCAATCACACTCTGAGTCAGTAGCTTCTTGGTTAAATTTGCAGTCCAGAGACTTCAACGTAAACTGCAGGTTGGCACTTCAGTGCACAACCATGGGAGTGCTGCATTGGCTGAAGTCCCATTTTTCAACTGGGACTTCAAGGTCCCCTTAACCCTCTCGATCCTATTAACCTTCTCATCTTTCAAAGCCGACCTTGGCAGTTCTCTCCTGTGTCTTTTCCAGTATTTAGCCCTCAGGTGATCAGTTAAAAAAGCACGTCTGTCATAATTGGACCTCAGCATGATCCAAAAATCTGTCTTGCTCTTACAATATCATAGTGGCAATACTTCTAAAAATACTTAATCAGCTGCTAAACACTTTGAAATGGCTTGTGTTTGGGAAAAGGTTAAACAAACATAACCTTGTTTCTGTGATTTGAGTCCGCAATAAGAAGTGCAATTTATCTTTGAATATTTGTAGAGCTAAGAAAATTAGATGAATCATAATCAAGGTCTATAAAACTTTTAGACTGACTGTGAGATCTTGTGGTGGAAAATTGACAGGTAATCATAAAATCCCTACAGTGTGGAGGCAGGCCATTCAGCCTATTGAGTGCACACCGACTCTCAGAACAGCAGGCCACTCAAAGCCACCCGCTACCTTATCTTTGCATTTCCCATCCTAGACACTATGGGCAATTTAGTATAGCCAATTCACCTAACCTACACATCTCTGGACTGAGGGAGGAAACATCGAGAGGTAACCCATACAGACACAGGGAGTATGTGCAGACTCCACACAGTCACCCGAGGCTGGAATCAAACATGGGTCCCTGCCACTGTAAGACAGCAGTGCTAACCACTGAGCCACTGTCTTTTCCCACAGTTTTAAAACATAACTATTTAAAGCGTAAAATAACACAGCTCCCTGCCCTTATCAACCCAATTAGTGAAACAACACTCATTAGCAAAACAGTGTTTCATTCAGTGCCAGAATTCAAAACAGTAAAATACTTGAATAATGCTAATCTTCTTTTAAAAATTCAGAGTTTTCAGATAGCTGCGGCACTGAGTTTCTAGGCAAGGTTGTCAAGCAGAAACCTTTGAGCAGTCAGACTTGTTCAGCAGGAACAACAGCATAGCTAAGTGGTTGGTAATTTTAGAGAATGATTCTTATGCCATTAGCTCTCACATGCTGGTTTTGTTGCCACCATTATGCTTGTGCAGTCTTCAACCTTGTTCACAGACTTGGACAGATTTTGCAGACAATCAGTTTAGCCATGCACTGCCAGATCAGAACAGCCTCATCCAGCACTACACGTCCTACTCAGATCTGGCAAAACATCTCAATATTCCAGGATTGCCAGAATGCAAAGATAATTCGCTGTTTCTTTCCTCTCAACTGCAAAAAGCCTTTAAAAAATTCTTTTATGCCTCCTCCAGAGCAAGAAATTTGTTCTTTGTCACTAATATTGACACCATCCACTTAGTTACCACTGCTTTGACCTTCCTTCAACTAGGTCACCAGGCTTAATATCCACTGATGTGTGTCTCTGCCTTAACTGTGAAGTTGCTTATCTTTCCTCATGGCTTCTTCAGGCTCACTTTGTCTTTGAGATCCATCTGTTTTTGCCTCTGACAGTATTCAGATTTAGTCCTTGACCACCCGACTTCATTTCCTGGTCCCCATGCTACTTCATTTTGCTCATGGTTTTCTCTCATGTGCTTTCCCCAATCTCTTCGAATTTACCGTCAGTTGTCTACTCCCACCACCCCCCCAACAAAGGTCTGACCCATGACTGCATCCTTATAAGTTATTAGAAAGAAAAACAGAAGTTTCTGGAAAAACTCAGCAGGTCTGGCAGTGTCTATGAAGAGAAGTCAAGAGTTAACTTTTTGGGTACCATGACCCTTCCTCAGAACTGTTCTAAGGAAGGGTCACCAGACCTGAAACGTTAACCCTGATTTCTCTTTACAGATGCTGACAGACCTGCTATGCTTTTGCAGCAACTTCTGTTTTTCTTTCTGATTTACAACATCCGTAGTTCTTTCGATTTTTTTTGTAAATAATCACCCCATCCCCTCTTCCTCTCTCCTGCCAAGTCCTTCAATGTGCTGCTGAATGCCAAATCTGTGCTCACTTTCTCTGGAACTCTAGTGAAACACTCTAATCACGTGTCCACCCACATTATCTATAAAAATGACACTTAAGAAAGTCGTAACTGACATCCTATGTGATTGTAACATTGGTAAACCATCTCACCTTCAGCATTCTCCATTTATTTTTCAACTACATACCTTCCCTTAGTGACTTTATCCACAAACGGTGATAATGGGAACTGCAGATGCTGGAGAATCCGAGATAACAAAGTGTGGAGCTGGATGAACACAGCAGGCCAAGCAGCATCTTAGGAGCACAAAAGCTGATGTTTTGGGCCTAGACCCTTCATCAGAAAAGGGTCTTCATCTGATGAAGGGTCTAGGCCCAAAACGTCAGCTTTTGTACTCTTAAGAAATGCTTGGCCTGCTGTGTTCATCCAGCTCCACACTTGGATACCAAAAACAGTGTGAGTTTCAGCATGCATGCTTGTGACACCAGATCTCACTCACTACCATCTCACTCAACCCCTCTTCTGTCTCTAAATTATCAGACAGCATGTATGGCATTCAGTAATCAAAAAGCAAGAGTTTTCTCCAATTAGCCATTAGGAAGATTAACCTATTATCATCCATCCTGACTAAACTCAACTCAGTTTTCTTACCACTGTCTCTACCTGGAAAACATCTAAAGCTGAACAAGACAGATGGCAACCTTGGTAATGTGACCCTGAGATGAACTCCTCAGCCTATCTACTGCTTAAACCCTCAGCTGTGCCTCACTTCATTGATCTCATGTTCACCTTGAGTTTAAAGTTAGGGGAGACTAGATATCTCACAGGCTTGTATGATCAACGTGAGTGAGGTATTCTTCATTCAAATAAAATTCTTTTTACTCATAGTCCCTATTCTTATGGACTTACATTTGTTCCCAATTAGATAATGCCTCAATTTTAATTAAATTCCTTCATGACCTTGTTTTCCCTGTCATTACAAATGTCTCTGGCCAAGCAAACCCTGAGGGATATCTGTGCTTCTTCTGTTTCCATTTCATGCCACCCTCAAACCTAACTGATCCATCACCAGCTATCAAAGCCTTGAACCTTTCAGTCTCTTTCCTGTTTTAAAATCTACCCATTTGACTTTTCACTTTCTCTTTAGGTAGTTTGGTATCAAATTTTGTTCAGTAATTCACTTGTGAAATTCCTTGGGATGTTTTACAATGTTAAAGATTCAATATATATACACAAGTTGTAATATTCCATATGAAATTCTTCTGTTCGTGTTATTTTTAATCCACCAATATGATCAATGGGAATTTTTCAGCTGTCAATGACTTGCTCAGTTCAGCCATTGGAAATCATGGGCCTTTGCAAGCTAATTGTATAGTGGGGGTGAAGTGTGAGCAGTTTGAAAATCAGTGTCAGTGATTTAATTGACTCACTGACAATTAGGGAACAGCAACTTAGTTCCTAGCCAGGTTGGTGTTTGCCTGGGAGGGAAATTTGCAGGTGCTTGTGATCCCATACATCTGCTGCCCTTGTCTTTCCAAATGGTAGAAGTCAGGGGCTTGGAAGATGCTGTTGAAGGAGCCTTGGTGAATTTAGGTGTTTTATTTTTGCCTTGCATTTGAGTCTGCAAGATCACAAACATTGTTACCTGTACAGTGAAATATCAGCAACTGCATGTCACCTTCAAAAGATTTGAAGATCTTCCTTACTCTACAGTTTAATCAATTATTTTAAGCACCACTTGATCATTGATACCATCACAATACCAAGAAGTGAATCATTGACAGGTTCTAGATTGCTCCAGGGAATAATGAAACCACATAGATTAAGAAGCTTCCTGGGTTCACATGCTAGTCTATAATGAATTAGGTGCTCAGATGCCTGGTGAGGCACATAGTTGCACTGTCCTTGGACATGAGACATTTGGGGAACTCATTGACTAACTGTTGATGAGATAGTAGGAATTGCAGATGCTGGAGAATCTGAGATAAGAAGGTGTAGAGCTGGATGAACATAGCAGGCCACGAAGCATCAGAGGAGCAGGAAAGCCGACGTTTCAGGCCTAGACGCTTCTTTAGAAATGGGTCCTTCTGAAGAAGGGGCTAGGCCCGAAATGTCAGCTTTCCTGCACCTCTGATGCTGCTTGGCCTGCTATGTTCATCCAGCTTTATACCTTCTTATCTCAGACTAACTGTTGATTCCTGCTTTAAAGTTTGTGTAAGCAGATTCTGGGCAGAGTCCCACATTCACTCCTTCACACATAGTTGAGCAACCTGCTGATAGTCAGTAGCAAGAAGAGGTGAGGCATTGGGGGATAAGCTGCACTTTGGCATCTTCAGGAGCTATGGAGAGAGGAACTGAATACAGAAGGTGCAGTGTATGTGAAATGGGTTATGTGTTTTGAATTGCAGCATTCATACAAACACCAAACAGTATTACATTCTTCCTTATGAAATCATGAGCTAAAAATAAGACCCAGGCCATTCTGAATCCAAGTTTCTAATAGAACAGAACCATTCAACGTCCAGTATATGAGACACATATCTGATAATATTGAGAGACTGACACTGGGTGTGTTCAATGTGTGATTCTCAAAACACTTTTGAGAAATGTACACTCTACTCAATGTACTTTACTGAGCGAAGCGGTGCTTGATGAATCATTGTCTCAAATTGCTCCTGCCATTGACAGGCCTGTAACCTGCAGTATTTCAATCCATTCGTATACATTTTAAATGCTGTACAGATTCCACTCAGCGAAAGATCATTTAACCAAAACTTGATTCTGGAATTAGACATGGAGCACATTATGATAAGCCAACTGCTTTCACATTTAAAATGTCAAAATGAAATGCCACAGGTTTATCTTAAACAGATGGTACAGGATAAATCAAATAAAAAGTACAAACTGCTGGAGCTAAAATCTGAAATCTACCTTATACATCTTTTCACTAAATCATTAAGCTTTCATTGGACTATCATCATAATGTTCTTCAAAATATTTGTTCATTTTACATATTCACTAAAATGCCACTTTGCAGATCAATTTTTATAGGTGATAAAACATAACTACAAGACTGCGCTAAAATAAGATCAGCATCAACTTTGCTCTGGTTATTCAAACTGGGCAGAATCACCAAAAGAAAGGCATTGACTCAAAGTTTTTCCCCAAGTCTGAAAGGTAGCAGTTTTACTCACCAAGATAATGGTCTGTACATGTAGAAGTGTAGAAAGTGAGAAAATCCTGCAGTTTACTATTTAAATCCTCACCGTAGATAAAATATTTTCTTCATTCTTAGTTTTGTAGCACGCACCAATCCATTGGAGGCAACTGAAAGACAGAGCCCGCCTGTTCTTAGGTGAACGAGTAGGCGGATAACTCTCACCTCAGTACCCTACAGCTAAGTATCAGGTTTACAAAGAGCTTAACTCTTTGTGGTGCTAAAGGCAAAAATGGAGGAAGACAGTAGCATAGTGGTAATGTCACTGAATTATGAATCCCAGAGCCTCAGGCTGGGGATTGGGGTTCAAATCCCAACATAACAGTTGGTGAAATTTGAATTCAATTAATATATCTGGAATTGAAAAGCTAGTCTTTGTAAATGGTGATCATGAAATTCTTACCAATTGTGTTTTTCTTAGGTTTGCCATGCATTTAAGACTACATGTTTTGCCTCTCAATGAGGAAAAAACACACTGTGGCTTTGGAAGGAGTTCTTTGGCCACTTGGAGGATTCTTGTGAAGATCCTCTGTGTTAGACAGCAAGGAGATTCCCCTGCAGTCAGTGCAAATGGATTTGTCTCTCTTCTTGAACACAGCCACAATCACAGCATCCTTGACATCCCTTGGCATGCACTGCTCTTCCCAACTGGCAAATGGCCAAAATGGAGAAGATACTGGGAGGCAGTGAACACTTTAAAAAATTTTGGTTGGAACCTGCAGAAGTGAAGTTGAGACATCGAATGGAGTGTACAGACCTGCAGATAATTCATCCATGTGACCCTCTGAGTAGCACCTCCTTGCTTGTGGCAAAGTTTGCAGATTGTGCATTAGATTCAGCAGCCATCTTAGAATCATCCATCCAGAGAGATAGTAAATAATCCTCACCACAATGGATTACCTAAAAAGAAGGCAATCCCTCCACACTCTGCAAATAAACTCTTCCACAACGTAGATATCCAATTTTGCTCCTGCCAATTCAGTTCTGTTATGCCTGATTCCATCCAGCCCGAATTTCATCACTATGTGTGCCATTCCTATGTTGTTTGTCTTTGTATTGCATTTAAAACTTCATAATAGTTAATTGTACGACCTATTTCCACCTCTGCACACATTCCACCCTGTCTTACGACCTTTCCCTGGGCAAGGTTTCCCAACTTCTCGTGGTTCCAAATGGGATATTTTGAATGGTTAAGCTTTCAAGTGAAGGAGGGGGAACTGGCTCTGCTTAGTTATTTACCATTTCCCTCAAATCACAAAATGATGTTGACCACACTCAGACTCATTTAGCATTCTCCCAAAGGCTTGAGGTAGATCCCTCATTGCTAAATCTTCTGGCAGTCACCTTCAGCTGTGTATGGTAAATACAGCAGTCTGGGCTGAATGGTTAACTGCTGTATCAAAAGTGTGCTGAGCCAAACAGACTAAGAAAGCATCATCTTTCTTATATCTGGTCTGTGCTGAGGCAGCTGATCTGCACAAGCAGAAGCCATGCCACGGGATTTAACTTCCATCAAGTGGTGAGATCCCTGCTGAAAGTACAGGTATGCAAATATGAAATATAATTTTGGATTTGGATTGACTGACTGCTGCTGTCACACAATTGAATATCCTGTTACTCGCCTTGTCCAGACTCAATGCACGGATATCGACCACTTGGAAGAAGTATCTTCGGTAACTGATGCCTGTCTGACCAACGGACCTGCAGAAGTTACATCTTGAGATGAAACCAGGGAAAAAAAAGTATCAATTAAATTTTTAAAATTGAGAATTACAAAGCAACGATTGCAATGAGGTAGAATACAATCCTTAAAGTTTAAGATTTCCAGAGCAAAATATTCATAGAATCCCTACAGTGTATAAACAGGCCATTCGGCCCAACAAGTCCACATGACCCCTCCAAACAGCATCCCATCTTGACTCATTCCCCTACCCCTGAATGTCCCCATGTCTAACCCCCTAACCTAAACATCCCTGAACACTACGGGCAATTTAGCACGGCCAATCCACCTACCCCACACATTTTTGGACTGTGGGAGGAAACTAGAGCACCCGGAGGAAACCTATGCAGACACAGGGAGAATGTACAAACTCCACACTGACAGGTGCCTGAGGGTGGAATCAAACCCAGGTCCCCCCTGGCGCTGTGAGGTAGCAGTGCTAACCACTGAGCCACCCATTATTTCAGAGTAAAATTATGAAGCAATAATTTATGCTTTCTATAGATTTGTCTTCGTTCACAGTTTATTCAAAGATTTCAAATCTTTTTGTTCAAAATTGTACTGAGATGGGTCAATACAGCTTGGAATGGAAACCATGGGTACAGGCGGGTTACAATTCCTCTTTATTCCATGCTATGAATCAGTATGGCTCCCTCTATGGGTGTCTTGCCACTATTACTCCACAGACAAGATGAAGTTGCTGAAATTCACAGAATCAACTCCACCAAGATTATGTTCGCTGATTCCTTACTGGAGATTGTATAATCAATAAAAGAGTACATAATTTGCAGAAGTCAGCAAAGTCAAAGCAAAAATCTTGTTTAAATCTTGTGCTGCAAGCGGGAAGGAACTTTGGCAACTATCTACTGGCGTTCTAAAGAACAGTCATATTGGACTTAACATGTCAGCTCTGTTTTTCTTACCACAGATACTGCCAGACCTGCTGTGTTTCTCCAGCACTTCATGTTTTCATATCGGATCATATTTATTTGTCTTGCTAAAGTAAGTCAGAAATGTATGGAATGGTAGACTTAATTTGTGCTAAGCAATCGATTTTTGGTCTGTCTGCATTGTGAACCTCTGTAATTCTATGACTTGTTGTGTATTACCACTGGCAGCATGATGCAATCTCAATTTGCATGCTTCTGAATGTCCACATGTATTCTGCAGGCTGCAGAACTGAGCTAGATGGCTATCTTAGTCAGAAAAAAAGCTGAGTGCTATTTGTATCTAACACCTACAGTATAGTTATGGATTGTACTCTGAAATAATGGTCTCATACTGTTTATAAAATCGTTGAGCACAGATGGAGCCAATCTCTCTGTCTTCGTTGTTCCCAAGGGTTGTTCATCGTGGTGCCACCATATCACAGAAACTATTCCCAGGAACAATCTTGGCATGGGGGAATTAACCCATTAGCATTATATAGCACTGTACTCTAATCATCTTAATTAACTGGTCTATTTCAGTGTATCACCATGTGCTCACTCTTTGAAAGAGATATCCAGCTTGTAACTGATGCCCATTTCAAGCCCACCGACTCCCACAGCTACCTAGAATACACCTCCTCCAACCCACCTTCCTGCAAAAATTCCATCCCCTATTCCCAATTCCTCCGCCTCCGCCGCATCTGCTCCCACGATGAGGCATTCCACTCCCGCACATCCCAGATGTCCAAGTTCTTCAAGGACCGCAACTTTCCCCCTACAGTGGTCGAGAATGCCCTTGATCGCGTCTCCCGCATTTCCCGCAACACATCCCTCACACCCCGCCCCCGCCACAATCGCCCAAAGAGGATCCCTTTCGTTCTCACACACCACCCCACCAACCTGCGGATACAACGCATCATCCTCCGACACTTCCGCCATCTACAATCCGACCCCACCACCCAAGACATTTTTCCATCCCCACCCTTGTCTGCTTTCCGGAGAGACCACTCTCTCTGTGACTCCCTTGTTCGCTCCACACCGCCCTCCAACCCCACCACACCCGGCACCTTCCCCTACAACTGCAGGAAGTGCTACACTTGCCCCCACACCACCTCCCGCACCCCTATCCCAGTCCCCAAGATGAGTTTCCATATTAAGCAGATGTTCACCTGCACATTGCCAACGTGGTATACTGTATCCATTGTAGCCGGTGTGGCTTCCTCTACATTGGGGAAACCAAGCGAAGGTTCAGAGACCACTTTGCAGAACACCTCCACTCGGTTCGCAATAAACAACTGCACCTCCCAGTCGCGAACCATTTCAACTCCCCCTCCCATTCTTTAGATGACATGTCCATCATGGGCCTCCTGCAGTGCCACAATGATGCCACCCGAAGGTTGCAGGAACAGCAACTCATATTCCGCTTGGGAACTCTGCAGCCCAATGACATCAATGTGGACTTCACCAGCTTCAAAATCTCCCCTTCCCTCACCGCATCCCAAAACCAGCCCAGTTCATCCCCTCCCCCCACTGCACGACACAACCAGCCCAGCTCTTCCCCTCCCCCACTGCATCCCAAAACCAGTCCAACCTGTCTCTGCCTCCCTAACCTGTTCTTCCTCTCACCCATCCCTTCCTCCCACCCCAAGCCGCACCTCCATTTCCTACCTACTAACCTCATCCCAACTTCTTGACCTGTCTGTCTTCCCTGGACTGACCTGTCCCCTCCCTACCTCCCCACCTATACTCTACTCTCCACCTATCTTCTTTTCTCTCCATCTTCGGTCTGCCTACCCCTCTTTCCCTATTTATTGCAGAACCCTCTCCCCATCCCCCTCTCTGATGAAGGGTCTAGGCCCGAAATGTCAGCTTTTGTGGTCCTGAGATGCTGCTTGGCCTGCTGTGTTCATCCAGCTTCACACTTTATTATCCGAACTGTCCCAGTCCACTGCTCTTTCCTTAAAAACCCCTGCATTTTTCCTTTTCACGTATAAATCTATTTCACTTTGGAAAGTTGTTATCGAATGCATTTTTTTTGTCAATTATCTTAAAAATCTGTCATCTCATCACCAACCCACACTCTAGTGAAGACAGTTACTCTTTATTCTATTGAATAGTTTCAAAATGTACTTACAGATCTGCTATCGTCAGAGCTCCTGTAGTAATACACAAGTCTCCTGGATCTGAGAATTTCACCTGAGTTTTATTCTTTATGTATTCTGCAAACTTGGGGTAACACTTGGGTAACAACTGATCTGATGTTGTAGCCTTCCAACCAACCAGCTAAAAACTTATCAGTTCATAGTTTGGTCACTACTGGAAAACACTCAACGCTTTAGAATCTCCAAGCTATTCTCACAACTTTCTACACTTTAGGAGTTTATTCGATGAGTTCCCACGTTGTATTCAAGAACTCCAATTTCCTTGTCTGACAAACAGAAAAGTACTCCTTTTCCTGACAGGGATTTGCTTCTTGTGTTCACAAGAATGCTGAATAGTGCCCTTTTGATTCAAGTTTTCCCTTTGTCTACATAAGTTGCTCACCTTCCAAATCTTCTGCTTGTAGCTGTCCTTAGGGTGGCTGCACAGTTTTTCGGATTTACCTCCTTTCTGTTGATACTGATACAAGGTCCAGTCACATGAAGCAGCATTTTTTACTATCCAAGAAAATTTGAATTGATTCAAAGACTTAAAACTCCTTTTCAAACATTTTCATTAAAAATTACAGATATGACAGACATTTTGAGGAAATGACAAAATTTTATTCACTGTACTGTTTCCAAGTCAAAGTTTGTCACAAGACTGAATTGTAAACAATGATTTTAAATTCAGTGGCTGGTGGACTGGAGAGTCAGTGAATGTTTGTTAGGCAAGGCAAGAGTGACAGCAATCAGAGGTTGGCGCAAGATAGCTTACACAATAACCAAACGTATTTGAAATGACAATGCGTAACCAACACTGTTAGCCCTTCCCAACAAAGAGGTGTGTAGAATACATAGTTAAAAGAATGTGCAACAATGAGTCTTTCCAATTAGACCTCATGTCAGAAGGATTTCTGGTATAGGTTGTGGGGAGAACATGGATATGGAATTCATGCAAAAGAAGTAGGTGAGACAGCTCATGTCCCTTTCCCAATTGTTTTTATTTCATTGATAGCCCAAAGGATTTATCTAATGTGATACTGAGCCACACAGACGCAAAGACCCAAATTTGATGCGGTCAGTGCTAAACAACAACTTTTAATTGAACAGCAACCTTAACATCCCAAGGTGTTTCATAGGACCATTATGGAACAATATGACACAGCCTTATAAGTAGATATTAGGACAGATGATCAAAAGCTTGGTCAAAGATGGTAGGTCTTATAAAGTGTTTTCAAAGATGAAAAGGGAAGATTAAACGTCTGTATATTAAGGAAGTTTGTTGCTGAATTTAGGGCCTAGACATCTAAAGGTATGTCTGCCAACAGTGCAGTAATTAACACTGGGAATGCTCAAGAGACCAGAATTGGAAGAGCACAGATATCTTGGAGAGTTGAGGGCCTCAAGGAGATTCAGAAATAAAGAAATACTTGAAAGCAAGGATAATCTTTATTTAGAATCAATGCACTGCTGGAGTAGGACTCACTATAGATTAGGAAGTGCAGGGGTGAGGAGCAAGTGAACTCAGTTTGGATGTCAACAAAAAAGCTCTACTATTAGTCAGAGCTTTTCCCGAGCCAGGGAGTGGGAAACTGGTCAGTGTTTCTACTCCTAATAACTCTTTAATGACCAGCTCCCTGTTCCCAACCAATGGAATATGTATGAATGTACATTGGTTGAGGACAAAATTAGGTTTCTGTGGTTGTTTTACTACATTTCAATAACCTGTCAGGAACACGTTCTCAAAGGCAACTAGGGACAGCGACAAATGTCGGTCCAGTCAGCGGTGCTTCTGCCCCATGAGTGAATAAAACAATGCTTCAAATTCACTAATGATCCTTGGCCAAAAGTTTGTCACAAACAGAGCTAAGTGTCTGTTGAAACCCAATTCCTGTCATCAACTGCAGGGAAAAACAAAGAGAAACTGTAATATTCGCAAAGTTACATTGAGAGAGATACAAGTCAGAGAATGTGACAAGACAGTGATTCAGAGTCACAGCTCCAGAATTCTAATTTTGAATATTCTGAAATATAACAAATGTTAGCAGTAGATAGGATGTAACAGATTATTCAAGAATGTGAAACCGCTTAATAACAAAGGATATTCAATGTGGCAGGTTAGCATTCCTGCTGGGATCACAATCTGCTGCTTTTTTACCATGTCATTGTAAACAATGAAAAATGTGGCATTCGTTTATATCATAGACACTGAAAAACTCTATGGAGTCATTTCAATACATGATTTAATTCATACCTTTAACCTTCATGCGTCTAAATTACACCATTCACTGAGAACAGCTCTAAGCTTTGAAAAAACAGAAAGCTGAAAGAGAATCCCAATCAAATACAATACATTCGAAATGAAAGGCTCCATCACTAATCACTGGCAAGAGCTGCGGCTTTGAGGTGTAACTTGATTCAACTTGAGGGAAAGAATGCAGTCAAGTTTCCCTTCCATCAAGATGGACTAATTTCTTCTGGAAAGCACGTGTGGATGTGAGGGAGGACAGCATCAGGCTCTCAGTCTTTCCACGGGTATGGGTAAGCCCTCATGATGCTGTTGTGCTAGGAATTACCATTACAATGAAAGATCAGAAACTGTTCATTGCCTGTGGAATTGCACTTAAAAATACTAAAGATTGCAACACAGAAGGCAGTCATTCAGTCCCTCCTACTTGTACTTATTCTAGATTTTTCGCTGAAACAATCCGATCTGATCACAACTCCTCTTGACCAAGGCTGACAGATGACAAAATTAATTATTGCCTCCAGTGTGCCAGCTGGACCTTTGGTTAAACGAAGAAAAGAGTATTTGATGACCTAGATCTCAAAACCAACATAAAGGTTATGAGTCACTGGGAAGCAAAGATCTCCATGCCTAGGCAATCAACAACAGCTACCTCAAATCACTGAGAAAGTGCCACCAACAGTGCCCTTCTAAGATCCTTGAAATACTATGGCAAGAAAGGTAGCCCAAAAGCAGCATCCCCTCTCACGCTGATAAACCCAGTGCTAATCACCTAAAATCAGCTCTGCTGGATAGGTGAGGTTCTACTTTGAACTCAGCTGTAGGAGGAGGCTCCCAGGAGGATGGCAGAAATGCTTTAGGTGTATCTGAGACCATTCTTGAAGAGAACAAACATCAGCCAATTCCTGGGAGTTCCTGGCATATAGCTGATCAAAACGGAGAACTCACTTGAAAAGATACTGAACTCATTGAAAGGACTTCATCAAAACAGAGAGCTCACTTGAAAAGATACTGAACTCATTGAAAGGACTTCATCAGGAGCACAGGCAAAATCAAGCTGTCAGAAGGAGTTTACAAAGCTCTAAACAATCCATCTACCCACTCAGCCAAGCACCAGCTACTCTGAGGCTGATGGGTGACCTTATAGATTTATAAAATCAAGAGGGGCATGGACAGGGTGAACAACCAAATTCTTTTCTCCAGGGTAGGTGAGTCCAGAACTAGATGGCATAGGTTTAAAGTGAGAGTGAAAAGATATAAAAGGGACCTGAAGGGCAATCTCTTCATATGGAAGGTGGAATATGCTGCAGAGAAAGTGGAGGAGGCTGGTACAATTACAACATTTTAAAAGGCATCTGGATGGGTAAATGAATAGAAGAGTTTAGATGGATATGGGCCAAATGCTGGAAAATGGGACTAGATTAATTTAGGATATCTGGTTGGCACGGACGAATTGGACTGAAGAGTCTGTTTCCATTCTGTACATCTCTATGACTCTGAGTCTATTTGATTTCATCAATAGAAAACCTGGTGGATTGCAAGAAGTTAACATATTCTCTTTTGTTTACAGACATTTAGCACAAAGGAGTGTTTTATGTTTTATTTTTATAAAAGTTCTTCACCACATAAAATTTTGTGTATGCCTGAGTTTGGAGGCAAAGCGACATGGCTTAAATTCAGGATCATAGCTTGGATGTTAACCACTATTTGCTATATTTAAGATTAAGTTTTGGTTATAATAAATGGATTATTTGAATTTATTTGATTTTATTGTCATGTATATTTTATTGTAAGAATGCAATAAAATACAGTGTAAAGCGTTCATTTGTTGCCACAAAACAGCACCATTTGGAATAATTTAAGAATAAGGAATAAGAAATACCTTGCGAAGAGAGTCTATCAGTCCTGAGCTAGTCATCATCACTGACGCCTATGCCACAGGGCACAGTACATTACAGTATATTAGTTAGAGTTTGAGTTCATTAGCATTCTAATGAATGTCTCTTTTATTCAGGATTACAGTACAAAAGAGAAGCAATTATTCATTTTTAGTGACTGAAAATTTATATTAAATGTGACTGGAGGAGTAGTGGGGCATGATTACCAGCACATTCCTCCCATCACAGTCTTAATACATGAGACCCACCTCCATGCTTCCTTGGTCCTATCTCACTAAACTGCTGACTATCATTTATTGCCCAACATTAATTACCCTAGGGGCAGTTAAGAGTCAACCACATTGCTGTGGGTCTGGATCACATGTGGACCAGACCAGGTAGGGATGACTATTTCCTTCCCTAAAGGACATTAGTGAACCAGACAGGCTTTTTTCTGACTGTCATCAACAGACTCATAGTTGTGATCAGACTCCTAATTCCAGACTGAATTTAAATTCCATTATCGGCCATGGTGGGATTTGAACTTGTGTCCCTAGAACATTACCTGGGTCTCTGGATTAACAATCCAGTGATAATATCACTAGGCCATAACCTCCTCATAAATTTATGCTTGTAAGCATTTTTTGTAAAGTAAGCATCTGACATAAATTGTGACTTTATTCACTTTTTTTTTCTACTCTTAAATTTGCTCCCCTCCAATTTTGAAGATGTTGGATCCTTACTACACATTAACATCAACTTGATTTTACATAGCACTGTTTAATGTAGTAAACCATCCCAAAGTTCTTCACAGGCAAGTTGTCAGGCACAATGTGACATAAGCAAGTAGTTGGAAAAGTGATCAAAAGTTTCATCAAAAAAGCAAGTTCTAAAGCACATCTGAGAAAAAGAGATAGGTTATGACACCGAGGCACCTGTGGATAGAGTACCATACTTAGGCCTTAGGCAGCTGAAGGCACAACTGCCAAATGGTGGCATGATTAAAATCGGAGATCAGTCACAGGTGAGACTTGGTGGGGATGGGGGAGAATGGGGGCAGGAATGAATGATTGGAGGAGTTCAAAAGTAGCGAGGGGTAAAGTTGGGGGTGAGATTTAAATAATTGGGATTCAATATAGATCTCAGGGAAATTGGTTCATACAAGTTAACCATTAAGGGCAAAAGAATTTTAGATATGGATTATAAGTATGTTGCCCAACATCCTGTATCATACCCAAGAGACCATCCTTGTTACTCAGGCCAAAAACTAACATATTGCGACCAGTTGAGGAAATATGGTTGACTCTGATGCCAAACCTAAAATTTGGTACCTTCATACTTAAGACTGCGCTAGAAATGGCAGCATTATTCACTTTTCAGTATACTCCTGTACCCCTGTACTTGAGTACATGTGATAATAAAACCGAAATCTAAATCTAATCAAACTTGAACTTTGAAAAATAGAGGCCACTGGTTTGTAATCAGAAGCAGAGAATACCAAGAGTTAAATATTCTGCTGACTATCTTAACTTTAAGAAACAGGATATCAGCTGATGCTTGTGGAACCTGTACACCTACAAAAGTAAACAGTTTTTGGAGACGAAGGAAAAACACTGAACCATGAAAGAAGGAAGTAGAAATAAGCAGAGAAAATGCCAGAAGCATACAACGCAGAGAATAATTTATTTTGGGTGGTGCCTGTCTTCAGAATATGTTTAATATATTAATCTGTTTGTTCTCCATATGGATTTATAGCACACTCCCAGAATGTCACACTTTTGTTTCAGATTTCCAGCTTTTGCAGATTTTTGTGCCTTTATTAAAGAAACATAAAGGTTTGACAAACAAAATGTGTCAACTACATACCAGCACAAAAAAACATAGCAGAATTAATCTCAATGTGTGCAATTAGCTGCAACAAAAGAAACTGATTTAACAGTTGAACAGTAAGTCCTCATCTCCTCCAAAAGCGTGGGGTGACTTCACACTGTTATTATAGCACGGATAATTATAATGCGCACTCACTAGACTGCAACCTTATTATTAGCACTGGAACTGACAGGATTTCCAGAAAATACAACATACTGGGCAGGCATCTTTAAAGGATATTCTGTGAAGGTGTTCGAGAATTCATCTCTGAGTTAAAGAGCTGGAAATAACCTTGCCCTAAATGGATCAGTTTCTTTAGCAGTTCTCAGCTCAATTGGCAGGGAAATAAGCCAGGAACCAAAAAGTTACAATGAACTTTCATAAAATGCTAGAAAGCCCACAACTGGTATATTATGTCCATTTCAGGACACCTGCCTTTCAGAGTTTGTGAAAGCTCTGGACAGGATGCAGAAAAGATTCCCAAGTGTGGATCCCGGGATATCCGACTTCAATTACATGACAATTTAGAGAAGCTGGGGCAAGTCTCCTTGGAGATGAGAAGGCTGACAGGAAATTTGACAAAGATATTAAAAATCAAAAGAGGAGTAGAAGGAGTGGTTAAAGAGAAACTGTTGCCATGCGGTAAGGAGTAAAAAACAGAGGAAACAGATTTAAGGAGCTTGCTGTTTGTTCTTTTGCCAATGAGAGAAAACAATTTTATGGTGTGACCCTACACTTTTAGAGGAGATGAGGACTTACTGTTCAGCTGTTAAATTTTATATTCTGGGATGCACTGCTTGAAACTGTGGTGGAAGCAGATTCACTCAAGACTTTCAAAGAAATAATTTTTATAAGTACTCAAAGAAAAAATTCTTGAGGGCAGTGGGGAGAAGAAAGGAGTTGAATGGATCAAAGCAAAGTGACAAAACGGACGAACATTGACAACATTGGCTTTTATTGGTGTTAGCAAGTTGAACAAGCAAACTTTAATATGCTCAGTAATGCATTCTAAATTGCCCCACCTACTTCTACCCTCATAGACCTGATTCTAGACATCTGTGGAATACATCTCCCTTTGTTAATCTTCAACAGTAGCACCTTGGCTCCTTTCTCTAAAATGTCCTCCCTCCAAAAATCTGCAGAAGCTGGAAATCTGGAACAAAAGTGAGGCATTCTGGGAGTGTCATTCTGGCGCACTGCCTCCAACCTTCAAAGCATTATTATGGAAATCTTTGACCAAATTTTTTGACAAAACTAGCTGTCTTGCTAGATAGTGTTCATTCCCTTCCTTTCTGTAAAGCACATCAGATTCTGTTAAAAGCTGTTCAGTATAAAACTATTAAAGATAATGTTCTACATTTTTGACAAGGAATATGTCAGCTTTCTAATCATGTAATTACCTTTTTATTGCCTTCCTAATTCCTTAAATGTGATAAATCCTCTGCATTGAATGTTATTTAGCACGGATCTGCTTACTAGGTGTAAGGAGTGAATTAAATGTTTCTAAATATTTTCACGTGGGAAGCACATAACTTGTAATATCAGTCTGAACCAAAGAGTGTTTCAGACCTCACGTAGAAATATGACAATTGCAGTAATACATATTCCTACAAGTTTCATTGCCTAAAGTCCCACCTCCTACTGTCCTGCCTCATACTCTGGTCATTGATCAACCCCATATACCTACCCTCATGGCACACTGTCTTACCCACACCAACTGAAAAGCCAACAGACTCTTCACTGGATTAATCAAACAACCTTTCACCCCAACTCCCATATTTGTCTAAATAAAACAGGAGAAAAGTTTCTGAATGACGTTCTGATTTTTCTGCTGGCTTACTTGTAGCAAATTAAATCTTTGAATCCCTGGAGGGTTAATGACAATCTGATTGTGAGTAGTGATGTCTTAGAATCAGAGAATTGTTATGGTGCAGGATGACACCATTCGATATCTGCACTAGTTTTCTGAGTGAGTATTTTGACTTAGTTCCATTCTCCTGCTTTTTCCTCTGAACCTTCTGATTGTTAATTTACTACCCAGCTCCTTACATTCTGACTAAAGGGCCTTACTCCCATTCATAATCTTTTCGTTAGTAGCAATGTGGTCCACAGTCTCTGGCTGCCTACCCTCCATAGAAGAATGTCCTGCAGCCATTCTGCACCAGAGAAGCAACCTACTTATAGCCAAAGAAATACTATCTGTTCCTCTAAAAAAATCCTATCACTACTGCTATTCCACTTTTCTCCATCTATCTTGAGCAGCTGGGCAACCCATGGTGCCATAGGTGGGGCTCTTGTTCCTCTGAGAAACTATTGCCCTTATCAGAATTCACAATGTAAAGCTGATTGATGAGCAGAATTGTCTCAGAAGACTCCTGCACTATCTGCTTGATTTTCTTGGTCTGCCTGGTGCTTTTCTCTTCCCTATCTGCCCGAATGCCTGTATTTTGTCTTGTGAGTACCTTCCTAATTGTGTTACCCAGGTAGTCCTCTACCTCATGAATACTCCACTCCAGCCTCCAATCAAGGTCCAAAATCTGCAGGTTTGCAGCCAACGACAATTACTGCACATGTTTATGTCCACATTACTTTAAGTATCCACAATTTCCATATACCAAATGATAATTATTCCACATGACCAAACTGACCTGCCACAAATTAAGCTTACTTTTAGACTACATACTTTAAGGTGGAGATTTGAGAATAGAAAGTAGAATTACTCAACATTACACATCAACCAACTCCTTCTCCTGTGCGGTAAAGTGAATTGAATCAATTCTCTCTGTTAAAAGGTAAAGAAAAAGCAAACAGCCTCTGCTTCCAGAACTCCTCTAACTGCCCTGACTCATAAAGCTCCCAGCACTTTGTTCAAATTACATTCAGTGTTGGGTCACATGGAGATGCTATACTTATTTATTTCAAAACTAAAGAGAGTTAGCTAAACAAAAACAGAAGTTGCTGGAAAAGCTCAGCAGGTCTGGCAGCATCTGTGAAGAAAACATCATAGTTAACATTTTGGGTTCGGTGACCCTTCCTCAGAACAGTTCTGAGGAAGGGTCACCAGACCTGAAACATTAAATCCGACTGTTTCTTCACAGATCTTACCAGGCCTGCTGAACCTTTCGAGCAACTTCTGCTTCATTCCTGATTTACAGCATCCACAGTTCTTTTGGTTTTTAGTGAGTTAGCTAAACCAGTTTCAGAAAAGCCAGTTAAAATTAGCTCCCTCAAGCTACGATCAGCTGTTCCACAATGGATAATTTATTTACTCTTGCCCATTCGATGTAGACAGTAACTTTCAGTTACATACAAGCAAAATCACTTTTTTTTTAATAAAGAGATTAAGATTCCCTCATCTCACTAAACTGCCAGCACGCTGTCCAAGTCACACTGAGATGCTGCATTGGTATGCTCTGAAACTAAGCTAAACTTCACTCACACTAGAGCTTCCGAGCTGCCGCTCAATGGAGATGACGTCATCGGGAAGGGAAATATGAATGTGATGACGTCAACGATACGCGGGCAGCGCAATGACGCAACGGCATCGAGTGCACACAGAGCGGTGACGAGACGGTTGTGCGCTCCGTTGATGTTGATGCCGGTGAGAGGAGCCGGGTGGTCGTTACTGAGCGGGGAGTGAATGAAGAACGCGGCCCGCGACAGAGCTTGCGCGTTTCACCCAACCGAGCACAGACAGAAAAACACATAAGCACATAGATATACACGTACATTTCACAATCAGACCCAGTTACTTGTATCTGAACCAAAATCTTTCCTACGCGGAATTTTCCCCCGTAATTAAATATTTATATTTCGGCTGGGGACTGAATGGAACCGGACGGAGCGTCGACCGAGGTCGGAGGAGAGAGCGAAGTACCGGCGGCTGAAGAGGCGGCGATAGAAGGAGCGGAGGGCGATTTGTACCCGCTAGGTAAGACATGTTGTGGTGGGGGGGGGGGGGCGGGGGTGCAATGTCAGATCAAGGGACTTGTTTTTATGGTTTGCTCCGCGCTAGAGGCGGCCGTCGACTCATTGAAGGGGGCCGGCCAGGTGCTTTTGCCCCGAACTTGGGTTGCGGCTCCTATTCATCATATCGCCCTCTTATTTTTGTGGGTGGGGGGGGAGTAAGGGTTGATGGAATGTTTGCAGATTCTCCGAGCGTCACGCCCGCTTCCTACCCTCCGCACCGACAGCTATCGCTTCGTTCAACAACCAGCGAGATGGGGAGGATGTAAAACTCAACTGCATCCCTCAACCTCTTCTCTGTGGGAGCCACAGCTGACGTAGGGATTCTCAGCTTCCCACCTTCTGCTGTTTGGATGGGGACTGTCTGCAGCATTGTCACTTGTGTTTGGACACTTTGCACATCAAAAGCCGCTTTGAATATTTGAATTAAATGGATAAAACCGACACTGCTTTCCTTTCCATCTAAAACAACCGGTCTGCTATGTGTACAATGTGTCAAAAAAGAGGGAGGTTATTGAAATTGTGAGCAGGTCAGGACTACGCCAATCATTTCACACATTTGTAACATTTTTGATGAATGCAGTATGCCACTGGCACCCTGGTTTGGTGTGTTTGGAATTACATTGAGGTCAGCTGGAATGCTGTGAATGTGTGAATTGAGATCTGTGAAATATTGTTAATTTGTCTTTAGACATTCTCATGTTAAAGGTGTGTTTGTGCCTGTGTTGTGTTTTTCTGTTGACCACCCTACAAGTATTAATGCATTTCTAAGCAATATCTGCTTTTGCTTTGAAAAATCTGAATCACCCAACAGCGATATAATTGCAAAAATTGCTTCAGCTATTTCTATACAAATAACCTACTAGTAAGTAAATAAATGCAAAACTATGATGACTCAGGACCCCTGAAGAATCCATGGATCTCAGTTTATAAACTTCTGTATAAAGGCGCAAAGTGATTATTTAAATTATTCTTGAAATGTATTTTGTTGGAGAAACAAAGAAGTGATTTTTCTGATAAAAGTTGTAATTTTCTGACACCAAATTAAGGTAATGTACTCATACAAAATTGCATGTCAGCCTTCCTGCTCCTCTGCTGCTTGGCCTGCTGTGTGCATTCAGGTCTACACCTTGTTATCTCTGTAAAATTATTTTGATGCCTTTTGATTTAATGACAATGTGATAAATTGTATTTGCATATTCAAAACCTATTTGCAATTTAGAGTTATAGTATGCTTCAAAACGGATGAGTGGATTGTGAATAGCTGCCCGAGGTAGATGTTTTGAGGAGAAATTTTGATGGAAAGAAGAGTTTAAAAGAACTGTGGATTTGTATGTTCTGCCAAAGGTGTTGCAAAGGGAGTTCAGTGTCAGAAGACCATAGCGCATGCATGGGGATTCGAGGAACAGGGAGTTGAGATAAGGTGTGGAAAGGAAGGGCCTTGAAAAGATTTGTGAACAAGATAGCAATTTCAATATAATCTGGAAACAGGTGAGGACATGAGTGATGGATGAGTGCAGCAGGATGTGGGTTGTATTGCATTCTCTGTTAAAAACATGGAAATGTTAGCGTATTTGTGAAAGTAACAGAGGCGGGCGTTCTCCTGCTTTATTTTTGCTAGTGATAAAACAGCTATTAGTGAAGAAAAATAAATCTGATTAATAACAAGAAACTGTTCCATTAGCACCGAAATAGGATAACATTTTAGCCACATTCTCGTGCGAAATCCTAAAGCTGTATGAATTTAAATCTTATTTTACCTATAGTAATGGAATATTGTGGACTAATCTGAATAATCCTTTTGCCTATACTATCTTTTATTGTGATCTATAATCCATTGTGCTATTAGAGCCTTATTTGTGAAAGTCTGGTAGCTATAAGCAACATTGATTTCCTGAAAAGTATTTGGATAATGATTCCCTTGTACTAGTGAAGTACTAATAAACTGAAGTGAACAAAATGTTGCTGTGGGGTTTCTTAACCTTCAGTTTTGGAGATATTCCGTGCTAGAGCCTGAGGAAGAGTTGGGCAACCTTTTCCAAGAGAATTGGTGTGAGAGGCTACTTTATTTTAATTTTTTCTTTATAATAACAGAGTTAAGACATGTACCCCCCAGAATTTATTGCTTAGCATATGGAAGATAAAAGACAGTAAAGTTAGCTTTTCCTCCTGTTTTCAAATGCTGACTGAAGACTGAATTTCTGGTTTGATTTTGTTTTTGTTAAGAGGAGTGTGGTTTTGTTTTTAGCTTTACTTTTAATAACTTGTATGCTGCTTCTCTTAATTTCACATGAAGGAAGATGCTTGCATGTATGTTATGTCTACTCATGACTGAAAGTATTTTACAATTAATTATTTCTAAAGTAGAGCTACAATGAGAAAACACAGATCCATAATGAAATAAGGATATGAGTGCCTAATTAATCTTTTCATGAGATTGATATTTGTTTTAAAAAATAGACAGATTTCCCTGTTCTAATTTGAAGGACTTGGTTTCATTATAGGAATGTTGACACCTCTGACAATGCAATACTTCCTCAGTGAAGTGGGGTTAATCATAGAGCCTCTTGAATTGCAGTAGCAGCTACTGTTTGAGCTAAGTCTGACATTTGTAATAAATTTTAATGCTAGTCCATTTACAGAAAATTTAGCAGTTGGGTTAGTCTCTTAACCTGGGGAAGCAGAAAATACAGCATTTATTGTGGTTTGACAGTGGCTTTGACTTGGTGCCAAGATGAAGTGGTTTCAATTTGAGGAACCTGTTTACTGTAACTGAATTTGCTGCTTACTCCATCCACTTCATTATGGCAGTTAGCAACACTCAGCTGACAATTCATTATATAGAATTCTCTTTTCCTGTCAGGTTTATTTAGATTTCATTGAATAGAAGCGTGTGCGCATATGCACAAGATTTGTAGGCAACCTAAATCTGCCTCTAATTAATTGGATTTCTCATCTTTAAAATCTTTTCTTACACTGAGATATTCTTTGCATATTTGTTCTTGTTGTATATGCATTGATTAAAGTAAAACTAAAATGTAATAGCAGGCATGTGAGATTCATATACATTGTGAAAAGAACATTCAATAATACAGTTGTAAACATTGTTTCTAATTTGAGGTGCTGAAGGAAGAGCATCATGGAAGAACATATTACACAACATTAAAGTGCATCAGTTTATGGCTATAGCTAAAGAGTATTTGCATTAATTAGCTGTATGACTCTACTGACGAACCTGACAAATCAGGAATTTCCCAACGAGAATTTGTAATGGGGCACTTTGATTCAGTCATAAATCACAGAGAAGATGCCTTACTCCATGATTTATTTACGAGGATTTGAAATAATGATTGATGACAGAAAAGATGTACATTCATTTCCGTTGCTGTTTATTACTGAACAATCCTAGTTCTGAAGTTGCTAACTTTTAGAAACTTTTTATGTTGAGTTGAATTGGTACCGCTTCTTGTGAGAATTATGAACTTAATGATCAACAAAGCTTGTATGTGTAAATAGGCTTCAGTTAATTTGAATTATGACTAACCTTCATTTTGACATTTTTCCCCTTGCTGTTCTCTGGTTTCAGTATTATAGAATGACCATTGAAATCAAATATGGCCAAATTATAGAGCAGGGACTGGATTCAACTTAATGCCTGTGAAAACAACCTAGCTCTGTGACTGTGCTCGTTACATTCCGGTTGTGTGGGTAGGGGGAATCTTTGTTTAGTTTTTCAAATATATCATAAATGCCATAATCTGTAACTAATTTCATTCCAGTATTAACACACTTTAATGTATTGGTCCAAATCTTGATTTTTGATTTCATTGTCACGTGTACGGAAATACAGTGAAAAGCTTTGTTTACGAGCGGTAGTCATATCAATGCAAGCAAAGGATGTACAGATTAAAAAAAGACTAAAGAGGCAAATAGGTTACATTGAAGGTAATGTTATTTGAGGCTAGAGCTCATTCATTCATTCTGATAACAGCCAGAACTTAGCTGTTCCTGAACCTGCTTGTGCGTGTGTGTAGGCTTCTGTATCTTCTGCCTGATGGAAGAGTTGTAGGAGGTCATTATCAGGGTGCGATGGGTCTTTGATGTTGGCTGCCTTTCTGCAACAGTGACCCGTGTAAATAGAGTCAGTGGATGGAAAATTGGCTTCTATGGTGGTCTGGGCTGTGCAGTCCACTTTCTGTAGTTTCATACAGTCCTAGGCAAAGCAGTTGCCATATTGGCCGGTATACACCCAGACATTATGCTTTCTGTGGTGCATCTGTAGAAGTTGTTGAGGGACTTTATGGACGTGCCATATTTCCTGAGCCGCTTGATGAAGAAGGGGCATTGTTGTGTCTTCTTGACTATCGCATTTATGTGGGAAATTCAGGACAGGTCGTTGATCATTGTCATTCTGAGGAACTTGACGCTCTTCACTCTCGCAATCTCAGTTCCATTGATGTAGGTGGGGCATGCTCTCTTTCTTTCTGTCTGAAGTCAATGATCAGTTCTTTAGTTTTGCTGACATTGAGAGACAGACTGTTTTCATTACACCATGTTACCAACCCTTCTTTCTCTCTTCTGTATTTTGATTCGTCGTTGTTAGATATCCGTCCCGCGTGGTCAGCAAACTCATAGAAGGAGTTTGTTTGGAATTTGGCAACACAGTTGTAAGTGTGCAGGGAGTACAGTAGGGGGCTGAGGATATATCCTTGGGGGATTTAAGTGTTGAATGCTATTGTGGGGGAGGTGCAGTCACGTATCCTCACTGATTGCAGCCTATGGGTCCAAAAGCTGAGCATCCAGTTGCAGAGAGCAGAACCGAGACCAAGGTCACGCTGTTTTGAAATCACACTGGAGTGATATTGATGTTGAAGGTGGAATTGTTGTAAATGAGCAGAAGTCTGACGGAGGTGCCTTTGTTGCCTAGATATTCAAGGGAAGTGTGCGGGGCAATGGATATGGCATCCTCTGTGGACCTGTTATGTCAGTAGGCAAACTGCAGGGGATTGAGGCAGTTGGGAGATTGGAGATCTTGTGATTAACAAGTCATTTGATTGTAGTAAATCCTGTCGGCAAGTTGGCATTAGATAGGGAAGCATTCCTGGGACTTGCAATTGACCAAAAAGAACCAATCGATTTGTGATATTAAAATATGTAAGAAATATACAGCTGGCCTCCAACGTCTGAAAGACAAAGATAGATAACATTGCAAGATCTACGAGCTCCAGATAGTGTTTCAGGTGGCACTATACTTCACTGTAGTTTAAACTTTGCATTCTCACTTGTGTATTGATTTGACTCGTGCATTTCTCAATTTATTTCAAGTTTTTACTGACTTTCAGCAAATTTTCAAAATCCTTGTTTTGGGCAGTCAAGATTAAATGACACGAAAAGAACAGGTAACTTGTGCAAAGGAGCAACAACAAATTGTTTGAATTATCGAACAGACTCTGTTTTGCTTGACTCATACAGGAACTGAAGTAAGAATTGCATGAGTTTCAAAACCTATACTTCCTGAATTGTGTAAGAACATGTAATGAAACCACTATCTCTGTATGTGTTTGACATTTTTCCTCTCTCCTTGTTAGTACTTCCTCAAGCTCCTCCCCATTTCTTGCCACGTCTCATTGAAGTTATGAATTTCCGGCAGGGGTATGATTCCATAAATAACAGTTACAGATTGGTAACGTGAATGAAATGCCATTGTTATGAGCTTTGATAGGGAAGGTCTGTAGATAGTACTGTAGCATATGGTTGAATTATGGATTATGATCTGAAGACCTAAGACCAAATTTTACCACTGCTGCTAAATTTAAATTCAGTTAATTAAATAAATCTGGAATATGAAGTTAATTTCTGCAGTAGTGACTGGGAAACCACTGGATTGATGTTAAAGTGGGGAAATGCTGACGTAGTGGTGATCTACAACAGCTCAAATCCCATCGGCGCATTTGGTGAAATTTAAATTCCTTTAATGACTCTGGAATGTGAGGTGACCATAACTATTTATTATTGTAGAAACTCATCTGGTTCACTAATTTCTTCTAGGGAAACAAATCTACCATCCTTACCAGGTCTGGTCTTTGTGTGACTGCACGCTCTCAGCAATTGTGCCTTGAGATCTTTTATGTCCATCTGAGACAGTTGACATTTAATATCTATTTAGCATCTCATTGGAAAGAGGATACCTCTATCAGTTTTGAAATGGTATAGCCAGTATGCAGTTTTATATGGATGGCAATAAATATTGGTTTGCCAGCAGCATCCATATCTCGCTATAAATTTAAAAACTATTTGCCAGCCAGATTGAACAACTGCAACTCTCTGGTCCCTACCTGCATTCACCGATCACCATCCCACTTACCTTCGCCAGCCCGAATCCAACTCCCTGTCTTCATTTCTGAGCTCCCTTTCCCCTCCCCATTTCTGAAGAAGGGTCTTGACCCGATATGTCAATTTTCCTGCTTCTCTGATGTTACCTGGCTTGCTGTGTTCCTCTAGTTCCACATTCTGTTAACTCTGACTCCAGCATCTGCAGTTCTTAGTATCTATGTTGTTTTATTACTGGTTACAGAACAATGAGCAGGAGCAAAACTTTTGCCAAAGCATTTTGTTCCTTACTGAGGCATAAAATAATTATAGATCCTTGAATGCATTATTAGGAGCTCAACTGGAATTGAAACCTGGAATTATATGTCCTACCTTCTGTGCTTTGCCGACACGGTAGACTTATTGAATTATCTGAGGAGTAAGGGAAGACATTTTCTGCATTTTTTTGAAATGGTACTGACAGTTTAGTAAAATAAATACTTCATGTTTATGCACTTTAGTCTAGATTTGCATGAGTTAGTACATTCTAATAGTGAAGTAACTAATTTTTCTCTTTTTCAGTTTTCTTGTTTTCATTTGGTAAATTTGGCTCCATTAGGTTAATACGCAGAACTTTCTCCTGAACTACTGGCAGACTAACTTCTAGTGTTCACCTCTGAACTGTAAACAATCACTTCCAGAGACGTGCCTAAAGTGGCAGAGGAACAGGGACTGGGGAAGTAGTAACATGTATCATTAAGAGCTGCAATAAAGGTGATTAATGTCTTTTTTTAAAAAAAGAATCAGCATGAAATTGAAAAACCGAGAAATTAGTATTTAACTTGTGCAGAAACCACACAGTGTTGTGGACATTTCTGGTCTCCTATTATGAATCAGATATGTAGATACTGGAACAGGTACAGAAAGGCTCATCAGAATTCCAGCAAAACCAAAGAGCCTAAACTTATCATGAAAGACTGAACAGAGCAGGAAAAGCTGACGAATAACCTGGGAGAAGTTTTCGATAATAGAAAAAATTCAACAGCACAGATGTACAGATGATTTTTCCAGTTGCTAGGAAGAGCAGCATTGAGGTCATTGCATGATTCTGGAATACTAATCCTGTAGCATAGCTACTACACCACTCTTCTCCCGTTCTGTAAATGTAATTGCTGCTTTGTTACAAGATAGCAGAAAAAACATAAGGAAGATGTTGACAGCAGACCCATCTGTACTTGAAAATGGATACTTGAACAAAGTGGTTAAATATGTTGAGAGAAAAGTGCAGCTGCTTGACAATCCATGTGGATAAGTTTTGAAGACGTTAATTTAGAGAAATGAAAACTATCACTTGAAACAAGATTAGATCATAAATCGATAAAACTGATTTTACATTTTGTTTGGTTTACCTTTTTTGTCACATTATATTATGTAGTTAACTTTAGCAGCCACTGGTTACCCAGCAGGAGTTATGACCTTCAGGTTTAGAGAGGGACAATATTACTGAAACGTGAGTTTCCAGGCTTACCACACTTAGAGTATACTGCTTAGGACTGATCCAAATAAATGAAGTTGCTACTATTTTGAATAATTTATCAGATTTCATTTTCCTGATTGTGGATTTGTAATGTTAAAATTATTTGGAATTCTGTGTTTTAATTCAACCACAAACTTTTAGATGTTTTTCTCAATAGAGAAACATAATGTCTAAATGTGAAGTTGTACATTTTATTAACTTGATGTTATTGTCCACTCTTCCAGTGAACCAAAGATTAAGTGATGTGGTCCCATGAATGCCTGAGTTTGTTATAATTACCTTTCCATCACATCCTGTAGAGTACATGGAATTGAAGAATTCTAGGGGAAAAGAAAGCCACATCTTTTTGTAACAGAGACTAGAAATTCCTTTTCACAAACCTAGTGAAGATGTACTGTACCCAGGTTGAAATTTTATGCACAAGTGGGGTTATATGTACATTAAGTGAGCAAAACTGATCTACGTCTGAGTTGTAGTGCAGCAGAGTTTAAAAAAAGACCTAATTTAGTTTTGATGACTTTTCCAAACTGAACATGCTTTGAAGGTTAACTGCGGAGCTTTAAATAAGGTGCAGTTTTTAATCTAACATTAATTTGATAACATGTAATGGAACATTTTCTGGTCATGTTCAGGGCAGTGTCCCTTGTTCACCTGGCTAATTCAATTATTGTGAATCTGTAAAGTTGTAGTACAGTTTTGAAATATGTCTCATTTTTAATGACTAATTACAGAATTGGGATTGAACTACTGCAGCAATACAAATGTCATGTGAAAGGCTGGTGAAGGAATTGAACTTCACTGGATGTATCCATCAAAAGAATTTATAGATATTTTCTAATCAGTCTGTTCAGAGAATTATAATTACATGCCTTTGAGTAGGTGGGACAGGAACTCAGACCTCCTGGCAGGTAAAGACACTACCATTGTGCCACAAGATGGACTGGAATCCTTAGTATGACATGAGCCAAGTGATGCTTCAGCACTGAAATCAGAATGATATAGAACTGAAGAGACTATTCAGACCATCGTGTCCATGCTGGCTCTTTGAAGGAGCTTTCTAAGTAGTCTTACTCAAGTTGTTCTTCCCCATGGCCTTTATTATTTTTTTCTCCCTTCAAGTATTTATCCAATTCCCGTTTGAAAGGAATTGTAAGATCTGGTTTCATTCAGAGCATTCCAAATCACAACTCACTGTGTCAAAAAGTAAATGATTAACTTTCATCTTGTTCTTTGCCTCTCACTTAAAAGCTGTGTCCTCAGTTTACCAACTTTTCTGCTACTGCAAACGGTTTCTCCTTATTTGCTTTTGCACAACAGATTTTGAACACTTCCATAAAATATCCTCTAAACATTCTCTGTTCAAAGGTAAACATCTCAAGCTCTCTCTCTCTCTCTCTCTCTCTCTCCATGAAACTGTCTAGTAAATCTCCCATGCACCACCTTAAAGCTGTGATTTTTTTTCTAAGATGCGTACAGAATTGTACACACTGCTTCAGCTAAGGCTTAACCAGTGTTTTATAAAGGTTTAACATAATATCCTAGTTGTGTGTAATGTTTGATGAAGACATGTCAAACAATGTATTTCTGCCTTTGGTTCACATTTAAGTGGAACAGCAAGAATTTGTCATTCTTCAAGATTGTTTCTCCTTGACATAGAAACTCAGGTATCAGAACAAAATCAAGAAAAGTTTCAGTTCCATTTCCCAGGCAATTTTGGGATGAAGGTGGTTATCTTATGAGACAAGCCTTGGTAGGTTGAGCCTGTAGTTAATCAAGTTTAGAAGGATGAAATGCAAATTTAATGAAATGTACAAGATCCTGAAAGGAATTGACAGTGGATGAGAGTGTATTTTCCACTATGGGTGTGATTAGAACTTTATTTACAGTAATTCTAATCCTCTGAATCCGATAGTTCAGCTCCATCAACGGTGTTTCTGTAATTTCAGCCAACCTTCTTGGACCTGCTGCTGCTTGAAATTTATGTGTGGCCTGCTTTTAATATCTGTCTGTGTCCCTGTTTATGAGGAAATGAGGATACAGCTCACAGCAAAAAGCCACAAGCATGTTAATATGGTAAGGCACAATGTGAATATGGCGAAGCTTTTAAAGGCATTGTGTAACTGCTTCAGTTCCTCTAGACAGAGTTTGAATAATTGTATATGATTTGAGTATGACCTATCTTGGATTACAGACTATCAGTTAGTGGCATGAAACATATTATTTTGCCATATAAAAACAAGAAACTAGTGAAATTGTGCTGCATTAAAACTTTTGCCCTCTAAATTTAGAAATCAAGTTATTCACAGCAACTATTGCATACTAAATTATTAGAAAGCTTAAATAGAAAGCAGCGTGGAGGAACAGAGGGATCTTGGTGTGCAGATACATAGATCCCTTAAAATGGCCACCCAAGTGGACAGGGTTGTTAAGAAAGCATATGGTGTTTTGACTTTCATTAACAGGGGGATTGAGTTTAAGAGTCATGAGATCTTGTTGCAGCTCTATAAAACTTTGGTTAGACCGCACTTGGAATACTGCGTCCAGTTCTGGGCGCCCTATTATAGGAAAGATGTGGATGCTTTGGAGAGGGTTCAGAGGAGGTTTACCAGGATGCTGCCTGGACTGGAGGGCTTATCTTATGAAGAGAGGTTGACTGAGCTCGGTCTCTTTTCATTGGAGAAAAGGAGGAGGAGAGGGGACCTAATTGAGGTATACAAGATAATGAGAGGCATAGATAGAGTTGATAGCCAGAGACTATTTCCCAGGGCAGAAATGGCTAACACGAGGGGTCATAGTTTTAAGCTGGTTGGTGGAAAGTATGGAGGGGATGTCAGAGGCAGGTTCTTTACGCAGAGAGTTGTGAGAGCATGGAATGCGTTGCCAGCAGCAGTTGTGGAAGCAAGGTCATTGGGGTCATTTAAGAGACTGCTGGACATGTATATGGTCACAGAAATTTGAGGGTGCATACATGAGGATCAATGGTCGGCACAACATTGTGGGCTGAAGGGCCTGTTCTGTGCTGTACTGTTCTATGTTCTATGTTCTAATATTTTTTCTTGTTTTGTTTGGCATTTTGTTCAAGTAACAAATTCTTTATATGATCTACTCTCCATCTGTCCTCATTTCACAAATTATTCTATTTGAAGTGTGATGGATAGATGAATGCAGTTTCTACTGACAAAATAGTTTAAAATATGTTTGGAGGAATTTCCTCCTGTCTGATCTTTGTGCTTTCAGACAATGCTGTTTGAAATTCGCACTTCCCCAACTAAAAAGCTGTAACAAACACAGTTGTTCTCCAGACCACCTGTAAAATACTATAACAGTAAGAAATATAAGCATAACTAGAAGTATAACTACATAGAATGGTCCATTCTTCAATGGTTTAAATTCTGTTCATGCTGTGTGCTGTTATTTATCAAGTTGTGTTTTTGGGAGTCTGGCTCTATGCTTTCAGGTGTATGGTTTTTATTTTTGCACTATACTGTCAGTTTTGCACAGTAAGTAAATCTAATTGCTAAAACGAAAGGGGATCCTGTTCATCAAGTTAATAAGGCCAGTAGGGTTTTAGATTTTCTCCGATCTGCTGTGATGCAGCCATAAGTTTTAACGTTCTGCTACTACTATCTGTTTTCCGACTTTGTATTTTCAAATGGTGAAAATTTTTGTTTGAACGTTGACATTTCCTTGTGAATAGAATTGAAACAATAATTACTTTCATACATTTCTTTGTGTGTTTAGAAACTGGGCAACAAGAGCATTTTATCTCTAATTGTATGTGATGGTACAAAGATCTATTTGTCTACGTCATTCAAGAGAGTGCAGAATGTAAAGTTTCTAGCTATTGGTAATTTTATGTAATAGCGAATGACCCAGGATGTTACTTGGGAGGTAAAGGAGAAATTTTATGATCGAAGTGATGTGCATAAGCCATGGTTGAGAAGATGGATTTTAATGAAGCCCCTGAATATGGAAGGATTTAAGAAAGTAATTGAAATTTCAGGCTAGAATGATTGAAAATTGTCACTTAGTGAAATAAGCAGATTAACAAAGAGAAAGATTGGAAGAACTGATGATGCAGTCGTGCGAGAGGCAGGAAAAGGTGCTGACAAGTGAATAATCATTAGGAAATGCTCCCACTTGTGACCGTTTAGTAGATGGGAACCTACTCATGAAACAGCTGAAGATAATTGGGCCTGCGGGAGAGGAGATGTTGCAGGGGGATGCAGTGGAGACTTGCCAGCATGTTGTCTGGGATGGAGGGTCTGAGATATAAGGAGAAATTGGAAATGCTGATTTCTTTTACTTGGAGTGGTGAAGATTGAAAGGGATCTTGATAGAAGTGTATAGGGTTATGATAGATAGATGTGAAAGGTAAGAAGATAATGAAGTGTGAAGCTGGATGAACACAGCAGGCCACCCGAAGCTTGCAGGAACAGCAACTCATATTCCGCTTGGGAACCCTGCAGTCCAATGGTATCAATGTGGACTTCACCAGCTTCAAAATCTCCCCTTTCCCCACCGCATCCCAAAACCAGCCCAGTTCGTCCCTTCCCCCCACTGCGTCACACGACCAGCCCAGCTCATCCCCTTCCCCCACTGCATCCCAAAACCAGCCCAGCCTGTCTCTGCCTCCCTAACCTGTTCTTCCTCTCACCACCTCCCTTCCTCCCACCTCAAGCCGCACCTCCATTCCCTACCTACTAACCTCATCCCAACTCCTTGACCTGTCCGTCTTCCCTGGACTGACCTATCCCCTCCCTACCTCCCCACCTACACCCTCTCCACCTATCTTCTTTACTCTCCATCTTCGGTCCGCCTCCCCCTCTCTCCCTATTTATTCCAGTTCCCTCCCCCCATCCCCCTCTCTGATGAAGGGTCTAGGCCCGAAACGTCAGCTTTTGTGCTCCTGAGATGCTGCTTGGCCTGCTGTGTTCATCCAGCTTCACATTTTATTATCTTGGAATCTCCAGCATCTGCAGTTCCCATTATCTCTGACAGTGTTTAGAGGAATACGGGTCAAATGCTGGCACACAGGTTTAGTTCAAATTGGGATGCCTGGTCTGCGTGGATGAGTTGGACCAAAGGGTGTGTTTCCATGCGGTGACTCTATGACTCCGTCTCTGTTGACTGGTATGGATATGCTGGGTCACACAGCCTCCTTCTGTGCTGTAAGTGTCTATGAGCTAATGCTCTCACCTTGCAATATTTGTAGACTTCTTTTTTCCTCAACATGGTAGATTTGTACTCATTAATTTACGTTCATTTTTGCTTCAGAACTACCTGCAATAGCAAGCTTAGAAAATGAATCATAGTCACATAGTATGGAAACATACCCTTTGGTCTAATTTGCCCATGCTGATCAGGCTCCTCCAAACTGAACTGGTCCCATTTGCCTGTGTTTGACCCATATATATCTCAACGTTCCTATTCATGTACTTGTTTCAAATGTCTTTTAAAAGTTGTTTTTGTACTCACTTCACCCACTTCCTCTGGCAGTTCAATCCATTTATGCACCACTCACTATGTGTAAAAGTGCCCCTTAGGTCTTTTAAAATCTTTTCCTTCGCTGCCTAAACCCATGTCCTCTCGTTTTGGACTCCTCTACCTGTGGAAAAAGACTGGGCTATTCATCCTATCTATGCCTCTCATGATTTCATAAACCTCTACGAGGTCACCGATCAAGCTCAGACACTGCATGGAAAAAAAGCCCCAGCCTATCCACTCTCTCGTTATAACTCAAGCCCTCAGTCTTGGTAACATCCTTCTAAATCTTTACTGCACCCTTCCCAGTTTCATAACATGCATTGTCTGAGGTTTTAAAGGAGTATGCAACAAAGATGTGAATATTTTATTAGGTCAAAGATGATTAATTATTTCCTTGGAATATGGGACAGACACAAGGCAGTCAGTGGTCTCCTCCTTGTTCCACTGTAAATTGATACGCATAAGGCAGAAAGATAAACAGAACTTGGTACAATGAAGGACACAGGTAGCATTAAACCTCACGTTTAACTTGGCCTATCTACCAAATGTTTCAAGTTGTAACGTTGCAGTCCAGTTTAGGCCTTACCAGTTACTTATGTACCAAGCATAATGTCATTAGGAACTGCAGTTAGAGCTGTTTTGAAAGCAAGCCCCAGTATTAAGGTAACTCCTAGTAATTTGGACGAATAACACTTCATTTTCTATTTAGTTACATTTTTGTAATAAAGATAACTTTCACCTGATCACATTTGTCATTCAAGGAATAGAATACGCAGAATGAAATGCTGTAGAAAATACCTTTTCTTGATTTCTTGATATGATATAAAGGACTGGGATAGTGATGTAATATTTGATATAGGGAGTTGATTGTATTTAAGACACTGACTCTATTACGTAACTGTCAACAGTACGGCCTACAATTTAATTTCTCTTTGGAAAATTATATTCCATTAAAAATCAGATTATACCCCTTATTAAGTGTCCAATTTTGATGTTTGAGTGTAAAAGTGCATTAATATTCTTCTGAACTAAAATTTTCGGTCATGCATTATTGTGCATGTTGTACCAACTTTTGGTAGGTATTGTAAATTTTAATCAGTGCCTGTGGCTTAAAGTAACATTAAGTGTGTCACAAAATCATCTACATCAGAAGGTTCTAGTTTTATTTATCAATTTTTTAAAAAAAAAGTTGCCTATTTTTCTAATCAGCCTGTTCAGAGATGATGTTATTACACACCTGGTGCCGGTGGGACTCGTACCTGGGCCTCCTGGGTCCAGGGCAAGGACACTACCAGAAGAGGACCGCAAGCTTACTGCACCAGGTGTTCCCAGGGCGTCTCTCATCCAGGTATTAACCAGGCCTGAGCCTACTTAATTTCTGAGATCAGATGAGTTTAGGCGTTTTCAGACTGTATTAAGTTAGCTACTTTTACTTGGACAGCAGCTGGAATACTGCACTGTGTCCTACACTGATAAATAAAATTTTACTAGTTTGCACTTCATCTATTTCATTTGCTATATTTTTGCTCATTCACTCAGCATGTCCAAATCTCCTTTAAGGTACTTTACGTCATCCTTGTTTTGTCGTTTGCAAATTTGGGAATGTTAGATTTGGTATCCAAATTATTGACACAGGTTGTTAACAGTTAGGTTGTAAACTGCGATCCCAGCAATGCACTATAGTCTGCCAACCCAAGATTGACATATTTGTTCCCATATGCAGTATATTATCCATGTCCCATGCTCAGACTTTGTTTACAGTCGTCTTATTTGCTACCTTTTTGGAAGTTTTCTGAAAATATAATACATTCATCTACTGTTTTCTCCTTATCTACTCTAGCAGTAACATTCTGAAAAAAACGTCCGGATAAAACGATTTCCTTCTCCTAATTCAACTGCTATTCTATTCAGACAGATATAATTGAGAAAAGACAAGTTTGTCAAAACTTTTCATTGTACATTCATCAGGACATTTATCAAGAACGCAAATTCAAGGGGATGTCTAACATTTACACTGTGTGAAAAGAGAGTGCTAATTGGTTTGCAAGCGGCTGTTGATTCGCATTGGCATGGAGAATGCATCCTGTTGAGTGACAGTTTAAAAACCCGGCTTTGCTTAAATTTTAAACCTGGCAAGTTGATCCTGGTTGAAACAGTGCCCTGGTTGAAAAATGAACCAACAAGTGACTGTCATCAATTTTGTTGAGTTGAAATAGGTGCACTGCATATACTTCTTTTTTGCCTGCAAAGGGGAAAAAACCCTCTGTTAATGTCTGTAGCTTTCAGTACACGTAAGTGCCCAAACTACGAGCTTGACTTACAATCCTAAATTGGTAGTCAAATGAATTCCTCGTTTGTTGAGAATTATCTAGCAAATATGGTCCAGTTGCAGAATCACATATAATAATATACACTGTACTTCAAGTTTCAAAAGTATGGTATGCTGGTTTGCAGTTAGTATTCTGCAAACAGCTGACAGGACATGTCTTTTGATATGATCTGTCAGATTGTAGCATGTATGGTCTACATAACTGGCATCACACCAGCACTAAAATTCATATACCAGATTATTCATCTCTGTGAAAGGGCAGAATATCTTGTTGTAGGTACACAGTTCCATCAGGGAGGAAGTTCTGGGATGTTGTCCCAAATGACATTGAAGGAATAACGATATTTTTCCAAGTCAGGATGCTGAGTGACTTGGAGAGGAACTTGAAGGTGGTGGTTTTCCCATGTATCTTGACTTTTTAGATCGTAGTGGTCCTGGGCTTGGAAGGTACAGTCTATGGATTTTTGGCGAATTTCTGCAGTGTATCCAGGCCTAAATTTCAACTTAAAATATAGAATTTTCCCTTAACTTTGAAAACAATATCACATTGTGGTCACTCTTTGCTAAAGATTCTTTTACAGCACGATTTTTAATTAGTCCCTATTGATTGAATGAGTAATATTAAATCTACAGTATCCTGTCCCTAATTTGGTACATCAAATGCTATTCCAGAAAACTCCTCTGTACATATTTGACAAATTTGTCCTGCAAGGTAGTCATGGTAATTAGATTTACCCAAACTTCATGTATATTGAATTTACCCTTGTTATGTTTAATTTACTGATTTACAATTGTCCTTCATTATCACTTGAAACTCCTGTTTTTGCTTTCTAATTAAAACTTAATGAACTCTTTATTTCATGTTTTCATTTATTTGTTCTTTGAAAATCCTAAGATGATGTTTATTTCTTTAAGCTTACAAATTAGAATGGTTGGTGGGAAGCAATTTTCTTAGAGTATTAGTATTATTTGCTGTCAACCATAGAGTTTCTCTGATTTGATAAGGTAAACCTCTCACCTACTAAGACATGTGTGGTAACCCAGACAGTTTTAGTGGGTGTGAGGTGTGGTTTTGATGCATTCTGCTCTTCAACCACAATCAGTGATGCCTGCTCAGTTTAATAAAGTGTGTTTTTATAGTCAACTTCTAAATAGTAGGAGTGGTGATGAGGAGTTGTATTAATTTTTAGAATTGAAATTAGGAAAATGCTCTTTAGTAGTTATAGCAAATACTTCTGGCTTAAACATAACTCAAGATGAAAGAGTCTGAGAACAAGTTGCTGCTGTCTTTTGATGCAGGGAAGTCCTAACTTTTGGTTATTGTGTTTTATTCCTTAGAGATTTTTAAAGGTACTGCTTGCTGCTTTAAAGTTGGAGACTCAAATCACAGATGTATCTAAATTTTGAATCTTATAATTAAGACATTAGTTTACTTTAAGGTGCAGTTCTGTGGTGTTTTATCAGTTTTCGTTAGGAAATGCATTTTATCTGTGTGAAGGTGGCTGAGTGCAGAAAATTAAGCTGGTTAAATTGTAATCAGACAACTGCAGTAATTATATATGCAACCATCTTCAAACAGACCTGCTAAATGAATTATCCATCTTTGTTTTCTCCTGAGGACCCCCAACATTGCAGATGATTTCAGTGCAACCCTATTTCAAAAATAGACAAAAGAACTCAATTCCAGAGGTTAGAGCAGTGCCCTTTTCAACAAGGCTGTAATTGACTGAGTGTGGCACCATGGAGCTCTCAAAACTGGAATCAATGGAAATCTGGGAGTAATCTTTCACTGGTTGTGCTCATATTCAGCACAAAGAAAGACGTTTGTGCTTATTGGAAGTCAGCCATCTCCTCTCCAGGACATTGTAGAAAATGGGGAAGGGTCAATCTTCAGCTGCATCATCAATTACCTTTTTTCATTATAAAGTCAAAAGTAGAATGTTTGCTGATAATATTACAATGTTTATCATTCGCAACCCCTTAGATACTGAAATACTCCATGCCCTATGGAGCAAGACTTAGAAATTATCTAGGTTTGGGCCGACAGGAGGCCAGTAAAATTCACGCAACACAGATGCCACGCAGTGACCATCTCCAAGAAGAGAGATAACAAAGTGTGAAGCTGGATGAACACAGCAGGCCAAGCAGCATCTCAGGATCACAAAAGCTGACGTTTCGCGCCTAGACCCTTCTTCAGAGAGGGGGGTGGGGAGAGGGTTCTGGAATAAATAGGGAGAGGGGGGGAGGCGGACCAAAGATGGAGAGAAAAGAAGATAGGTAGAGAGGAGAGTATAGGTGAGGAGATAGGGAGGGGATAGGTCAGTCCAGGGAAGACGGACAGGTCAAGGAGGCGGGATGAGGTGGTAGGTAGGAAATGGAGGTGTGGCTTGCAAGAACAGCAACTCATTCCGCTTGGGAACCCTGCAGCCCAATGGTACCAATGTGGACTTCACAAGCTTCAAAATCTCCCCTTCCCCCACTGTGTCCCAAAACCAGCCCAGTTCTTCCCCTCCCCCCACTGCGTCCCAAAACCAGCCCAGCCTGTCTCTGCCTCCCTAACCTGTTCTTCCTCTCACCCATCCCTTCCTCCCACCTCAAGCCGCACCTCCATTTTCTACATACCACCTCGTCCCGCCTCCTTGACCTGTCCATCTTCCCTGGACTGACCTGTCCCCTCCCTACCTCCCCACCTATACTCTCCTCTCTACCTATGTTGTTTTCTCTCCATCTTTGGTCCGCCTCCCCCTCTCTCCCTATTTATTCCAGAACCCTCTCCCCATCCTCGTCTCTGATGAAGGGTCTAGGCCCGAAACGTCAGCTTTTGTGCTCCTGAGATGCTGCTTGGCCTGCTGTGTTCATCAGCTTCACACTTTATCTTGGATTCTCCAGCATCTGCAGTTCCCATTATCCAAGAAGAGAGAATCTGACTATGGTGCCTTGACATTCAATTGCCATCACCGATGCTCCACTTCCTGAATCCTGAGCGTCACCATTGACCCAAAACTGAACTGGACTAGCCAGTTAGCATCAACAAGAGCAGTTTGGAGGCCTGGAATCTTGTAGCAAATACCTCAAATGTTGACTCCCAAAAGCCTGTCTACAGAGGCTCATGTCAGAAATGTGATGGCATACTCCCCACTTGCTTGGAAAAATGCTTCCAAGAAGGTGTACATAATTCAGGACAAAGCAGCACATTTGATTTGTGCCACATTCACATCAGTTCACTTCCTCCATCACTGATGCGCAGTAGTAACAGTGTGTAGCATCTAGAAGGTGCACTGCGAGCATTTAACCAGTGGTCCTTAGATAGCTCTTTCCAAGGCCATTACTACCAACATCTAGAAGGATAATGGCACGGCCTGCAAGTTCGTCTCTAAGTCACTCACCATCTAACTTGGAAATATATCAATGTCGCTTCAGTGTTGCTGGGTCAAAATCCTGCAACTTGACAGCATTAAGAGTGCCTATACTCATGGACTGCCAGTGAAGGCCATATCCCTTGAACATTTAAACAAAACCCCTTTTGACTGACAACTTTAAACTGCTCTTCCTCCAGCACTGACACTCTGTGGTAAGATGGATGAATCACTGTAATTCATCTAAATTACAAAATTGCCTGTCAACAATAATTCAAAATTTCTGTAACAGTTCTCTAAGAAAATGAAAGAAAATTCCCTTCCTGAGTGTCTGTTTTTGTTTGTTTCTTTACTTGCTATTTAAAACTAAGAGTTGAACTAAACACTTGGTCTTCAGTCCAAATATCTCTTCAGGTGAGTTGGAGCTGATTTTTTTTCTGTGTAAAATCCTGCCTCTGTGAAGCATCTGGGATGACTAATTATGCTAATGCTATCTGCTAATTCTATATTTTGTAACTGACTGCCAGATTGAACAACCTGACTAGGTTGTTGCATCAAACCTTACCTCTAACATTTTCTTATAAACAATTGAGAAATTTTGCACAATCTGTGGCTGATCAATGTGATGTTTCCTTTGAATGTTAGTAAAGATAGCAAAATGAAGAAAAGCAACACTGTTACACTATTTATATAGGTAGAAGCAACAGATAGTGGGGAAAATCATCGTCCAGTTATTTAATCTTGATTTGCTGCTTCACAGATCGCAGTAACTAATTTAAAACTTTTCTTTGCTATATAATCTGCTGTACTTCACCTCAGTGGAAGATTTTCTCTGGCTATGTTGGTGAATTTTATGCTTCATCGTAATTGTTCAACTGAGCAGCATTGATTTCGGAATTAGGAATATATTGTCTGACTGGAGTCATTTTGTATGTTGGCCTGATTAGGCAGACTAACTTCCGTGAAGAATATCACTGAGATTTTACAAACATTCAGTGGCTTTTGCAGTGATCACTATTTACATAAAATGCAAACTCTTGTAAAACAATACTAAAAATAACAGACTTACCATTTGTGCCAAGCCAAGTCTCTCTTCAGTTACAGTTACTAGTATTTAGAAATGCTCTTCAAGGAGCAATGGAAACGTCAGAGCATCTTCTGTTTTTAAGAAATGACCCGAGACCTAAAATGTTGACCAGTTGCCTTCTGCTTGTTTCTCCATGATGCTGCCTTTGTAGGTTATTTCTTTTTCTCTTTTTCCTTTTCTTTCTAGCAGTTGGCATTTTGCTATTTAAGATACAAATTTATAGAAGTACTATAGATTTATTGAAATAATATCGAAGATTTGGAATAGAAGTAATAACTTTACAGGCCACCGGGCTTGAAACCTTAACTCTTTTCTCTCCACAGATGCTGCCAGACCCTGCTGAGTTTCTCCTGAAATCTGATTTTATTTCGGTTCAGATCTCCGGCATCCCCACAGTTCTTTGTTTTATGATAACTTTTTAATATTTATCTGTTGCATATGGCATGATCTGAATTGATTTGAAAATTGCTGTTGTAAGTGTAGTTTGATCATGTGTATTATCCTCATTACATTGTAGTTATTGTTACAGCATTGCACATTTCACATTGAACAATCAGTGTCAAAGTAGAAGTCTTGAATCAAAAATTACTCATTTTCTCTGTGTCTTTAGAACTTGCATGTTCTAGTGTTTCAACATCAACTTCCATTCCTTCTAAGATCCTTCAACAATCTTTCCTAGCTAATGCCATTTCATACACAATCTATTTTCACTATAACTATTTAACCTCTTGCCACGAATCTCCCTGCAAGTAATGTCAGGATAACACATGAATAATAACTTGGGTGAGGAGTTACAGAAATTACAGACACACCACAGTGAAGATCATGACAGACTTGGATAAACAAAACACTTCAGCTCATATATTTCATCTCAATGCTAATATAAAAAATGCTTTGGATGGAGGTTCCTTCAGGTGGAGGGAAAAAAACAGAATAATAAAGAAATGAAAATTTGTGTAAAAATTGCTGTTGTTTTTGCTCTGCTAATCTTTGATTTGCAGTCATTTCTATAAAATACAGGTCAGCATGGCTTGAATTCTTTGAAACAGATACAGGGTACTTATTTTACTCTTAAGATTTAAGCGCTTGGGCTTGGATTATGCACCGGAATGCAAAACAAGAAGATACTTAAAACAGGAAGCAATAATTCAGTTTAATTAAAACTTGCCAACTTCTGTTTGCCTTTTTTAACTGTCTGGTTTTTCACTCAGGCAGCAGTTACTTAAGTTAACTGTTGTTGATGAATATTGACAAGTTGATTGATTCTTGGGACCATTAAAACCAAGATTGAAGCAATCCAAGGATGTGCTGAGGCAATCAGTATAGCATATGCATCAGTGACATATTCTTGATCAGAAGTTTGGAGTGGTCATTATAGCATACGAGGCTATGGCCAAGTTTTGGAAAATGAGATTAGAATAGATTGATACTTGATGACTGGCATGGATACAGTAGCCTGAAGGGGTTCTTTCCATGTTGTAAAAGCTCTGACTCTAATTACTACAGTAAAGGAGGGAGATAAACTAGATAATCTATTTTTTTGTAAAATATGGAGTAAGCAAAGGGAAACTAGCAGAAACAAATACCTAAGACCCTCCAGCAGTGGCAAAATACAAGGTAGCCATCAATACAATCTATACAAACCATTTCTTCACAAGTACAACTACACAATGGAATAAGTTGACAAAAGAAATAGTCACAATTCCCATTGTCTGAAGTCTTCACCCCTCATTTGTGTTTCATCTCCATTTAGAAATTTTGTGGTTTCACAACTATCATCTCACCAGGTTATACCCAGTTTCTCCAACACTATATATTAAATGTTAGTGAAATATGGATATAAGTCTCTGATGCTGATACAGCTCAGTGGAAATATGTTTTATTTTCTGTTAATGCTTGTATATCTAAAGCATACATTGCTGGGACCCTGACAAGTTTGGCACTTCTATTATCTCCTTAGCCCTCTAACATTGCGATTTCTTGTCGCAGTCCTAATACTGCTGCAGTGGAGATCTGCTGATTTAGCATAGAACATTTAACTTCTTTACTTTCATCTTCTGAATTATTCTGATTGGATAACCTAACTGAACTATTGAGAGGAGTGTATTTAAATTCAATTGCTGGCACCATTGTAAAGTCTATCTTACTTTTGCACTGGCATGTTTGTGTGTTTTGAGTTAATATTAACTTTCAATTTTATGTCAATTTGAAGATGAACAGAGCTTTACGTATGTATTTTTTGTCTTCAAATATTCTTGCCAGCCAGTGTTCACTGATCTCTGTTGGGGGATCCTGAAAGCTATTAACCAATTTTGAAAACTCACTGACTTTAAAGTCTCAGTGGTTGTCTTAAAAGGAAGAACCTTCCCTTCTACAACTCATCTACGTGATGCAGATATTCAATAGGTTATATTGAGATAATAACATCTCAGTTGCGTGTTTGCAAGCAAACAAAAAAACTGATCTACAAGCACTTCCAAAATGCATCTTTTAAACCTTTAAACCTTTATAGTACAAGTCTAATAGTTTAGTATTTGTTGTTATAGTTTGGATCCAATTAGTGTTAATGGTATAAGAGCAGAGGTTTTGGAAAAATGATTGTGTTGAGCTCTTTTTGCATCCTTCTGTGAAAGTTACATGCACATTGTAGGTTGAAACCACACAGTAGGGTAGCTGACTGTTTACCTGCTGGAAAGGCAAAATTTGCCCAGCAAGCAAAATTTGATTCCAACACAAATTCTAGAATATTCTTCCATGAGATGTGAGCATCAGTGATAAGGCGAGCATTAATTGCCCAAGCCTTCAGAAGCAATTGATATTTTTGTTGTGTAGTTATCAATTGTAATTTTTTAAAATCTTCTATTAATGGCATAAAATACAATATTGACCATCAGCAATGCCCAATGTTATTCTCCCTGTTTACAATGTGATTAACTTTTTTTGTGGAACAATTCTGTTGGCCAGCTTTAAAAACCAAATCTTGATTCCTTGTGATTCATTGATGAAATAGGAGTTAAATATCACAGTGTAATTTAACTTTTATTTGGAATTAGACTGAAAAGAAGCTGGGCCCTATTTCAGTTGACTGGAAAGCAATGTTAGTGCTTCCTATATATTTCTCTGGAGTGCCTATTAGCAGGTTTAATGATCTGTGTTTGCTAGCTTGTGTGATTGTTGCATAGGTTGTTCTCAAAGGTCAAACAAAGAAGAGATGTATCAACTATTGAACCAGTGATAAAATCTATTATAATTTTTCCTGGGCTCAGAATAATTTTTACGGGCTGGTGTTGGGATTTCCTGAGGGCTGTCTTTTGGTTTCAGAGATTTTATTTTGCAGTCTCATTTGCTCCTTCATTAGGTGATGCATTCACTGAGTAACAATATTTTCTGCATTTGTGTTGATGTATGTTATGGGGTTTGGTCTCACAGAAGCAGAATGAGAAGAATTCAATATTGTCCCTAATAATCATCACCACACAGGAAATCATGTAATTGTCATGTACCAAGGAATAAGACTTAATTTAGTAGCAAATACTTTTTATATTAAACATAATGCGGACTTTCATGCACAAAAACCATCACCCTAAACATGCCTTCGACAAATTGGTGAGGTCACATCTGAGCAATTTAGTTTGTCTTGAATGCAGTCGCTGCACTTGAAGCAATTAATACATGTAAGACACTGAGAGATCTGATAATACATACATTAGTTCAATTTTTTTGAAGTAAAACTGTCCAATATTAAATGATACAATTGACATCATTCAAACAATAGCATCCATGTACATTTTTTCCCATCGTTGTAGCTCCTGAACCCCTGCAGTTCCAATTTAGAGATTACAAATTAATTTGCAAGGAATTAATTACTTCAGTTTTCTTACACCCAGTAAGTTGAATATTCCTTTGCTGAAAGGATTTAAATTGTTTCCTCCTCTTCGTATACACACTTTTTCTTTTCTGCTTTGTACACCTGTCCATGTTGGCAGAAACCCCTCCTCCATTGTGGACTGACAGCCCATTACTAGCAAGTATTGGAAGAAGCAGTCTGATTGGAGAAACAGGTTGCCACCGTTGCTTGGAGTGACTCTGATCACTCATGTCAGTAAATTCTTTGAAATGGTTTGAGGATGAATTTGTCTGCCATCCCTGTTGTGAGCATTAGTTTAGTCAATTACTTCATTGTCAGTGGTAAACTGATAATTGTATTTGAGATGAGAGAAAAGTAATAGCTAAGGTAGTTACTGAAAAATCACTCTGAAAAATCAAAAGGCCGTAACTATTCATTTTTATTTGTACGTTTTACCAATTTACTTCTGATTTCAATGTATTGGGGCATTTGTATATTTTTTGTTTTGAGTCGTAAACTTATCCAAAGGGTCTTATTGCATCAATAGGTATTGCAGAAGAACAGATTAAATCATATAAAAATGTGTGATCTCACTTCCCACCCAATTTCCTCCTAAACTTTGTTTCTCTGCCACCTCCACTCTCTCCTCCAACAAATGCAAGAAGCTGATTGACTTTTCATACTTGAGACCGTCCACCCGAGCTGTTTTTCTCCCAACCTCTTTCCTTACCCCTAGCCCTTAGTCTCTCTTTCATTTTCTGCCCTATTTCCCCTAATGCCCTCAGTGTGCTTGTCTTATCTATGAGACCCACTTCCTACTTTTTTGAGCACCTTTGTGCTAACCTGTTAAACATCCACTATCCTTCCTGGAAATCCTGCCAGTTGATGTGATAACTAGTTATTTTACCTGGATTACCGTATACCTCCCTTTTCAATGCTCTTGTCATTCACCTCCCTCCAATGCAACCCCACACTCTGTTCTTGAAAACTGCTCTCCAAATCCAAAAAATGTTTTTATCTCCAAACATTTTCAACTTGTTATTTTCCAATTTGACATTTTAATTTCCAGAGCTGTGCCCAGATCTCTTGCAGGTCCCTGCTTGAACCTCTCCAAATCAGAATTTTAGCTTTGCCACAATATTCAAACTGGTATAAACAAAGTTTCAAATGATAACCCCTGCTATTGTGACCTTGGTGCATTAGCCATCATCCATCTTAATGTGACTTTTAACAATTGGTCCCTTAGCACTCTTGAATATCTCTATCCCGTTGATTGGGTGATTGGAAACCTCCTTGCCTGGTTCTACTTTGCCTATTAAAAGAGTATTCCCATTTTAACACACCCCATAGATCTTGACGCTTACCTTTTTCTCATTTATGTTATCCTCTGCTGACACCATCTTTAGTCATAGGGTCAACTTCTGCAGGCAAGCTCATCTTTCTAATGTCTTTCAAGCTATTTTTGTGATATTTTCTGACCTGGCATTCATTTGAATCATGGGAAAACTAGAGAGGCAAGGACACATTTGGTTCAGTCAGCATGGCTTTGTATGTGGGAAATTGTGTCTCCTGAATTTGAATGTTTTCTTTTTGAAGAGGTGACCAAGAAAGTAGATGAGAGCAGTGTGGTAGACGTTGTCTATGTGTCTATATTGCACAAGACCTTTGACATACCACATTGTGGGTTGTTGAGTAAGGTTAAATCTCACGGGATCCAGGAAAAGCCAGCCAACTAAATACAAAATTTGAATGTAAAAGACAGGGTGGAGGTAGAGGGTTGTTTATCAAACTGGAGACCAGCAGTGTGCCACAGGGATGGGTGCTGGGTCCACTGTTACTTGTCATTTATATCAATGATTTGGATGAGAATTTAGGCGGTATGGTTAGTAAGTTTGCAGATGGCACCAAGTTTTTGGTGGCATAGTGGACAGTGAAGAATATTATCTGGGAACACAGCAAGATCTTGATCAATTGGGCCAGTGCATTGTGGAATGGCAGATCGAGTTTAATTTAAATAAGTGCAAAGTGTTGCATTCTCATGGGTCAAACCAGGGCAGGATTTAGACAGTCAATGATAGGGCCTAGGGGAGTATTATAGAAAAAAAGAGACCTAGGGCTACAGGTTCATAATTCCTTGAAAATGGAGTCACAAGTAGACAGGGTGGTGAAGAAGGGGTTTGGCATGCTTGTTCTTGTCGGTCAGAGAATTGAACATAGGAGTTGGAATGACTTGTTGCAGTTTGCACAAGACGTTAGTAAGGCCACACAGTTCTAGTTGCCCCACTACAGAAAAGTGACTATTAAACTAGAACGAGTGCAGAAAAGATTTACTTGGATGCTACCTGGACTGGAAAGTTTGAGTTTTAATGAGAGGCTTGATAGGCTGGGACTTTTTACCCTGGCATGTAGAGACTGTAGGGTGACCTTATAGAGATCTACAAAATCATGAGAGGATTAAGTAGATAGCCAATACCTTTTCCCCAGAGTGGAATAGTCTAAAATTAGAAGGCAGAGGTTTAAGGTGACTGGGAGAGATAGAGGACTCCAGAGGGGCAATTTTTCACGCACAGTAGTGCATATATGGATTGGGCTGCTAGAGGTAGTGGTGAAGGCAAGTACAATTTTGTAATTTAAGAAACATTTGGACAGGTGCATGGATGGGATAGGTATGGAGGGATATGGACTAAATGTAGGCAAATGGGACTAGATTAAATGTGAAAACTGGGCAGCATAGACAAATTGGGCTGAATGGCCTACTTTCATGCTGTAAACCTTTATAACTCTATGATCTGTTTTGTTAAACATTTGTCAATTCCCTTGAGATTATAGACTTGCTCGCCGAGCTGGTAGTTTGATTGCAGACATTTTGTTAACCTGCTAGGTAACATCGTAATTGCGCCTCTAGTGAAGCATTGGTGTTCTGTCCCATGCATCGTTTGTCTGCGGGTGAGGTTATGATGGTTCTGTCTTTCTTGAACCTTTCCAGGGCTGATTCTCTTCTGTGTTGAATGTGTTCTGCTTACCTTTTTTGCTCAATATTGGGACTACTGTCTGTGGTACTTCCTCCGTGAATCCACTTGTCAGTTCCTTCCTTTGTCTCAGCCGTCTATATTGGTGAAATATCTGAATTGCCTTGGGATATTTTTCTACGTTGAAGGTTCGGGTGCTATATAACGAGGAGTTGTTGTAATAGTGACTGATGTCTACTGTCTCACTGTACATTGTAGTTTGAGAGTATGTTTTCATAGATAAATATTGCATTATTAAATGTCATTTTCTTTATTGATCAAACACAGTAGTTTACTTAGTGGCAGTTTAGAATGATAAGGATACACTTGTCTACTATTATCTTTATTTAATTTAGGAAATACAGTTTATGCAATCGTTTTAGAATTATTTATTTTGTAAATAATTGCTGACAAAGTCAATCGATTAATTTAAATCCATTTGGGAAGTTTGACTTTTCCAGTTCTATTTTTTATGCAGCAGTAGATTCAAAAGTATTTAAACCTAAGTGTACTTTAAGAGCACAAGTTTGAAATGATTTGTGAAATGAATTAGTCAGAAGTATTGAATATTGATGCTACCAGTTGTTCTGGCTTTGAGAAATACTGATAATTTGCTGAATGGACTTAAAACATAATTCTAGTTTCCCTTCCAGGATAATTTAGTAGGCAAAGTGTTTGGTTACACAGTGTAGGATGCTCCGATTTCAAGTTTTGCTTTGTGGTTTCAACTGACTATTGTGTCCTTGGATAGAAAGGAAACACCAGTGACCCTGTTCCTGATTCTTGGAACGAAAATGTGTACTTTGTCGACTTGGCTGTTAACAGGAACAAGATATCAAGCTGAACTTTTCTTTGGAGTAAAGTGTGGGGAAATAAGGCAAATTTCAACCAAGACAGAAAATGCTGGAACATTCCAGTTAGCCTACACTGAGAGGTTACAGGCAATGTGATATGGAGAGTCAAGTAAATTTCTGATCTCTGATCTAACAGGTCTTGTGGCACCCCTTGAAGATCTGCGTAGGCTTCCCAGTTTTCTGGCCAATGCTTAAAATCCAATTTGTTGATCATGAGTTTTATTTACTGTTTGTTAAACCTCACATATTAAAAAAAGGCTCCTGTGCTCAACTACAGTGCAAAAATGATTGGATTCTTATTTTATCTAAGTAGCTGTGAAACCCTTTGGGAGGCTCTAATGTGATATGGAAATGTAAGTTCTTTCCTTACATAGTACAGTGGAATTTTTAAACACCTGCCAAGACAAGCAGATGTGCCATCAATTTAATTTGTCTGAAAATGCAACACTATTATTGCTATAGGTCGGCTTTACTGTGAGAGGATTGGCCATCTGAAATATTGTTTTATTCGTTCCTTAAAACAGCAACACACTCATGAAAAGCAATGAGACAAAGGCCTTGTATTATATGAAATGTTGGAGGAGTACGTTGTTACCATTGCTCCTCCACTGGTCACAACAAATGTTAAAATTAGCCAGGTTGATGGTATGGTCATCACACAGGTTTCAGGCTACAGTTTTAAGAACAAATCAGCCAGGTTTCTTTAGTCATCAACAAATAACTGGTTTATTACTCAGGTCAAATTGAGTCAAAATGTTTGGATTATTCAAATATATATTTACTGATCCTTATCAAACAAAGCTAGCGCACATTTCAAGGTGCACTTAAAAAATTGTGAGGAATTATGTTTAAAGTACTTCGACTAAGTAAAAAGTGAGCTGTCACTAACTGTTTGAAATGATGTTTCGATTCCAGAGTTATTTGGCATGCTGCTGCTGCTGACGCTTGGGTGTCTTTGCAAACCTATTCTAGTGTGCTGAATTCCCTGTTGTAGACCATGAGTTAGATTGTGACAAATCACCTCGAGGAACCCCTCATGGGTGGTAAAGATAACTTTTGGGGCACTTGCAGCTTGTCACTTTGCTGACAGAAGATGCAGTGGATGTAAAGAATGGTATGCTGCTCTTCAGACAAGTAAAATTCTCTGCGTTTATTACATACTAGTGGTGTTCCTGCTTCTTAAACCAGGAGACTGAGGTTCAAATCTCACCTGGTCCAGATGAGTACATTAACATCTCTATAATGGGGTTAGTAAGAACTGTTGATGCTGGAGTCAGAGATAAAGGAGTGTGGAGCTGGAGGAGCACAGCAGGCCAGGTCGGGATCTGAAACGTCAACTTTCCTGCTCCTCATGCTGCCTGGCTTGCTGTGCTCCTCCAGCTCCACACTGTTATCTATAATGGGGTTGCCTGTTTCATTTGGGGAGCCCTCTTGTGGCAACTGGAGGCTTGCATGCAAATTCCATCTGCTCCAGAGGAGTGTAATAACACTTCTGAACAGGTTGATTTATAAAAAGTAGGTTAGATAAAAGAAAAAAAGAAAAACCCACTCTCAAACTGAGCCAAAATGACCAGACTTTTTTTTCGAAAGTTCCCTAGACTGCACAACTCCACCTGAGCTCTCCTGCTCTTTGCAAGTGCAGTGTTGATGCTGTTGTGCTCAGTGCCCTTTATAGAGTCATACAGCACAGAAACAGACCCTTTGGTCCAATCTCAAACTAAGCTAGTCTGACCTGCCTGCTGCTGGCCCATATCCCTCCAGATCTTTCCTATTCATGTACTTATCCAAATGTCTTTTAAACGTTGTAATTGTACCTGCATCCATCACTTCCTTTGGCAGTTCATTCTGCACACGAACCACCCTCATGTAAAAAAGTTTGCCCCTCATCTCTTTTTTTTTAAATGTCTCTCCTCTCGCCTTAAAAATGTGCTCCCTTGACTTGAAATCCCCATCTTGGGGAAAAGACAGCTACTGTTAACCCTATCTGTACCTCTGATTATTTTATGAACTTCTTTAAAGTTGCATCTCAACCTCCTATGCTCCAGTGAAATAAGTCCCAGCCTATCCAGCCTGTCTAGCCTCTCTTTGTGACCTTAAGCCTTCCAAACCCAGCAATATCTTGGTAAATCTCTTCTGAACCTTCTCCAACTTTAATATTATCCTTCTTCTTATAACTAGACAACCAGAACTGAGCATAGTACTCTACAAGAGGCTTCACCATTGTTCTATACAACCTCAATGTGACTTCCCAACTCCCATAATCAAAGGACTGAATAGTGAAGGCAAGCATGCCAAATGCCTTTTTCATCACCCTCTCCATATGTGACCCAAACTTAAAAGAATTATGTACCCAAACCCTGAGATCCCTCTGTTCTACAACACACAAGGCCCTTCCTTTAATTGTATAAGCCCAACCCTTATTTGTTGTACCAAAATGCAATACCTCGCATTTATCCAGATTGAATGCCGTCTGCCGTTTTTCAGCCCATTCACCCATTTGGTCAAGATCCCTTCGTATTCTTCCAAAACCTCCTACACCGTCTATTATGCCACCAATTTTGCTGTCATCTGCAAACTTACTAACCATGCCTTCTATAATCTCACCCAATTCATTAATATAAATGACAGACAAAAGAGGACCCAGGACTGGCACAGTATGTAGACAGGCCAATAAGGGGCGAAGCCACTTTAGATTTGGTACTGGGTAATGAGCCCAGCCAGGTGTTAGATTTGGAAGTAGGTGAGCACTTTGGTGATAGCGATCACAATTCTGTTATGTTTACTTTAGTGATGGAAAGGGATAGGTGTACAGCACTGGGCAAGAGTTATAGCTGGGGGAAAGGCAATTACGATGAGATTAGGCAAGATTTAGGGAGCATAGGATGGGGAAGGAAACTGCAGGGGATGGGCACATTAGAAATATGGAGCTTATTCAAGGAAAAGCTCCTGTGTGTCCTAGATAAGTATGTACCTGTCAGGCAGAGAGGAATCTGTAGAGCCCTGGAGCTGTGGTTTACGAAGGAAGTGGAATCTCTGGTCAAGAGGAAGAAGAAGGCTTATGTTAGGATGAGATGTGAAGGCTCAGTTAGGGCACTTGAGGGTTACAAGGTAGCCAGGAAAGACCTAAAGAGAGAGCTCAGCAGAGCCAGGAGGAGACATGAGAAGTTGTTGGCGGATAGGATCAGGGTAAACCCTAAGGCTTTCTATACATATTTAAGGAATAAAAGAACGATGAGAGTAAGATTAGGGCCAATCAAGGATAGTAGTGGGAAGTTGTGTGTGGAGTCAGAGGAGATAGGGGAAGCACTAAATGAATATTTTTCGACAGTATTCACTCTAGAAAACGACAATGTTGTCGAGGAGAATACTGAGATACAGACTACTAGACTAGGTGGGATTGAGGTTCACACGGAAGAGGTCTTAGAAATCCTACAGAGGGTGAAGATAGATAAGTCCCCTGGGCCGGATGGGATTTATCCTAGGATCCTCTGGGAAGCCAGGGAGGAGATTGCCGAGCCTTTGGCATTGATCTTTAACTCGTCATTGTCTACAGGAATAATGCCAGATAACTGGAGGATAGCAAATGTGGTTCCCCTGTTCAAGAAGGGGAATAGAGACAACACTGGTAATTATAGACCAGTGAGCCTTACTTCAGTTGTTGGTAAAGTGTTGGAAAAGGTTATAAGGGATAGGATTTATAATTACCTAGAAAAGAATAATTTGATTAGGGATAGTCAGCACGGTTTTGTGAAGTGTAGGTCATGCCTCACAAACCTTATTGGTCACCTTCTCGAAGAACTCAAACAGGTAGATGAGAGTAAACCAGCTGATGTGGTGTATATGGATTTCAGCAAGGTGTTCGATAAGGTTCCCCATAGTAGGCTATTGTACAAAATGCGGAGGAATGGGATTGTGGGAGATATAGCAGTTTGGATCAGAAATTGACTTGCTGAAAGAAGACAGAGGGTGGTGGTTGGTGGGAAATGTTTATCCTGGAGACCAGTTACTAGTGGTGTACCACAAGGGTCGGTGTTGGGTCTACTGCTGTTTGTCATTTTTATAAATGACCTGTATGAGGGCGTAGAAGGATGGGTTAGTAAATTTGCAGACAACACTAAGGTTGGTGGAGTTGTGGATAGTGACAAAGGATGTTGTAGGTTACAGAGAGACATAGATAAGCTGCAGAGCTGGGCTGAGACGTGGCAAATGGAGTTTAATGCGGACAAGTGTGAGGTGATGCACTTTGGTAGGAGTAACCGGAATGCAAAGTACAGGGCTAATGGTAAGATTCTTGGTAGTGTAAGTGAGCAGAGAGATCTCGGTGTCCGTGTACACAGATCCTTGAAAGTTGCCACCCAGGTTGACAGTGCTGTTAAGAAGGCATACAGTGTTTTAGCTTTTATTAATAGAGAGATCGAGTTCCGGAGCCAAGAGGTTATGCTGCAGCTGTACAAAACTCTGGTGCGGCCGCACTTGGAGTATTGCGTACAGTTCTGGTCACCGCATTATAAGAAAGATGTGGAAGTTTTGGAAAGGGTGCAGAGGAGATTTACTATGATGTTGCCTGGTATGGAGGGAAGGTCTTATGAGGAAAGGCTGAGGGACTTGAGGCTGTTTTCATTAGAGAGACTAAGGTTGAGAGGTGACTTAATTGAGGCATATAAAATAATCAGAGGGTTAGATAGGGTGGATAGAGAGAGCCTTTTTCCTAGGATGATGACGGCGAGCATGATGGGACATAGCTTTAAATTGAGGGGTGAAAGATATAGGACAGATGTCAGAGGTGGTTTCTTTACTCGGAGTAGTAAGGGTATGGAACGCTCTGCCTGCAACGGTAGTAGATTCGCCCACTTTAAGTACATTTAAGTCATCATTGGACAAGCATATGAACGTGCATAGAATAGTGTAGGTTAGATGGGCTTGAGATCGGTATGACAGGTCGGCACAACATCGAGGGCTGAAGGACCTGTACTGTGCTGTAATGTTCTATGCTCTACAACTGTTCCCTTTGCACTTTCACTTCTTGCAATCTGTGAGCACTGTGAATATGGTGAATATGCAGTCTCTTGTTGTAGTAAAACTTTTTCACTGCCCCAAAGGTCTGTTCAAATAGTGATCATTTATAACTTTTTCGCTGGACTGCACTGCAGCACAGCTATCTGAAGTCCCAATATTGGATCAGCCATGGTTGTACCCTTAAATGCCTGGAACAGAAAGTAAACTGAGGTCCATTAATGAAGAATGGGTGATGTATTTTGATAATGGCGCACTTTTGCTTTCCATTAGAAGTATTCAATTATCAGTTTTTATTATATAACAACCAAAAGAATCATTACTTAAAATTAAAGTGAAATGATTACATGTGTTGAAAACTTGAAACGGAAGAAAATAATGGAAGCACTGGGCAGGCCCAGCAGCATCCATGAAGAGAACAGTACCGTTAATATTTTAGGTGTGGATTTGGTCAGAAAATTAAATCAAACATACCCCATTCTTTGCTCTAGGTAGGCAATGATTGTATGTTGAATTTGCCTATCTAATCTCAATTATGTAATGCTTTGTAATGACAGAAATTGGGCATATCACATTTGATTGTACAGGCAGGCAACTTTGCATCTTCTCAACCAGTCAGTAAAGGATTGTGAAGATTGTGAAGTGAACAGCACAGAGAGAAAGGTAGATGAAAAATGGAAAAGAAAGATCAGCTGAAAGAAAAAATTGAGACGAAAGAAAACATTTTATAAACGCTTCTAAATTTTCAGTTTCTTCCAAAAAAAATCCATTAAAGTCTGAAGGAGAATCCACACGTGTAATCAAAGAATATGGGAATGGACAGAAAGTAGAGCCAAGTCCGATGATTGATTAACCACAGTAATGAATGGTGAAGCATGTTTGAGGGTGCCATATGGTATGTTCTTGCCCCTACTTCCCATGTTAATATGTTTTTAATAGTTCAGTAGTAGTGGGAGTGGTTAGTGAGGAATGGCAGGAAGCAGGCCATAACAGTGGTGATTTGGGAGTTGGAGCATGAGTTTAGTGCAAGGCCAAAATATTTCTTCGGATGGTCTTTTTGAATAAAAAGGTTGTACGATGCAAAGGCATTGCACGAATCAAGTCTGTGGAAAGGACTGTACTTAAGACATGGACAAGTGGAGAAGTTGAGTAGCCACTGAATGGCAGTCATGCAGTTGATGCTGGCGCTGGTGAGAAGCAGTCTCATTTTGGAGGCACGCTATGGGGCAACAAGGTGCATGGCTGCAGAGGATAGGTGAGAGAATTTGGAGGACTGAGGATTTTGTGGCTAAGATAGTTTATTATGATGTACTTATGCACTGAAAGTAAGTTGAGGGTAATGCTCACTCTGCTGGATTGAACTCAGGACTGGAATGGGCATTTTTTTTTACTGTTTTCAAATGGATTAGCTTACCTTACTTAATTTATTAATATCAAGCACAGCTGCTGACTATGACAATGAAGCCTTAATAATTTACGTTATGTAGAATTAAGGAGAATGCAAAACCAAAGGTTGTTCAATTGTTGCCTGACCTCCAAGTGCACGCAGAGTAATACTTTAATAATTAGAATACTAATTTTCATGGTACAACTTAACAGTTTACTTTACCAGCTATCATTTTGTAATAGAAATGCTTATTCTATTACATTGCTCCTTGCCTGTATGGCATTTGACAGTTGATGCTGCTTTAAATGTTATTTTCCACAGATGGAGGGTAATGTGGGAGATACTGATGAATACAAAATGGAATGTGCTATCCCACTAAAAGCGGTTTAGTATATAATAGGGGTAATAAAATAATGTTTTCAGCAAACTTTCCTATTACATGAGGAGTATTGAAATTTACCAAATATTCTCAACAATTGAGCTGTGATCTTAGTCATTTAATTTGAGATTTGTGGGTTATTAAACTTTCAGTACTTTTTGGCAAAACATGCAGAACAAAAATACTTTAGATAACTCCTTCCAGTGAAAATCTGGATTTCTTTGCAGTTCTTTGTTGTGCTGCTATGTACTTAGGTACTCGCAGTCATAACACTGTTGTTTGTGTCTTGCCTCGTGACAGATAAGCTGGTTTTATGTGATATAAGGAAGAGGGTTATTATATCTAAGAGCTGCTTGGAAATGAGGCTGTGATGTTCTATACAGGTCAATTCATAGCAAATGTGCTATGCAATCTGCTCACATTTCATAGCGAAAGGAAGAACAAATCTTTTTGTGCTAATGAAAATGATGGGCTGTATTTAACAGTCAGCGCTGGGTGTAGCTTTCAGAAAATTACAAATGTAGCAAGTTTAAGTTGTGATTATTTGTCTTACTATCATTGTTGATACTAATTAAATTTTGGAGCTTCAATCAGTTGACGTCAAAGCTGCAACTGCCTTACCCTTGATAATAAAATGTGAGGCTGGATGAACACAGCAGGCCAAACAGCATCTCAGGAGCACAAAAGCTGACGTTTTTGGGCCTAGACCCTTCATCGGAGAGGGAACTGGAATAAATAGGGAGAGAGGGGGAGGCGGACCGAAGATGGAGAGTAAAGAAGATAGGTGGAGAGAGTATAGGTGGGGAGGTAGGGAGGGGATAGGTCAGTCCGGGGAAGACGGACAGGTCAAGGAGGTGGGATGAGGTAAGTAGGTAGATGGGGGTGCGGCTTGGGGTGGGAGGAAGGGATGGGTGAGAGGAAGAACCGGTTAGGGAGGCAGAGACAGGTTGGACTGGTTTTGGGATGCAGTGGGTGGGGGGGGGGGGGGGGGGGGGGGAAGAGCTGAGCTGGTTGTGTGGTGCAGTGGGGGGAGGGGACGAACTGGGCTGGTTTAGGGATGCAGTAGGGGAAGGGGAGATTTTGAAACTGGTGAAGTCCACATTGATACCATTAGGCTGCAGGGTTCCCAGGCGGAAGATGAGTTGCTGTTCCTGCAACCTTCGGGTGGCATCATTGTGGCAGTGCAGGAGGCCCATGATGGACATGTCATCTAGAGAATGGGAGGGGGAGTGGAAATGGTTTGCGACTGGGAGGTGCAGTTGTTTGTTGCGAACTGAGCGGAGGTGTTCTCATCCCACCTCCTTGACCTGTCCGTCTTCCCTGGACTGTCCTATCCCCTCCCTACCTCCCCACCTATACTCTCTCCACCTATCTTCTTTACTCTCCATCTTCGGTCCGCCTCCCCCTCTCTCCCTATTTATTCCAGTTCCCTCTCCCCATCCCCCTCTCTGATGAAGGGTCTAGGCCCGAAACGTCAGCTTTTGTGCTCGAGATGCTGCTTGGCCTGCTGTGTTCATCCAGCCTCACATTTTATTATCTTGGAATTCTCCAGCATCTGCAGTTCCCATTATCACTGCCTTACCCTTGTCCTTCTTAACATTAAAGAAATCTTAGATTTTAGGCTTGATAGAATTAGGTTAGCGTAAATTCAGGAAACAAGATCTGTTAGATTATATTCTTCAGATTGATGCAAAAGGGCTTCATTATTCCTCCCAACTAATTTATGTTTCATGCTCACTATTTCCTCTGCAGGCTTTCTTTGCTTGAATTGTTGATTCGTTATGATGCATCTTCATAAAAATGAGTTGCTGAAGCTTAATTTGCCAATATGATCATTATTCATATGAACTTTGACGTTGAGCTTTGGCAGGCTGCTTCATTCGTCTGGGTCGTCATAAGATGTTCATATGTGTTTACTCTGCACAGGACTCAATATTTTCTAATAATCCTGTTCAGAGATGTTATTTTATACCTTTTGGAGCAGATGGGACCTGAACCAGGGCCTCTTAGCTGCACGGTAGGGCTCTCGCTCGCGCTCTCTCGCTGTGTGTGTGTGTGTGTGTGTGTGTGTGTGTGTGTGTGTGTGTGTGTGTGTGTGTGTGTGTGGAATATTAATTAAGCTTGTGTGTCGATAGACCAGAGACTGAATATGACATTTTCATATTCCAAATCTATGGAACCATTTTACTTTGCAGTACATTATTTTTCACCTAAATAAGGAGAACTTGAATGCAAGTGTGGGTTGTAAATTGGACTACAGCATTATTTGAAGAATGAACTTTGGATTATTTAATTCATAATCAATAAAGATGAATATTTATAACTATCTAGTTAATCAAAATAAAGAAGTTGGCAAAGTGACAGTTTAAATTAATAGTATTCTCAAATATCTCCCAATGTAAAAGAACCCACTGGAATAAGGAAGCATAATCAATAAGCAGAAGCTTTTCAAGCTTTTAATATAATGATACTTTGGACATGGATTACCACTATGTCCTTAAACTCTATGGAATAAAATTGGACTGGCTTACTCTAGGAGTTGCCAGAACTTACCCAAAAAATTCTGATGTAGTTAGAAGTGCGTCATGATGTGCAAGGCCTCTACAACTGGGGTCAGCATGCATTAAAATTCCTTCAGTGGTCACATTACTGTAGCAAACCATATGATCTGGAAATTTACATTTGACTGTGCAACTCTGTGAAAAGTAGGTTAGATTATTTAAGTAAGCCTGGGATTACGATACCAAGCATAGAAATGTAATTCATACACTGTGTTTATGCTTAGTAAGAAAACAGTGAGTATATGTAAGCTTTAATATTAAATTTGTTCTATTGTGTGGCTTTTTTTCTTTAAAGATTTCAAATTGTTTAATTTTTCTCTACACATACACGCACGCAATTTGGGTCCCACAATGCCTGCTTCTCCCTATTGTTCTTCCAGCACCGGCAGTCAGTTTTGTTGCCTTTCTTGCTGTCTTCAGGGTTTCGGGTCTTGTGTCTCCTGTAATTTTTAAAATTAACACATGGAAATTAAATGGAAATTTTGCATGACCATATGCAGACAATATCTGGAATGAAGTCACAAAGGTAACCTATTAGTGTGCTCCCAGAATCTACTTTGCATCAATCAGTGTCAGCCGGAGCTGATTTGGCTGCATCTGGTGTGTGTCTAATGACCTATGTGGAGGACAGCTACAACACCTCAGGAGAAGAAAGGATCAAAAGTTTGATTCTTACTTATCTCACTTGTTCCAAATCCACCCATTCCATAGTCAATTTTGATTATCCTGCCAATCCTCACTTTGAGTTTGAATTGTGGGCATGAATCAAATACATTTAAATATAATGTTATATTGGTAAGACACTGTGATTTGTCTTTCAACAAATGTCAACAATTGCCTTTAGTAAAGAGAGAAAATTTGCAAAGATAGCACTCATTCATTAACAAAGTCATTTGCCTCGCTAATTCAACAAAGCTTATCTTTGATATCGAAGGTTTTGGAGTAGATCTGTAGCTCAGGTTATGGGTGTTGAGATTGGTTGGTTCGCCGAGCTGTTTTGTTGTTCCGCTGACGTTTCATTACCGTGCTTGGTAACATTCTCAGTGCAGCCTCCGATGAAGCATCAGTGTATTTTCCCACCTGGTTTTTTATCTCAGGGGTCAGTTGCGATGGATTGCCTCACTTCTGGGTTTCCTCCGTAGTGGTATGTAGTGGGGTCGAGTTCAATGTGTTTATTAATAGCATACTTCATGGAGTGCCACGCTTCCAGGAATTCTCGTGCTTGTCTCTGCCTAGCCTGCCCCAGGATCTTGTGTTCCTTGCCCATGTGGATCGGGATGAATGAGTATTGGTCATGTCTTTTTGTAGCCAGTTGATGTTCATGTACTCTTGTTGTTAGTTTCCTTCCTGTTTGTCTGATGTAGTGGTTCTTGCAGTCTCTGCAGGGGATCTTGTAGATGACACTGGTCCTGTCCATGGCGGGGAGTGGGTCTTTAGTTCGGGTGAGCACTTGTCGTAGGGTTGATGTGGACTTGTGTGCCACTCTGATGCCCAGTGGTCATAGAAATCTTGTCGTGAGTTCTGACGTTCCTGATGTAGGGTAGTGCTGATGTAAGGTAACTTTTCGGTGTACTTTTGTTTGCAATTCCCTATTTGTCTAGTGCTCTACCATGATGTCCAGGAATGGGAGTTGTTTGTTCTTCTCATCCCGTCTGGTGAATTTCACATAAGAGGCTGCACTGAGAATGTTACCAAGCACGGTAACGAAATGTCTGCGGAACAACAAACCAGCTTGGTGAGCCAACCAACCTCATCATCTTTGATATATTAGATGCCAGTTTTTATCTAAATGCATGGGGCGAGAGGCGCTGCAGGTGGCAGTGTCATAGTGGTAACATCACTGAACTAGAACCCTGGATTAATGATGTTGCGGTGTGGGTTTGTGTCCTACAAGAGCAGATAGTATAATTTGAATTCAGTACAACCTTCACTTAAAATCTGGCCCAAGTAAAAACCCATCTGATTCACTAATATCTTTTAGGGAAAGAAATCTTCCATTCTTACCTGGCTGTATCTTATATGTAACTCCAGACCCACAGCAAAGTGATTTACTCTCAACTGCTCTCTGAAATAGCTTAGCAGGCACCAAGTTGTGTCATACTGCTGAGAGTCTAAGCAAAGGAAAGAAACCAGACAGACTATCCAGTGTCAACCTAGGCACTGGAAAAACCAGCAAACACAGCTGGTTGACCCTGCATAGTCCTCCTTACTAACATCTGGGAGCTTGTGGTAAAATTGGAAGAGCTATTCCACAGACTAATCAGAGCAACAGCCTGACATAGTCATACACGTGGAATCATACCTTATACACTGTCAGAGCCAACACCATTACTATTCCTGGGTATGCCCCACTCTGTTGGCTGGATAGATTGAACAGAGACGATGGAATAATGTTATGCAATCAGGGAGGAATCACCCTGAGAGCCCTCAACATTGATTCTGGGCCCTATGAAGTGTCATGGCATCATGTGAAACATGGACAAATAAACCTGCTGATTACTATCACCCTCCCCTTAAGTGATGAATCAGTACTCCTCCATGGTGCATGCCACTTGGAGAAAGTGGCAGCAGCACAGAAATGGGCTGTTAGCTTCACTACCCATCGCCTGGAGTGAATCACTGTCACTGTGTTTGATACCGTGTCTGGCCAAATCCTAAAGTACATAACTGCTCGACTGGATCGGAGGCAAGTGGGAAAGGAACCAGCAAAAGGCTAAAATCTGCTTGATCTCATTCCCACCAATCTATTTGTTGAAAATATGTTTGTCTATAAAAGTATCTTTTAAGAGTAATCACTGCATTGTGAGAACCAAATCCTGTCTTCACAATGATGATACCTTCCATCATGTTGTGTAGCTGTATTATTGTACTAAATGGGATAGATTTCGGACAGGTTGAGCAACTCAAGCTGGGTATCTGTTAGGGCCTATTGATTGATTTATTGTCATCTATACCGAAGTTCAGTGAAAAGCTGTGTTTACGAACAGTACCAACAGATAAGCAAGCAAGGATGTACAGAATAGAGAGACTTGAACAGAGACATACAGGTTTTGTTGTGCATGGTATGCACTAGGTGAGATCAACATTAGCAAGATCAGCACTATTGAGGCTAGAGAGTCTGTTTAGTCTAGTAATGGCTGGGAAGAAACTGTTCCTGAGCCTGTTCATTTGTGTGTTCAGGCTTCTGTATTTTCTGCTTGATGGAAGAAGTTGGAGGAGGTTATTACTGGGCTGCGACATGTCTTTGATGTTGGCAGCTCTTCCATGGCAGTGAGCCATGTAAGTTGAGCCCACGGATGGAAGGTTGGCTTCTGTGATGGTCTGGGCTGTGCATACCACCTCCTGTAGTTTTTTATGGTCCTGGACAGATCAGTTGCCATACCAAGCTGTGAAACATCTGGACAGTATGCTTTCAATGGTGCATCTGCAGACATTGGTGAGGGTCCTTATGGATGTGCCAAATTTCCTGAGCCACCTGAGGAAGAAGAGGCGTTGTTGTGCCGCCTTGACCGTCACATCTATGTGGGAAGTCAAGGACAGGTTCAGTTATCAACATTCCAAGGAACTAGATTCAACCTCAGTTCCATTGATGTAGATGGAGGCGTGTTCTCCTCCTTTCTTTCTGAAGTAAATGATCAATTCTTTAGTTTTGCTGAAATTGAGAGAGTGGTTGTTTGCAATTCACCATATCACCAAGCCCTCTATCTCCCTTCTGAATGTTGTTTGTTGTTGTTAGATATCCATCCTACTATGATGGTGTTGTCAGTGAACTTGTAGATGGCATTTGTTTGGAATTTAGTCGTGGGTGTTCAAGAAGTACAGTATGGGGCAAGGATGCACCCTTGGTGGGGGTGGGGGGGGGGTGGGAAGCACGTCTCCAATGTTGACTGGTATTGTGGAGGAGGTGCAATTATCTATCTTAAGGTAATTAAGATGGGTAATTGCACCTATCTTAATTAGGTGACCAAGGTAACGGAGTTTTGAGATCAATCTGGAGGGGACAATGGTGTTGAAGGTTTAGCTGCAGTCAATGAGCAGGAGTCTGAACTTCAGAAGCAACAGAATTGCCTTCAACCTTATGATCTGGCATGTGCCCCCATTCTGTTAATATCACCAAACCAGCAGATTAACCCGATTCAATGAAGAGTGGCTAGATGGCTTGTCAGAAGGAACATCAGGCAAATCAGAAAATGAGATTTCCAGCTGGTGAGGCTATAGAACAGCCAAGTAGCAGAAACTGCATGCAGTAGACTGAGCTAAATGATCCATAACAAATGGATCAGATCTTATCTCTGCAGTCCTGTTGCATCCAGTTGAGAATGATGTTGTATATTAAACATTTTACTAAAGGATGAGGCTCCTTAAATAGCCTAAGAATCTAGGTAAGCCCAGCACATTAAACAAGGCTGAGGCTTTGCATCCATCTTCAGGTAACCCTGCCTCCTCCCGAGGTCTGCAACATCACATTTCGGCAATAGTACTGAAGACTTGTGCTCTGGAACTTGATATACCACTGGACAAATTGTTCCAGTGCAACTGCAACATTGCTTTCCACTTGAATTCACCTCAGCCAATTACTGCCCTATCAGTCTGCTTTGGGTCACGAGGGAAGTGACCCGGAGCGAATCATCAACAGTGTTATATCAAGTAACACTTGTAATGAAATAATCTGCTCACTGGTGCTCAGGTTGGGCCTGTCAGGTCAAAACATGGACAAAAAAGCTAGAGCTGAACTCCAGTGGGAAGCTGAAAATGACTCCCTTGACATCAAGGTTACCGAGAAAGTTGGACCTGGTGAAAATCAACAGGAAACTCTCTGGTGGTTGGAGTCCTACCTAACACAAAGGAAAATGGTTGAGGTGTTTAGAGATGAGTCATTTCAACCCCACGATAGCACTGCAGGAGTTCCTGAATATAGTGCCCTCTGTCTGACCATTTTCCGCTGCTTGATTGGCATTCTCTTCACCTTAAGGTCAGAAGTGGGAATATTTGCTGACAACTACACAATTTTTAGCAACATTCACGACTCCTCGGGTTCCTGAACCTTTCCGTGGCCGTATGTGGAAGGAGTTGGACAACAACCAGATAAGAGCAAAATATTGCAGATGTTGGAAATCTAAACTAAAACAAAATTCTAGAGTAACTCAGGTCTGACAGATTCTGTGGAGAGAATCAAAGTTCTTAGCTCTGAAGAATCATATCGGACTCAAAATGTTAAATTTATTTCTCTCATCACATGCTGCTAGACCTATTGAATTTCTCTGGACAACATTCAGGCTTGGTTTAATAAGTGGCTAATAACACTTGCGCTACAAAGTGCAAGGCAATGATCGCCTCCAACAAGAGCGAATCTAGCCATTGCCTCTCAATTGCACTCCCATTGCTGAATTCCTCCCTATTATCAGCATCTTAGTTACCATTGATCATTTGCTGAAATGAACCGTCCAAATAAATACTGTAGCTACAAGAACACGCTCAAGGCTAAGAATTCTGCACTGAACTACTTGCCTCCTGTTTCTTTAATACCTCTCTACTGTGTATGAGGTATAAGTCAGGAAGGAGAATGATGGAATACTCTCCACTTGCTTGGATGAGGCCAGTTCCAACAACATTCAAGCAGCATGAAACCATCCACGATAAAGTGGGCCATTTAGTTGGCACCCTATCCACAACTTGCGACGTTTACTCCTTTCATCACTGGTGCACAATATGTACTATCTATAAGATGCACTGAATGAGTCTCCTTTGATACCATCTTAAAAATATGCAATTTGGACCACATGGTAGAACAATGACGGCAGTTGCACGGGAATATCACCTGCAAGCTCTTCTCCAGTCTACTTACCATCCTGACTTGGAACTATGTCATTGTTCCTTCCCTGCCACCAAGTCAAAATTGTGTAATTCCCTTACTAACAACAAATGTTGGTGGCTCTACACCCCAAGGATTGCAGCAGTTCAAGAAAGCAACCTTACATTGTTCAAGGCAAATCGATGTAACTGCTGGTCTAGCTAACAGAATCCACATCCCATGAGCGAATTTAAAAATTCTTAAGTTTCATGTCACACTGTCCCAAATGCAGCAAGATAATGGAATTGTTTTGCTTCCAGGTTTCCTGGTCAAGAAGTCAAAACAAAAGTTAAATGCACTATTTACCTTTTTGAATTTTACCCACAATACTTCTAAAGTTCTCGATGTTGATATTGAACTTGTTAAACGGCTGAAGCGATTGCATGCAACAACGTAAAAGTTCAGGGACATATATTTGCTCTGGGTCCTTGGATTAGTAAGGTGAATAATCTTCCAGGATTCCTCCTTCTAATTGCGTTCCAATTGTATTTGCACAAGTGGTGAGGACAGGGTTAAACTTAATTGTAGACCAAAAAAAGAGATTGCTGGAAAAGCTCAGGAGGTCTGGCAGCATCTGTGGAGAGAAATCAGAGTTAACGTTTTGGGTTGAGTGATCCTTAGAACTGGGTGTTCTGAGGAAGGGTCATTCAACCCAAAACGTTAACTCTGATTTCTCTCCACAGATGCTGCCAGACCTACTGAGCTTTTCCAGCAATTTCTCTTTTGTCTGTGATTTACAGCATCTGTAGTTCTTTCAGTTTTTATTAGGCTGAATTGTGATGGTCTCTTGTTCTAAGTACCTTTTTGCATATGAAAGGTAACTTCTTGGTGAAGCAAAAGAGAGTTGTCAGTGCCGATGAAACTTACTGTCAAACAAACTGGGTACGTGGCATGATGATACTCACCAATCATGGTGTAACTTGATGCACAACAGATTTATAAGGATGACTGGTCTACTTTTGTTCCTGTGTTCTTAAGTATGATCTTAATTTATGTTCAAGTCTAATTATGAATTTTATAAGTGTTTTGCTTTTCTCTTTACTTACAGAATCATTCAGTAAAAAAACATGCTTGGCTGAGGTGAGCATTTACAACTATCCTAAAAATTTCTTGCAGACGATCATAATGTTTGTTACTTTGTACAAAATTTTAATTAATGTATTTAATGTCTTACATACTTTTCAAGATGCCCTCTTCTTCTGGGAATATCGATGCACCTACAAGCAGAAAGATTGGACACAGAGGAGTAGATGCTTCTGGAGAAACTACATACAAAAAGGTATTCAATTATTGCATTGTTTTTAGATTTAGTTAAAATAGGGATTCCCAGTCAGTCTTTATGCTTTTGTTTTATTTGTAAAGTCATAGACACATAGAACTTAGTATTTTAGTGCTCTCATAGCTGTGAATTGTAAAACAATAATTTGTCATCTTAAAATGAGTTCTGTAAACAGGAAAATGATTAACACCCTAAAAATCTAGATAATTAGAACATAGAACATAGAACATAGAACAGTACAGCACAGAACAGGCCCTTCAGCCCACAATGTTGTGCCAACCATTGATCCTCATGTATGCACCCTCAAATTTCTGTGACCATATACATGTCCAGCAGTCTCTTAAATGACCCCAATGACCTTGCTTCCACAACTGCTGCTGGCAATGCATTCCATGCTCTCACAACTCTCTGCGTAAAGAACCTGCCTCTGACATCCCCTCTATACTTTCCACCAACCAGCTTAAAACTATGACCCCTCGTGCTAGCCTTTTCTGCCCTGGGAAATAGTCTCTGGCTATCAACTCTATCTATGCCTCTCATTATCTTGTATACCTCAATTAGGTCCCCTCTCCTTCTCCTTTTCTCCAATGAAAAGAGACCGAGCTCAGTCAACCTCTCTTCATAAGATAAGCCCTCCAGTCCAGGCAGCATCCTGGTAAACCTCCTCTGAACCCTCTCCAAAGCATCCACATCTTTCCTATAATAGGGCGCCCAGAACTGGACGCAGTATTCCAAGTGCGGTCTAACCAAAGTTTTATAGAGCTGCAACAAGATCTCACGACTCTTAAACTCAATCCCCCTGTTAATGAAAGTCAAAACACCATATGCTTTCTTAACAACCCTGTCCACTTGGATGGCCATTTTAAGGGATCTATGTATCTGCACACCAAGATCCCTCTGTTCCTCCACGCTGCCAAGAATCCTATCCTTAATCCTGTACTTAGCTTTCAAATTCGACCTTCCAAAATGCATCACCTCGCATTTATCCAGGTTGAACTCCATCTGCCACCTCTCAGCCCATCTCTGCATCCTGTCAATGTCCCGCTGCAGCCTACAACAGCCCTCTACACTGTCAACGACACCTCCGACCTTTGTGTCGTCTGCAAACTTGCTGACCCATCCTTCAATCCCCTCATCCAAGTCATTAATAAAAATTACAAACAGTAGAGGCCCAAGGACAGAGCCCTGTGGAACCCCACTTACCACTGACTTCCAGGCAGAATATTTTCCTTCTACTACCACTCGCTGTCTTCTGTTGGCCAGCCAATTCTGTATCCAAGCAGCTAAGTTCCCCTGTATCCCATTCCTCCTGACCTTCTGAATGAGCCTACCATGGGGAACCTTATCAAATGCCTTACTGAAGTCCATATACACCACATCCACACTCGACCCTCATCAACTTTTCTAGTCACTTGTTAGTCAAATTATCTAATAAAGAATCAAATGTCTTAAATGTGCGACTGTTGATACTTATCTGAATCCCAGAAAACTGTGGGTCTCCACTTTTATAAAGATAAACCTTCTTTGATTGAACGGAACTTGGAATTGATGTGAATTTACAGATTTCTCACTCTTAGCGATCTGGGCCAGTTCAAGCGAATCATATGAAGATTGTTGCTCATCCATCTTCTGACAATTAATAAACTGAAAAAGCAGTTTTTTTTTAAAATCAGTACGTCAACATTTGTTAAATTACAAAGAATACAAGAACTAGGAGTAGGAGTAGGCAATGTAACCCTTCGGGCCTTATGCAACATTTGATCTCATCTCAACCTCAACTCCACTTTCCTGCCTGTTCCCCATAACCCTGTAGTCCATTACTAATTAAAAATCTGTCTATATGATCATTAAATTCACTCAGTGACTCAACATTCACCACGCTTTGAGGTAGTGAATTCCACACATTCACATCCGAGGCAAGTAACTTCTCCTCATCTGTTTTAAAATTGATACCCTTTATCCTAAAACTATCTCCTCTCATTCTAGATTGCACACAAGAACACATCCTGGCTACATTTACTTTGTCAATTTCATATATTTTAATTAGATCATTTCATATTTGTCTGAACTCCAGACGGTATAGCCTTAAATTGCCAAGATAAAACAAAGATTAAAGGTCAAATCTGAAACAAAAATGCTAGAAATGTGCCAAATCAAACCTCATTTTTAAAAAGAACAGCAATTAATATTCTAATGAAGTTCCTTATTAAAACTCAGTCTGAATTTTTATCTGAATTAATCTGTTGAACATTTAATAATCTATATATGTATCTTTTTCTGACCAGCCTTCTTTCCTGACAGAAATTGTCTTAAGTAATTTTAACTATGCAAATCATTCCAAGGTATAACAACTAAGTTCTAGAATTTTTCTTTGTGTTATTTGAGTCATTTTCTGTAGTGACAAGGTCAAAAAGATTTAGTGACTACAATTATTTAACAATGCTTTCATGATGTTATGGAAGAAAGGTTGTACTGAGAACCTTAATGTTCAGTAGCCACGCCATTACAAGGGTTGGGATCTTTTGTGTAAGCTAATCTAAGTTTAATTGGATATTTCTGATATCAGACATATAGATTCATTGGCAAGCTGATATAGTTTGTGCAATGAATTAACTGTCTCTCAACAATACCCCCTCCTGAAAACTCTACAAACCCTGCAAGTGCCATCTTTTGCTGAGGCACAATCTGTAACTTCTGTGTTGTGAAATGCATATATTTATTGTTTTAAGTGGTGTGCTGAGTAATTAATTTTGACTCCAAATGCCAGCTATTTCATTTAGATGTCATAAGATGCAGTAATTAAATTGGATTCAACTTTTGATTCATGTACTTGATTTATACCCTTAAACCATCATTACAATAACAAAAACATGTTTGACATATTGCTGAGCGACTACTTTGGCACTGCAGTCTTTATTTGCTTGGTGCATTATATCCAGCCTGCTAGTGGCATTACACAATCTGAATAAGTTTCTGGGGTCAAAGCCATCAAATGCATGAGCTAGACCTTGCCTTCAAAGAGAAATATTAATCACTTGAGTAAGATAATTATGGAACACCCTGTTTATAAAAGAAAAATCTAGGGAGAGTATGATTTATTAATGGAATTGTTCTTTTGTCAGTACTTCATTTATACTAAAGATGCTGTGTTCAGTTGAGAAATTTGTGACAACTCATCAATTTTCTCTGAATACTATCTGCCATATATTTATGTTTGGTAAAGTTCTTGAGACCAACAATATCATGTTTCTTTCCAAGGTTTTTTTTTCTTTAGTTGATCTTGATCTCACTCAAAATCTAGACCAGCTTCAGGGTATGAAGTGAACAGAACTTGATTGTTCCTTTATACTGATAAAGGTTAACCTGACACTTAAATATATTTCAGACAACTTCATCCACTCTTAAAGGAGCAATTCAACTGGGTATTGGATACACGGTAGGAAATCTCAGTTCAAAGCCTGAAAGAGATGTACTGATGCAAGATTTCTATGTAGTTGAAAGCATATTCTTCCCTAGGTATGTCACCTTTTACTGCAAATACCATTTTTTTGGCATAGGTAAATGACTAAAACAAATTACTCTTCTCATGCTTTTTTACGTTGTTCGTTTCTATTGCTATTTTACTGACTAAGCGTTTTGACCACTGACCTCTAGCAAGAGCTAAGGTCTAGTCACTATTCTGAATGCGTGCCATTTTGTGCAAAGCAAAATTCCACAGACATGAAATGAATCATCAGTTTCATCAGTATTAATGGTTGGGAGAACAATGTTTCTAGGACAAAAAGAGGAACTTGCGTTATTTTTCAAATAGATCTTTAAATCCTCCAAATAGGCAGTGCATCGGCTGAACGCTTGATCCAGAAGATTGCCTTGATAACATTTGGAATCCAGTGTGACCATGTAATGATCTGCTTATTAAATTTGTAATTGGCTCAAATGTATAACTGTCTGATTCTGAGGTGATCCTGCTTCTGCTGAACCAGGCTGACACCACAGGAAAAAATGATTCACTTTTCTTATGGTAAAAGGTTAGTTGTTTCTGTGTCTCACTTTGTACAAGATATTTCTGTTAATAATTTGACTATCGCATTTGTTGAAATATTGTCTCCCATTCAAAGTAATTCATTGCTTTTAAGTGCTTTTGGATTTTGATGGGTTTACCAATTAATCACAGTTGTCTTCTGTGATTAATGCATTTAATTTTGCCAATTAATATTTTAATGCATAATTGCTGAAGTTGGGAAAATAATATTGGATGTCAAAATAGGAGCTCTGTTCAATGCTTTTCTTTCAAATACCATTGGTACTTCCTCTTGTTTCTTCAAATTAAAAATGTGAAGTTATTTGTTTACCTGATTGCTCCCAGTTATTTGATACTCGACAGTAAGAAAAATATAAAGGAGACTTGTCACTCCACATACAGTAACACTTGCTACATAATTTTGGGTGGATGGGCAGGTATCATTTAATATGAGGTGACAAGACAAAGTTGGATTGGATACTTGATATCTTGAAGGTCACTGCATAAAGCAAAGAGCCATCTTTAACAACAAAATAGTCTAAAAAGTACAATATAAACAGAACTGTAAAGTGAATTTTTAAAAATTCAAATTGTGGCTCAAATGAATCAATGTTCAACAAAAAGCAGTTGAAGGGAGAAAGGGTAAAGATAAGATGAAACTAGTTTAGAGATAATGGGAACTGCAGATGCTGGAGAATCCAAGACAACAAAGTGTGAAGCTGGATGAACACAGCATCTTAGGAGCACAAAAGCTGACGTTTCGGGCCTAGACCCTTCATCAGAGAGGGCTCTCTGATGAAGGGTCTAGGCCTGAAATGTCAGCTTTTGTGCTGATGAAACTAGTTTAGTTTGTTTTTAACTTTTTCATAGTTTATTGAAGGATAGACTTTACCTATTATCCAGCTGATTCTGGTGCCATGAGAAATACTCTTTATACTTAAGTTCGGTTTGAGACATTCTTCTTTTGGAATACTGTGTACAATTCTGATTGCCCTTCTATTGGAACATTGTTAAACTTGAGAGGGTGCAGAAAAGATTTACAAGGATGTTGCCAGGGTTGGAGGGTTTGAGTTATAGGGAGAGGCTGAATAGACTGGGGCTCTTTTCCTTGGGGAGTTGGAGGCTGAGGGCTGATCTTATCGAGATTTATAAAATCATGAGGGACTGGATGGAGTGAATAGGCAAGATCCTTTTTGTAGGGTGGGGCTGTCCAAAACTAGAGAGCATAGGTTAAGGAGAGAGGGGAAATATATGAAAAGGAACTAAGGGGTAACTTTTCCACAAAAAGGGTGGGGCAACAAAAGAGGTGGTGCATGTGTGGAATGAGCTGCCAGAGGAAGTGGTGGAGGTGGGTGCAATTACCCATCCAGATGCCTTTTAAATGTTGTATGTGAATAGGAAAGGTTTAGAGGGATTTGGGCCAAATGCTGGCAAATCGGACTAGGTCAGATTTAGGATGTATGGTCGGCTCGGGCAAGTTGGACCTGAGGGTCTGTTGCTGTGTGGTATGAATCAATCTTTCTTCTTCTCTTGTAAATTTAATCTGTGAATATGCTACTGATGAGGTGGTCGTGAAGCAGTCATTGCAAAGAACACACCACCCTCCCCTCACATTCACCCTATCTGTGGATTAAGTATGTAGATGACACATTTGTCATTATTAATTGCAACAAATTAGAAGAGACCCACCACCTCATCAACAGCGTATTCACAGGAGTTTAATTTGCAAGAGAAAAAGAAACCAACACTCAACTTGCATTTCTGGATGTTAAAGTAGAACGATTGACAAATGGTGAGTTCCAAACCTCAGTACACAGAAAAGCAACCCATACAGATCAAATCCTGAACATCCACAGCAACCACCCCAACGTCTGCAAACAAAGCTGCATTAGGCCCAAAAACAAAGTTGCTGGAAAAGCCCAGTAGGTCTGGCAGCATCTATGAAGGAAAAAAGAGTTAATGTTTTGGGTCTGGTGACCCTTCCTCAGAATGCATTGGGATGCTTTTTAAACGAGCCAGGACAACTATGCCGGGAAGATGAAGACTCACACAAGATCCTTGCTTTAAACGGATATCCCCACAACTTCATCCATAGATATCTACAAAATAGACAACAACAGGAGGACACAGTACGACCTAACACACTGACCACACCGGCCTACATCAAGAACATATTGGAACTGACAACAGGACTCCTCAGACCACTCGGAATCATAGTGGCCCACAAGTCCACAGCCACTCTACTACTAACAGTTAGAAGGATTTAGAAGACCCCGTTTCCACAACACGCTGGAAAAACATGGTTTATGAAATACCATGCAACAACCGCCACAAACATTACACCAGACTGAGAGGAGGGAAACTAGCCGTCAGAATATGTGAACATCAGCTAACAGCAAAATGGCACAATGAACTCTCCCTAATATCTGTACGTTCAGACAATGAAGGCCATCAGTTTGACTGGGACAAATTAACCATAGTAGCCCAAGCCAAATACACACGGGAATTCCTACAGGCCTGGTTCTCCACCCATTCTTCAATCAACAGACGTATAGAATTGGACAACATAAACAAACCCAGACAGATGAAAACTGGGAATGATAGTATTCACCCCAAAGGACCGGACAGTATAAAATTCAAGCGGAATACAATAACATTGCTTAATTGGAGGCTCCACTGATGATGTCTTTTAGCATGGTGGTAAAACATTCGAACAAAAACAAGCCAGCCCAGCGAGCAAGTCAACAACCTCATCCACAGCCCAAGCTACAGATCTTTACCAAAACTGTCTGTCAACATCTCTGTGGAAAGAAAGTAGAGTTATCATTTTGGGTCCAGTGACCCTTCTTCAGAACTGGTTGTAGCTTGGAAAAGATAGGTATAGATGCTGAAGATGTAGTGGGGAAAGGGTGAAGGAATAAATGATAGCATGGAGTCGAGAGAGACAGAGAGAAAAATAGTTGGGCAGACAAAAGAGTATGTAAAGGTCAGCTAGGAATGTATGACTGATAATTGGGACCATTAGTGACTGAAAATGGGTTGTTTGTGGTAGCAGCCCAAATGATGATAAGGTCTGGGATGTGTGGGTTGGGGTAAAGGACATACGCGAAGGGGCTCAGGCCCTAAAATTATCGAACTCGTCATTGAAGCCAGAAGATTGCAGGATTCACAAGCAGAAAATAGGGTGGTGTTCTTCCAGCCTGCACTGAGGTTCGCTGGAGCACTGGAGCAAGTCTGAGACAAAGATGTTGGCCACGGTGCATGATTGTGTGTTGAATGGCAGGCTCAGGATTCTTTTTTGAGGACAGAATGTAGGTATTCTGCAGAGTGGTTGCCTTGTCTGTGCTTGGACTCCTCAATATAGAGGAAACCACATTGTGAGCAGCGAATACAGTAGTCTAGATTGAATGAAATGCAGGTAAATTTCTTCTTTACCTGGGAGGCATGTCTGGGCCCTTGGACATTAAGGAGGAAGAACGTAAATGGGCTGGTTTTACACTTCGCGATTCCTTGGGAAGGTGCCAGGGGTGTGTGGGGAAATGTTGGGCATAGGGGAGCAGTAGATCAGGGTGTCCTGGAGAGAACAGTCTCTGTGGAAGGCATACAAGGGAGGGGAGGGGAATATGCGTCTGGTGGTGGCGGCATCCCAGTGGAGGTTGGGGAAAAGGTAGGTAATTTGTGACTTTTATTTCTAATTTCCAGCATCTTTTTTTATGTTCAGTAATTTTTATCAATTAAACTGTATAACTTGCGATCAAATGAAATGAACCCACAACCTTCACAGCCAGCAACCCCAGAGAAGACAGCCATACTGAACCCTGCCGCATCTTCACCATCCCCCCCAGACCTCCCACTAACTGAGGACGAACGGTCAGCCCTTAGTAAGGGGCTCACCTTTGTCCCCCTACAACCACACATCAACGAATACCAGTCACGATTGGACATAGAACAGTTTTTCCGCCGCCTTCGCCTCCACGCATACTTCTTCAACCGGGAGCCTAACCCTCCCTCCACTGACCCGTTCACCCGCTTCCAACACAATTCCTCCTCCTGGACACCACCCCCAGGCCTGCTACCTTCTCTCGACCTCTTCATCTCTAACTGCCGTCGAGACATTAACCGCCTCAACCTCTCCACCCCTCTCACCCACTCCAAACTCTCCCCCGCAGAACGGGCAGCCCTCTGCTCCCTCTGCTCCAACCCCAACCTCACCATCAAACCCGCAGACAAGGGTGGCACAGTGATAGTATGGCGCACTGACCTCTACATCGCCGAGGCCAAACGCCAACTCTCCGACACCACTTCCTACCGCCCCCTCGATCATGACCCCACACCCGAGCACCAAACCATCATCTCCAACACCATTCATGACCTCATCACCTCAGGGGACCTCCCACCCACAGCCTCCAACCTCATTGTTCCCCAACCCCGCACGGCCTGTTTCTATCTCCTTCCCAAAATCCACAAACCTGCCTGCCCTGGTCGACCCATTGTCTCAGCCTGCTCCTGCCCCACCGAACTCATCTCCACCTATCTGGACTCCATTTTCTCCCCTTTGGTCCAGGAACTCCCTACCTACGTCCGTGACACCACCCACGCCCTCCACCTCCTCCAGGACTTCCAATTCCCTGGCCCCCAACACCTCATTTTCACCATGGACGTCCAGTCCCTATACACCTGTATTCTGCATGCAGATGGCCCCAAGGCCCTCCGCTTCTTCCTGTCCCGCAGGCCCGACCAGTCCCCCTCCTCCGACACCCTCATCCGCCTAACCGAACTCGTCCTCACCCTCAACAACTTCTCTTTCGATTCCTCCCACTTCCTACAGACTAAGGGGGTGGCCATGGGCACCCGCATGGGCCCCAGCTATGCCTGCCTCTTTGTAGGTTACGTGGAACAGTCCCTCTTCCGCACCTACACTGGCCCCAAACCCCACCTCTTCCTCCGTTACATTGTTGACTGTATTGGCGCCGCCTCTTGCTCCCCAGAGGAGCTCGAACAGTTCATCCACTTCACCAACACCTTCCACCCCAACCTTCAGTTCACCAGGGCCATCTCCAGCACATCCCTCAGTCTCCATCTCAGGCAACCAGCTTGTAACTGATGTCCTTTTCAAGCCCACTGACTCCCACAGCTGCCTAGAATACACCTCCTTCCACCCACCCTCCTGCAAAAATTCCATCCCCTATTCCCAATTCCTCCGCCTCCGCCGCATTTGCTCCCACGATGAGGCATTCCACTGCCGCACATCCCAGATGTCCAAGTTCTTCAAGGACCGCAAATTTCCCCCCACAGTGGTCGAGAACGCCCTTGACCGCGTCTCCCGCATTTCCCACAACACATCCCTCACACCCCACCCCCTGCCACAACCGCCCAAAGAGGATCCCCCTCGTTCTCACACACCACCCCACCAACCTCCGGATACAACGCATCATCCTCCAACACTTCCGCCATCTACAATCCGACCCCACCACCCAAGACATTTTTCCATCCCCACCCCTGTCTGCTTTCCGGAGAGACCACTCTCTTCGACGGAGGCTCACTGATGATGTTACCTAGAATGGTGACGAAACGTCTGAGAACTAACCTTCCAGCTCAGCGAGCAAACTCACATCCAGACCACACTCTCCGTGACTCCCTTGTTCGCTCCACACTGCCCTCCAACCCCACCACACCCGGCACCATCCCCTGCAACTGCAGGAAATGCTACACTTGCCCCCACACCTCCTCCCTCACCCCTATCCCAGGCCCCAAGATGACTTTCCATATTAAGCAGAGGTTCACCTGCACATCTGCCAATGTGGTATACTGCATCCACTGTACCCGGTGTGGCTACCTCTACATTGAGGAAACCAAGCAGAGGCTTGGGGTCCGCTTTGCAGAACACCTCCGCTCGGTTCACAATAAACAACTGCACCTCCCAGTTGCAAACCATTTCCACTCTCCCTCCCATTCTTTAGATGACATGTCCATCATGGGCCTCCTGCAGTGCCACAATGATGCCACCCGAAGGTTGCAGGAACAGCAACTCATATTCTGCTTGGGAACCCTGCAGCCCAATGGTATCAATGTGGACTTCACCAGCTTCAAAATCTCCCCTTCTCCCACCGCATCCCAAAACCAGCCCAGTTCGTCCCCTCCCCCCACTGCACCACACAACCAGCCCAGCTCTTCCCCTCCACCCACTGCATCCCAAAACCAGTCCAACCTGTCTCTGCCTCCCTAACCTGTTCTTCCTCTCACCCATCCCTTCCTCCCACCCCAAGCCGCACCTCTATCTCCTACCTACTAACCTCATCCCACCTCCTTGACCTGTCCGTCTTCCCTGGACTGAGCTATCCCCTCCCTACCTCCCCACCTATCTTCTTTTCTCTCCATCTTCGGTCCGCCTCCCCCTCTCTCCCTATTTATTCCAGAACCCTCACCCAATCCTCCTCCTCTGATGAAGGGTCTAGGCCCGAAATGTCAGCTTTTGTGCTCCTGAGATGCTGCTTGGCCTGCTGTGTTCATCCAGCCTCACATTTCATTATATTGGATTCTCCAGCATCTTCAGTTCCCATTATCACTGAACATTTTAACTTTGTTTTAATTAACAACCAGCCCTAATGTAAACTCAATTGCTTTCTTCATTGAATTTTTAATGTGACAAAGTAGTAAGTAATAAATAGCCCAGGTACTTAGATCAATCTGATCAGTTGATTATGTGGCTCTTAAGCTTCAGAAACATTTTCGCTTTCATAATTGATTTTGTTTCACTTCTTTAAAATAGAACTAGCACTTGCATCAGATTAAGCAACAGAGGGATTCTACACTTGCTGTACAAAATCAGTTGCTTTATAATATTGAATTTGACTCATACTGTTTGAAATAGTACATTGAGAACTCCAGAGATAGTGTGATTGAATTTCTGCATTGAAAGAAAGGTGAAAAGGAACTCATTATTTTGTGGTCGTATATTTGAATACATTTATGTGTGCATTATTATGATCTCTGATATTTTTACTGTACAAGTCAGATGCCAGAGAGGAATCTGGCTTGATTAATCGTACTTTTATTTGTTTTGGGTTTAACAAAGTGATCCTTCACTGAAGCATGCATTGCTGAAGGGGTTGGTTTAACAACAAAATGGAAGTTTATTGTAATAGGAAAGCAGATAAAGTAGAATAATCCAAAATATCTACTTACAAATTCAAAGATTTTAAAACACAGTAAAAATATAATGCTGTTTACCCCAAATCTCACTTTTTCTGAATTGAAAAGAAACAAAACACTTTTTGTATGGAGCACAAAACACATCCTGATTCAGTACCCTGATAAAGACCACTTGTAATATGCTGACACCAGAATCCCAGTACCTAACACCTTGTGGGTTTAAGTCACTTCTGCCTTCAATGTTTAGATTAGAACTAGATAGCTTTTTCACAAAGCTATGACAAACTTGAGCTTCAGTGTACTGAGCGTGACATAACCTCTTCAGGGCTTTTATGTTAACACTTCTGGCCTGTGACTAACTGTAACCCTTATTTCCAAGGTCATCCAATTTGCTGCATCTACCATTTCTTTCTTCGGAGCACTGTTATATACAGCCAGTCCTGTTCCAGTGACAGACTGCTTACTCAAAATCAAAAGTGAAGCTTAAAGTCTGTCTTTTTCAGCATTTACTTTAAGCTTAAAAAGTGCCAAACCATTTGACCAAATCTTTGAGGCCTTTTTATTCACCATGTTGGGTTAAAAGTGATCCAAGGCAACCAGAAAGTCCAGTAGAGTGAATGAGTTTTGTGCACTACTGCCATGCTTCAAAAACTATTTCTAAAATAAATTGCCATAGTTACAGAAACGTTTACAAGTTAATTATGAATTTTAGTCAGAAAGAAAATCTACTAGGGGTTTACCAACCCCAAAACCATAATCCCAGACTCTGACCAAATCGTGTTCAAGTTTTTATGTATATTTGGCTTACATCATTGTATCATTCGCATCTCAGTACTATATGTTAGAATCGTCAGTGAATTGAAATACACTGAGGCAAGTTGATAATTTCATTGGTGTGTAGTTGGGCTATGCTATAAATAGGGATTGTATTTGGCTACGTATGGTAAATGTAATACAGTGTAATTCATGTTTGGCACTGAAGTTTTCTTTTAAATTACAGTGAAGGTAGTAATTTGACTCCAGCACATCACTTCCCTGACTTCAGATTTAAGACCTATGCTCCAGTGGCATTTCGTTACTTTAGGGAACTCTTTGGCATTCGACCAGATGATTATTTGGTGAGTGTGGTTATCTTGAATACCGGGTTTTGTATGCCACAACTCCTTTTCAGTTGAATTGCATTTCAGATGTGAAACAAAATTATTCTTGCTTGCTGGCTCTCTCTAGCGAATTGCATGGAATGTTGTCATGGGCTTCATTAAGGCAAGATTGTGGATGGGTTTGAGATATTTATTTTAGTATGTATAGTATGCTGCATGACCTACAAGATCACAATAGTAGCATTATAATTTAAGCTTCGGCCTTTCTGAAGACTGTATTTTGAGTAATGTAGCCCTGTGATAAACAGTCTGTAATTTCAGGCCTGTAACAGATGCAAAATAAAATTTTGTATAAGAAACATGAATGTCATATTACTTCAGTTTTATGGTTTCAAATCTGAATTCTGTTCCCCCCACTCCAGTAAAATGCTTCCAACCTCCCATTGGGGAAGGGCATTAAATTCTGCTTACTAAATGTGTTATTGGTCATCTGAGCTTCCATTATGGAAACTAAAGCTAATTAATCATTCAAGTATGTTACAAGCAAGACATGAGATCTTCAGCTTTATTTCTCTTTTTGTAATAAAATTTTAACTGCATTTGTTAATTAATTGAGTCTCAACACTTGACACAAATGAGATCATGTCAAGAACTAACTGAAGTTCTGAGGAAGGGGTGCTGGACCAGAAACGTTAACTCTGATTTCTCCTCAATGATGCAGCCAGATCTGCTGTGCCTTTCCAGCAACTTTTTTGTTTCTGATTTACGGCATCCATAGTACTTTCAGTTTTTACTGGACACTTAGTGCCTGTCTGGAGTTTATTGTGTTGCATTTTCCCCAAAGGAAGTGTCGCAAAGCCTCTTGTCACCTCATCGGCTGATGGGTGAGACCCTCTTTGCCCATTAAATTCTTTACAAAGTTATACAAAACCTCTATTTAGTTTTTGTTCCATTTCTCCCAAAGTATTGACTAAATTATACATCCTGAGGCAGGATCTTATTTGTAATATAGCACTTTTTCGTGTAGCTGCTGTAATAAAACTGTAAGTAGTTATCAGAGGGTGAGTATAGTTAGCCCAGGAAACTACTTTGTTGATATCACCAGCAATTTTGATTGGCTTTCTTTCCCCACAGTTTTACCTTCCTCTGCCTTCTCTGCAGATGCACCTGGACTTTCACTGTTACACGATATAGTGTGAGGAAATCAAAATTCTAAAACAAAAGCCAAATACTGAGAAGCTGGAAATTTGAAATAAAAGCAAAGCACGAGAGAAACTCAGTAGGTCTGGCAGCACCTGTGGAATAGGCAGCACATTACATTTCAAGTCCGATATGACGACTTTGGAACTGAAGAGAGATCTGAAAAAGTAATGGGTTTTGTGCTGTAGAAAAGGATGAGGAGAGCAAATGGTTTAGAAGGTGAGGGAAGCAAGAGATCACAACTGTCATAGAACAAAAGACAAAGGGATCGTAATGGTTGTAGAAGAGAGAGAGATACCAGAGTAGATATTAATGATAGAATATATTCAGCTGTGCTCAAAGCAAAATCAAGTAAATCAGACACTGAGGGAGGGATTGAGACAGCAGATTGGAGAACAGAATTAACTGTCTGAGGTTCTTGAACTAGGTGGCACAATGGTTTAGTGGTTAGCACTGCTGCCTCACAGTGCCAGGGACCTGGGTTCTATTCCACCCTCAGGCGACTCTCTGGAGTTTGCACATTCCCTGCCTGCGTGGGTTTCCTCCGGTTTCCTCCCACAGTCCAAAGATGTGCAGGCTAGGTGGATTGGCCATGCTAAATTGCCCATTGTGTTTAGGGATGTGTAGATTAGGTGGAGTTATAGGGGGGATGAGTCTAGGTGGGAAGCTCTGAGGTTCAGTGTGGACTTGTTGGGTGAAGGGCTTTTTTTCCATACTATAGGGGATTTAAATGAATAAGTAATTGATTTTGAATTCACAAGTGCTGTTAAGTGCCTGAACTAAGCTGCTGTTCCTGCAAATGTGTTGGGCTTCACTATCATTGCACTATCTCTGAAACAGAAATGTGAGCATGACAGCAAAAGCATTAAATGACAAGTGACCAGAACAGTAGGATTGTACTTGCTGACTGAGTTTCTTCTTCCCAATGCAGAGGAAACTGTTTTGAACAGTTATTACAATGGACTAGGTTGAAAAAAGTACAAGTTAATCTCTCCTTCACCTGGATAGTGGTTTTGTGCCCTGGACGGTGAGAAGGGAGGGAATAAAAGGGCCGTCTGAGTGCATGCTGGGTCATTGGGAGGGATGCAAGGCATTGGGTGATAGAAAAGTGAGCCAAATATTAGAGAAAGGATAGTCCCTTCAGAATTGTGACAGGGGAAGGGAAGGAAGATGTATTTGATGATGGCATTATCATGCTTGAAACAGCAGAAATGATGCAGGTTGATCCTTTTGAATATGGATGCTGATGGAGTGTAAAGGCAGCCAAGGGGAAACCTATCACAGATCAGGAAGGGAGTAGAAAAGGTCAGATCAGAAATGTGGGCAAATGCTTTGGTCATGGCTGAACACACTGAAGGGTAGGGGAGGGAAGGATTTCCTCTGAAGTAAACAGAACATGCCAGAACCACATTGTGAAAGGTAGCATCAGGGTACAGATGTAATTTTAAAATACCTACTCAATGAGATTCCAGGGAATGCATATTTGAGCTTTTATAACGTAAACTTTTCTGAATTTATTTTGTTGGTATTGAACAAAGAAATAACTGTGATTATATGCAGACCATTAAAAATGGTGGGTAAATTAGTCGTAAATGTATCAACAAAATTTGGATTCTAGATAAAAGCTTGTTTTTAATGTGTTTTCTGACAGTATTCATTGTGCAATGAACCCTTGATTGAACTGTCCAATCCTGGTGCCAGTGGTTCTCTCTTTTATGTGACTAGTGATGATGAGTTCATAATAAAGACTGTTGTAAACAAAGAAGCAGAATTTCTGCAAAAATTGCTTCCAGGTTATTATATGGTGAGTAAATTCTCTCCATCCACTCTTTAACCATTCCCCATTTTTACCACCTCCTCTTTTAAAGGTCTTGACCCTTGCTAGAATATTGTTCCATAGACACCATAACCATTTGGTACCTCAGCCAACTGTCATCCACATGAGGCCTGAGATGCTGTATGGTAGTCAGTTATTGGATATATTTGTGTGTGGAATCTGATGCACTTCTCATCAGCCAGCTATCTAACTCTTATGCAATCTCTGATATGTATTAAGTATTTCTATTCCATTTCAATTCACCCATAGGAGAAAAATTGAATGTTAATTTTAAAACGAAATGACATCCAGTGACTCTGGGGATGATTTTGGAAATTTGGCAGAAGCCAGAACAGCTTGATCACCAGGCATGTAGTTTTGTGCTGCTAGTCATTTTGCTGACATGTTCCTGCCTCAAGATTGTTTTTGATGAGAATGGTTCAAGGGCTGCCTTTTAGCAGCCGATATCCATTTGATTATTAAAAGTGTTTGTTATCAGAGAATGACACAACATGGGGATTGGGACACTCTAGCCAAAATCTAGACAAAAGTCTTGGCATGTGGAGCATTATCCTACGTTCTTGACATATGAAAGATGATATTCATTCATGTATTTCGCTAATGTATTGAAAGTAGTTCCTTTTATTTTGTTCCAGAATCTGAATCAAAACCCAAGGACTCTCTTGCCAAAGTTTTATGGACTTTATTGTGTCCAGTCTGGTGGCAAAAATATCCGAGTGGCAGTGATGAATAATGTGTTACCACGAGTGGTGAAGATGCATTTGAAGTATGATTTAAAAGGTTCAACCTACAAACGGAGAGCTTCAAGAAAAGAGCGTGAGAAATGCAGGCCAACATTCAAAGACCTGGACTTCATGCAGGATTTCGCAGATGGGTTACTTTTGGACACAGACACGAACAGCGCTCTGATTAAAACTCTACAGAGAGATTGTCTGGTAGGGCTACAATCTGTGTTATAAAGCTTTTAAGGGAGAATATAATATGACTTGACAGTAATGTTCTAGTTTAGAGCGAGGAACTGATTTGAAAAATAGTTTCTAATGATTTGATCAAATAACACTCGGAAAGAATGAGGAACAAGAATGTCAATATGTACAAGAGATCGAGGAAAAAGAAACAAAATTAGATTAAAGAAGATAACTCTAAAGGAGACCTGGCACCACCATGGAAGATATGATTTTAAGGGCCACGCGTGTTACCTTTTGGAAGTAGAATGATAAGTAAAAATTGGAATAAGTATTTTTCTAACACCTTTTTAAATCCTTGTCTCAATTGATTGGTGAACGGTTTATCTGACCAAAGTGTTTCTCCAGGACGTGTGGTGTGCGTAGGGTTTAGCCACTGTTTTCCCAGACCTAAACCAATACGTAATAATGTAAATGCTTACAATTTAATGTAATTTATCTGAGATTAGAAGGATTACTTCAGTTTTGTAGCATGTTTCTTATTTCAGGTTGAATATGCTTTAATGAAATTTTAAAAATGCTCTATTTAAATTATTTTTAAAATTGGAATGTTTTGGAATATTTTAATTACAATTTGTTTAATTTTGTGCTGTCAGTCAAATTTTCAAGTTGGATTGCTTGACTTCCCCTCATTCTTGTTTGGAGCATCATTAATTATTGTATTTCTGTCTTCCTATGATCTTAATAGGTTTTAGAGAGCTTTAAAATCATGGATTACAGTTTACTGTTAGGAGTTCACAATTTGGACCAAGCAGAACGTGAAAGACAGGCTGAGGGATTACTAAGTACCTCTGATGAGAAGCGACCTATTGCACAGAAAGCTCTATATTCCACAGCCATGGAATCTATTCAAGGTGGAACTTCACGGGGCGAGTCAATCGACACAGATGATACGTATGTGATGTATTTTTAAAGAAATTTGATTTTAACTTCTAGTTTACAAATGAAAATATGATTAACTTGAACTTTGTTTTTATCAACTGCTCTCAAGTAAATGCAGCATGATTTACACTTAATTATATTGCTGAATTGAAGAGCTTCCTTCTGAGTCTTTAAAAGATGTTTCCTCCTGCACCAATGAGAATTCTTGCTTGCCTTCCCCAGAGTCTGGCTCTGCCAATTAAGTGGTTAAATTGTTTTATTTACCTAAGTTCATTTTGAAATCAGGTCATTACAACTTCAGCATGACTTTCATCCAGAATTACTTGTTGCAGCCTTAGGCCCCATCCTTGATAAAGTATCATGGTAACACTGCTCGAATTATATGAATAGCGTAATGACAGTAGAGGTATGTAAGATCCATGTGTCAAGAGAAGAGCACGAGCAACACTTTCAGCATTAGACAGTCTTAGAACTGAGTACTTAATAAGGTGATCTGCGTTTGCACATTGAAGAAATTGTGGAAACTAATTGACAATTAGGTTCAAATTGTGTAACTTAAGCAAGTCCCAAAAAAAGCAATGATTTTTTTCCCGTGAGAAATTGAAATCATTTGTTGTTTGTTACTGTACAATGTTACAGTATTAGGTCATAACATAGTATTTACACTTTCTCCTCTTTGTATTAGGATGGGAGGTATACCTGCCATAAATGGCAAAGGAGAGAGACTTCTCTTGTACATTGGTATAATTGACATTTTGCAGTCCTACAGGTAGGCTATTGTTTCTGCTTAAATGCAGTGAGTAAAATGGAGTTTGAATGGTTTTTCATTTTAACATCTGTGTATTGTGAAAAATAGAATGCAGGCCACTGGTTTTGTTAATTTTCTATTCTTCTCTTGACTGTCCAATTTTTGAGTAAGATTTGCATGGCCTGTAGTAGCCTTTATTTAAGTTTGCTGGTTGAAAACTGTAACGTATTTGGCTTGGAAGTGACATGGCAGCTAAATCTGATTTTGTGCTTATGATACTTCAAGCAGGCGTTGCTGGATAGCAATAAAGAGGTGAAAATGTTTTGTTTGCTTAGTCCAGAATTCAATGACAGTGCTACACCTCGGTTGCTGAACATCAACCTGGGCAAAATTGCCAGATCAGAGGTTCAAAGAGTCATCATGAGCTGAGATACAAATAGAGCTGTTGGAAAATTACAAAGATGCAGTCACAACAGATTTGTTCAACAATACCTAGGTGATGAAGACAATCGCCAAGCTGCCAACAAAAGGAATGTTGGTGATTGCAGCAACTGGAGCAGCAGCACACTGCTGATAGTACTGGGCAAGATCTTCAGCATGTTCTTCCTTCACAGATTGAAATCAGAAGTAGATGCAACCTTTGTGAAGATCAGGTAGATTTCTGGGTTGGAAGATGATGCTTTGAGCAATTCTTTATGTTCAACATAGATTACCAAAAGCCGCTTGATACTAACTATATTGATTTTGAGAGGCTTTTGATAGTATTCATCGGTAGTCATTCCGCTCCATTTCAAGGCTCTACAGCATTCAGGAATGTAAACTTGTATCTTAAAAATCTTGTACCACAACTCCAGCTGCAGCATAAAGATCGGCAAGGGCACTCCAGTCTCCTCCTTCATTAGAGGACTATGCTAAAGTTACATAGTCTTTGTATTCCTTTTCCCCTTGGTTATTGATTTCATCATGAGGAAAGTGATGATAGATGCAGACTTTAGCATCTGTGACAACAACACCAGTTGATAAACCTGGATTTTGTAGATGACATCATCTTGCTTAGTGAAGAATCAATGACGCTCCAAGACATGACAACCAGTCTGTAGAGTAGAAGCATGAAACTGGCTGTACGTCAGCTATGAGAAGACCAAGTTGATCATCATTGGCTGGCAACAAACCTCCCATCCTCATTATCATTGAACACCAGGATATTGAAGTCACAGATCACTTTCTTTCCCTAAAAAAAAGTAACATCTCCAGGGAGGGTGATATAGCAGATGACGTCCATAAAAGAAGCAGTAAAGCAACTTCAGTTTTCCAATCAATCGCATGGTATGGGCATCCAACACCATGCAAAGGTATGCCTCCACATATCTGATGTACCAAGTTCAATCTATGCCAGCGGGACGTAGAAGAGAACAACAAACAAGTCATTTAAGTTGGATAATTTCCAGCAGTATTGCCTACATAAGTCCCTGGGTATTCATTTATAGAGATCACCAATTAGAGGGCCATATAGAACTGGCCAGAGGTGTCAATAGCGCATTGTGGCAGAGACACAGCTGGTATGCAGTTTTTTTTTCCATAGAATCCCTACAGTGTGGAAGCAGGCCCTCCAGCCCAACAAGTCTACACCGACCCTCAGAGCCTCCCACCTGGACCCATCCCCCTATAACGTAGCTAATCTATCCATCCTTGAACACTATCGGCAAGTTAACATAGCCAATCCACCTAGCCTGCACATCTTTGGAATATGGGAGTAAACCGGACCACCCGGAGGAAACCCACGCAGACACAGGGAGAATGTGCAAACTGCACACAGACAGTCGCCTGAGGATATAATTGAACCTGGGTCCCTGGCACTGTGCAGCAGCAGTGTTAACCGCTGACCCACTGTGCCTGGAGTGACAATTAAATGGACAAGACCAGATGGCAAAAGACAATGTTGACAAAAGACCTGATGAAGTATATTTAAGAACAATTTTAAAGACATTTTAAAATTCATTCATGAGATGTGGGTGTCACTGGATGGCCACCATTTGTTGTCCGTAAGAAGGTGATGGTGAGGTACCTTCTGAACTGCTGCAATCCTGTTGGTGTAAGTAGACACATAAAGCTGTTTGGAGGGAGTTACAGGATTTTGACTCAATGTCAATGAAGGAACAGCCATATGTTTACAAATTGGGATTAAAAGTGGCTTGGAGGGGTACTTGCTGGTGGTGAAGTTCCACAAATCTGCTGCCCTTGTCTTCTCGATGCTACTTTTCATGAGTTTGGAAGATGCTATCGAATGAGTCTTGTTGAATTCAAGAGTGGAACAGCATCAGGACTGGACTGAAAGAAATTGAAACATGCTGGTGGCAGAGTCCCATATAGGACCACATGGTTTAAAAGATGCACTGAGACCAAGTGAAGGAATCCAGCTGTTACTTAGCCCAAGGATAGCTAGGTCCGGTCAAAGAGTCGGGCACTTTTCTCATTTGTGTAAATTAGATCCTCACTGATTTTACCACAAGTCACTAAGGGCTGAAAGCAATTTTCTTTTTTCCCTGTTTGTACTCTTTCTAGACCTGAGCTCATTCTATTAGTGCACTTGCTGGAAGTCAGATTTAACACTAAAGTTTTATGTGTTGCTCTGATTACATATTAGCAACTGTACCAAATGTGTGCACTGTATGATTTCACAAAGAAATGAGGTTAATGTTCATATAATCTGTTTAGTAATACTCATTGAGGTTTATGAGTGCAGTTGTCTGTTCTTAAAATAATGTTATGGGATCTAAGCATTCATTCCAAGGGACTAGATGCCTGGATTTAATATTATCTAAATAATGTCATTTGAAAGATGGCTTTATCATCAATGCAGCAGTTCCAATACTGCATTGAGGTGTTAGCCTAGATTATATGATGGTGTCTATTTAATGCCACAATCTTTTTATTCTCATGAAAGTGCTAAAGTTTGTTGGTGTTGAAACGATGTTTTCCATCTTAACATAAATAGATTGAGGTTTAATAGGAATTAATGTTAATCTCACTATGTAGATGTTTATTTTCAGATTAATCAAGAAATTGGAGCACACTTGGAAAGCACTTGTTCATGATGGTGTAAGTTTCTTTTCATCCTAAAATGATACAATTGAAATGTTTCACATCAACCGTACACTATATGGTAATACTTAAAAATCATGGGAAACCAATTGCACCTTTCACCTGAAGCTCTGGATTTGTGTCCAGGATTTCATTTTCAGTTATCTCATGATTGTCAGGAGAATGTAAAAACAAAACAAAAAAAACTTCTAAAAATCTTTAACGCAGTGCCTGATAATTAAATATTTAATGGCTTGATTCTGCAGCTCTAAATTAGTTAGTCATCACTGGTCTAAGTTTGTTAAGAATAACTGCTCCTTTCCAAAACGTAACAGTTGAGTAATCTTATTCTTGTTTGCTTCTATAGGACACTGTGTCAGTGCACAGGCCAAACTTCTATGCTGAAAGGTTTTATAAATTTATGAGCAACACTGTCTTCAGAAAGACATCACGTAAGTAAGGTTTGTACTGTGGTCAGAGACGCAATCTTTCAATCTGGTACTTCTGACTAAGGCTACCATGAATTGAGTTAGAAAGCTTTTTAAAAGAAAACAGATTGCTATGGAGTCCACATGTAACACAGTACATGAAGGGCTATTCATTATGATTGAGTTTAGACAGAGAGGCAACAGGTAGTTCTACTGTAGGGATATGCCAGCTAAATTTGGTCCTATCAAAATATATTTATCTCCAGTAGAGGGTGGCTAACAGTTATCTATCCTTGACTATGGGAAACACAGGCTGATCTCATGTACCTATTCCTACAGTACAGATATCAGCAGAAGTTTAGAATAAAGCTTGTTAATTGGTATGTTTTAATTCACCACAGTGGGGTGCATTTATCCACTGAAAAATAACAAATTTTACTGAAGTAGTTATTATCACATCTTTCAGAAATGTCTGAAGGTGTTTAATGCAGAATTAGTGGCTTTTCTACACTTCACCAAATACAATGCAGATGATAATGAAACTATTTTGCATGCAGAAAGATCCTGCAACAATCTAAAAAGGATTATTTGTTAATCTTAACTTTCATTGAAACAGGAATCTTGGTTACACCATGTCCCAGGACAGTATAGTGGCATAGAGCCTTTAAACATGATTTATATTAACCTTGATGTCTGATATGTCTCATTCATTGACGTTCACTTAACATTTCAATTTCATAACATGACAGCCTTGAAGTCTTCCCCATCCAAGAAAGGACGTGCTTCTCTACCAGTTCCTAAATATATTGGTCCAGGGCAAGCTTTTTCTGCCAGTCAGATTCCTACAGAAGATGAAGATAAACGGTATGACCTGCGGGGAGCTAGGAGCTTCCCAACTCTTGAAGATGAAGGTAATTGTCCCTACAACAGAATCCCTTCAAATTTTTATCTCTCTCCAATAACCCTTTACGTAAAAATATAAAGTTTATGCACTGCTGGTGTTGATTCTCCTCACATGAGAATACCAGTATACCGAATGGTACACTGCCATTTATCAGTTTGGCTCAATTTCCAGAACATCTAAATCTATTTGCAGAAATTTGTTCTCCATTCCTAAAACAAATGATCTCATCTGTAAACTTGCAGATCATTATTATAATGCCTATATGCAGGTAATTTATGAAGATAGTTAACAGCAAAGATTCTGACACTGATCCCCTAGAGACATTTCTAATCAATGGCCTCTAATCAGTTACTTCTAAGTAGATCTACAGCTATGAATAGTAGTGTTCTGCCAATGGGAATACAGTTAAATCTAATTCCTTGTAAGCAGTTTACTGATTCCACAAAATTTCTACTTATGGTGAGGCCTCTGAAAATACCACTGCCACCCACTAATTAGTAAAAGGATTTTAGTAAGTTTGTAGGACACTACCAGTTTTATCAGTATTTTCAGTTTTATCAGTTGCTCTAATGGCTAAATTAACTTCTGGATCTAATCTAACTTAACTTAAAAAGCATGCCCAATGATCTATTTGGCAGTCTTTACTTGCAGGTGACCTTAGACTGAAAGGTCTACACTTCTCCTAAACTGACTTGTCATGCTTTTGTGAAAATTAAAACAATTTGAGCGTCCTTCCAATTCAAGGAAACAAGTCCTATTACTAGTGATATTTTAGTAAGGAGCTGTTAAAACAAGTGACCCAGCTCTTTAATCACCTTTTGTGTGCATGTCATCTGACAGGATCCTGATTTATTAAGTTTATGTAATTTGCGTGAACTGTAAGGAATAACCAGAAGGCAGCTACATAGTCATAACATTGAGCTGAACAGGATCCCTCCTCACTCATTTTTAACTTGGATAATTTATCTTCATGTTGTGGTAGGGTAGTAGTTTTTTTTCTGATGTTGGTAGCTTTTTAACTTTTTTAGGACTGTTAGGCCGGCCAGATCTCCTTCCTTGCACTCCCCCTTCATTTGAAGAAGCAACTACAGCTTCAATAGCAACAACCCTGTCATCAACAACATCCTTGTCAATAACAGAACAGTCACCATCAGAAGGCTCAGAGCATCATCATCGCTACAGGTATGTAGCATGAGTTTGAATCCTTTGGGTAGACTTACCTTCAGTAACCAATCCAGCTGTCTGTATGTCTCATGCTTTAAAAACTATCCTTAATATTTGGCTATTGCTTCTCATGATTGTAATAGAACTCAGTGCCTATTCCTTCCATCATCTTTGTTGGCAGTTACCCTGTCTGTTCTGTATTGTACAATCATAACTACCAGACCAGAGATTCATATGGCTGTCCGAATGACTTGAGAAAAAGTGCATCAGAAAGCACACTATATATGAAATGTATCTCTTTTTTTTTAATAAAAGTGATGTACTTTTCCTTTTTAAGCTTCTTGCCAGTTTACATAATTGGCAATTAAAGGTTTCTATAATGAGTTTCTTGTTAAATATGTGATGCCAATTCATGTTCTTGTCATTAATTCATTGAATTATATTTGGGTGGCTGTTGTGACATGTACCAAATGTTAATGCCAAGCTTATAATTCACAAGGCCTGGAGCCTTCAGACAGAGTTCCTTAGATGATAGTAAAGCTTGTAATATTAATTGTTGTTGAAATTTTTTTGAGTTAATTCAAGTTGTGTGATTCTTCTGAAAGTGCTTCCTTTTATTAAAAGCTTTATTTAATCCCCTAATTTATGTTTAAAATCATAAGATCTGAAGTGGCGGTTTGCCGATGATTGCATAGTGTCCAAGCACTATTCGTGACTGTTCAGATACTGAATCAGTATGTGTTCAAATACACCAAGACCTGGACAATGTCCAGGTTTGAGCCAGCAATTGGCAAGTAACATTTGCAACACACAAATACTAGACAATAACCATCTCCAGAGACAGTCTAACCACTGCCCCATGACATTCAATGGTGTTGCCATCACCTGAGTCCTTTACTGCGAATATCCTGAGGATTAATATTGACCAGAAACTTAACTGATTCTTCATATAAATATAGTGGGTATGAAAGCAGGCCAGAGGTTAGGCAGTTAACTCACTTTCTGTCTCCCTGAGTCTGTCCAATATCTACAAGGCACAAGTAAGGAGTGTGATGGAATACTCGCCATTTGCCTGATGAGTGCAGCTCCAACAACACTCAAGAAGCTTGACACTATCCATGATAAGACAACCTGCTTGACTGGCACCACATCCACATATGTCCCCTCCTTCCAGCGCTGGTGCTCAGTAGCAACGGTGTGTACCAGCTGCGAGATTCATGGCAGAAATTCACCAAAGATCCTTCAACATCACCTCCCAAACCCAGCACCAGTGTCATCTAAATGGGCAAGATTCACAGGAACTCAACTACCTGCAAGTTCTTCTCCAAGCCATTCACTATGCTGACTTGGAAATATGTTGCTAGTCCTTTTTTGGACAAAATCCTGGAATTCCCTGTATACGGGCATTATAGGTTTACCTGCAACACACAGAGTCATACAACACGGAAATAGACTCTTCGGTCCAACCAATCCATGCTGAACATAATCCCAAACTAAACTGGTCCCAACAGCCTGCTCCTGGCCCGTATTCCTCCAAACCTTCCCTATTCATGTATCTATTCAAGTGTCTTTTAAGCATTGTAACTGTATCCACACCCACCACTTCCTCTGGAAGTTCATTCCACACCCAAACCACCCTTTGTGTAAAAAATTTGTGCTTACGTCTTTTTTAAAATCTCTCTCCTCTCACTTTAAAAATGTGTCCCCAGTCTTGAAATTCCCCATCCTGGGGAAAAGACAACTAGCATTAACCCTGTCTATACCTCTTATAACCTTCTGTAAGGTCACCTCTGAACTTCCTGTGCTCCAGTGGAAAAAGTGCCAGCCTATCCAGCCTTTCTTATGGATTGCAGCAGTTCAAGAAGACAGCTCACCACCGTCTCCTCAAGGGCAATCAGGGATGGGCTATAAATGCAGACCTAGTCAGTGACATTCACATTCTCAGGAGTGAATAAAATATTAAATTATTGTCTAATTTTGGTAATCTACTTGTGTACTGTTTTGATTTTTTGTTTTATTCAAGGGAAAACAGCAATGTGCATTCATAGTTCATCTTTTAACCTACTAAAGCATCTAAAGATGCCTCACAAGAATATCATCAAACAAAATTTAACCCCATTTATGGCAATATTGAGAAAAGTAGTTAGAAGCTAGGTCAAAGCCATCTTATTGTAACTTTCCTATTAAAGGAGTAGTGTGGTTGAGGGAAGGAGCTCTTGAACTTGGAGGCCGTTTTATGCTTCGCTGCCAATAAATTTCTTATTTTGGCCTTTTGCATTAACTCAAAATAATCATGTCTGATTTACCAGTAGTGAAGGTCATTTGAAAAATGATAAATCTCATTACAGGACAGTTGGTTTGCCTAATGTTGCATTTTAGCACAATATACTTCATTTAATAAAGAGTAAAAGACTTTCATTTGTATAGTGCTTTCACAACCACCATAATCTCGAACAAAGTACCTTTGAAATGTAGTCACTCTTGCAACATAGAAAGCATGGCAACCAAGTTGCACCTTGTGAACTCCCACAAACAGCCACGTGACCAGATAATTAGTTTTTCTTGTGATGTTGATTGAGGGATAATTATTGACCAAGACGCAGGAACTAATTGTCCTGCTCTTCGAAATTGTGTCGTACAATCTTTTACATGCATGCAAGCAGACAGGGCCGGCCTTAATGTTTCCTCACTCGAAACTGTGCTGAAGTACGGCCTGTGATTTCTGTGCTCAAGACTGAGAGTGGGCCTTAATCTCAGAATCTTGTCATGTAGTGACCCGAGTTTCACTAACTCATCTCTATGGATGATACTTGATATAAACCCGTTTGTGAACTGATCTCCTTGGAAGGTGACAATTCTATGTTTAAGTTAAGGCCTCATTGTTATACTTAGACAAATGTGTTTTAATATATATGCCGACCTAATCTCCATTATATTTACTGTTTATTTTCTATGTTTTATGCCTGCTTAGGAAAACTACACTATCATCAGCACCAGATATTGGGTGAGAATCAGACTTGCTATTTCTATTTTGTCTGTTAAGCTCGGTTGTACCAATGAGTGGAATATATGTATGGGTATTATATAGCTAGTTACCACTATGATGAAGATGAGGTTTGTCATATTGGGCATGGCTCATAATTTGGCCATTACAAAATATCTAATCTGACCTGGCTTTTTAATAATTCACACAACACCAAATAAAAGTTCTCTTATCTATCCAGCTCTTTCAGCGTTCCCTAATTAGCCTCACTCCCTAGCTCTTCCCCAGGGTCTTGTAATTGAATTCTTTCAGTAAATTACTATTGAATCTGCTTCCACCACCTTTTCAGGTGTACTCCACATCATAATCGCATCCAAAAAAGGGAGAATTCTTTTGGATGCCACTTATTCAGTAGCTAAGCATTGTTTAATTGGAGGTATTTTGATCTCATGGCCTTAGTGTTGCAAACTTCCAGATCTCACTGTCATTGATGCCGGTGACATGCTGGAGAAAAATTGCTCATATTATGATTCATTTCTGCAGTAAGCCTGTAGCCTCAGTGAATTAGATTTTGTCGCTATTTTCTAATCAACCCGTTCAGAGATGTCATTACATATTTCTGGAGCAGGTGGAACTCAAATTCAGGTCTCCTGGTCAGTAGGTAGGGACAGTATCACAACATTTCTATTTGGATTTTCATAGAATGATGAGAAAGAATAGGTTAAAAAACAAATTGGTTTACTGTAGATCCCATCTTAGAATGGTGTTTCCTGTCTTCTACCCTGCCTTCTACTCCTCCTGCCCTGCCGCCGACCCCCAATTCAGCTATGAAATTTCTTAAGATAGCTTGTTAGAAAAACTCCTTGATCAATTGCAGGAAAAAATACTGAGCATGTTATTTTCTGGCTTCCACTCCCATCCGAAGGCAGTCAAATGTATAACAAGTGATCACCCATTTACTTCATTCTGTGGATATTTAGCCACTCTTGGGAACTCATCCTGCTCCTTTTGAATTTTTCTTTCACTGAACTCATGCTCACTATGCACTAATAATTATTTGCTAGGCATTTTTGCCAAATCTGATATTGTTTAGTATCAAACTTAATTTTTTCTTTCATAACTTGTGCTTAGTTAGCAATAAACCAGACAGCACTTTTTAGTTGAATTGCCTGGATCTCAGGATCCAGTAGCATTTTGAGTAGGGAGCCACACCAGGATATGCAAACTGTACGGAGGCCAGCCATAGAGTGTCAAGAGGTGAAAAGTTCTAATAAATAAACTGTGTTTGGTAGTACAGAATTTGATTATTTCTGAGAGCCGTAAGGTTGAAGCTTCTCATCTTGTATTCACCTGACTAGGTATGAATATCAAATTTTAAGCAGAAGTTGCAATTTATATTGTGGAAGAGAAAGATACCGATTGCTTGATTGGTCAAGGCATTGCCACAAATAATCATCTGAGGAACAGTAATCTCCAAGCCTTTTGTTTAAATTCAAGAAACTCATACTTACTTGAGTTGAAGCATTATGATGGGGAATACACCAGGGAACTGCTGTCCCCTAACGTTGGTTCGGTTGAAGAACGCCCAATGCTTGTACATGTTCCTATGTTTGCAGAGGACAGTGTGCTGCATATATGTAGTTTTTAACAATCATAAGTAAACAATGTTGCAAACCTGACTGATCTTAATTTGGTCGTTAATCTAATACTTAGCACGCTTGAAATTTTTCATTCATGATGTCCAGTTACCAAATTGTATCCAAAGTTAACACTTCAAGCATGTATTGATTGGTTGTGGTTGATATTCTGCCTGTTTTTAACAGCTGAAAGGATGTGTTCATCGATACAATCCATCAGTGATTAGGATGTGTGGACTATGTTCCCAGCATCACAATGATACTAAAATTCATGTGCCCCTCACTTATAGGTGTGGTTGATGAATTTCAGGATCAGAGAGATGCGGGATATGTATCATTCTGACTTGGTGGCAGCGTCTTATTAGTGGAGCATACTACTTGTGTCTTTACTGCATAGTAGTAGTGTGAAATGACTAACTTTACCTGTGCTCGAGCTTTTGAGGTTCCTTACTCAGCCAGGATAATTTGAAGTGGACTGTGCCCTTTTCAGGATCAAAGGTGGGAGCCTTTGGTTCGTTTGTGAATTTGACACCAATCAACACCTTTTTCTCATGAAGCATGAATTGTTCTTAATTTGGTGTTCTTATGTATATCCTTATGTGTGCAAGTTGAAAAGCTTCAGTGGCATGTTTCCCTTTTTCAACGATACTCGAGCTTTCATATTTGAGACGTGAGTACACAGCAACCAACCTAAGACACCAGTTATTCTTTTTGGTTATTCTGAAATTATTTCATTGAGAGAATAGACAATTTCTTCCTGCAGTGCAATAATTTAAAGTGCAGAATGCTGATTTGAGGCAGGTAGCTTTTCGAATTAGCTTCTTATTCTTAGTGTCGCAGACATGAAGTCAAAGTATAAAAGGCGGTCATTGGGTTCAACACACCCAATGTGTAATATTTTCTTCAAGCTCCAATTGGGGGGGAAGGAAACAGAAAAGAGAAAAACAAAAATCTATGAAGTGTACAGCTGAACAAAACTAATTAGACATTTTAAACATCAAATAAATCTTTTTATTGCAGTACAACTTGGCAGCCTGTAATTGTTTGATTGCTAAACAGTTGAGGTGATTACAAGTTGTTTGGTGTCCTGGATTTATTTTTGCGCTTCATCTTTTGAAAAATTTACTGAGGTGCAGTTTTACAATGGCAGCTGCCTATTGCCACCTTTCACATGTGCTGACATTGACTATGTGCACAGCACATGCTGTCCTGAGATTGAAATCATCCAGAATCCAAATGTATGCTTCCAGCATCAGATGCTGGTAAATGACCAAAACTGAGCCCAAGCTATTTCATCCTGCCAGTCCCTCGATCTCTGGATTTGTGTGGCATCGTTCTGCACTGATTGTCCCATTTAAGCTAATAGGGAAATTTGAATTAGAATGCAAGAAGGCAGTCTTAATCAAAAGGTATTTCTGTAAAGTTATTTATAATTTCACTAATATAAAGTTCAGAAAAATAGTACAGACCTGCCAAGAATTCTTCTGTTAATTTATTTCTGTTCCTAGATCTGACGAGATAGTCACAGAAACTGGCCTACAGCGGGTCACTGTTGAGCTGGAGGTAAAATCCAGTATCGAAACTGAGCATACAGCTGAGGAGGAAGCAACAGAAGAAGAAGAGGACAAAACGTTAGTGTATGTTTACTGGGGATAGCTCAATGTTATGATGTATAACAAATTTCACGTTACTCAATATTGGAGATTAGAAATTATTCTTCTTTGGGGTAGATAATGCGGAACTATTTTCACCATCCATGAACATCTTTGTTAAAGAACCAGCTAAGCAACTTTGAAATACATAGAAATGAATAATTGTGCTTAATTGTTGAAAGGGTTGACTTCTGATAAGAGATGTAGTAGTCTGGGTCAATAATCATTGGAGTTTAGAAGAATGAGGTGGGGATCTTGTAGAAAAAAATTAAATTATGAAGGAAGTAAGTAAGCTAGAAGCAGGGAGGTTGTTCCCTCTGGTGGGTGAAACTCGATCTAGGGCGTCTAACCTCAAAATAAGGGGGAGCAGATTCAGATTGGAGTTAAGGAGGAACTTACTAACCCAAAGGGTTGTGAATCTGTGAAATTCCCTGCCCAGTGAAGCAGTTGAGGCTATCTCATTTAATGTTTTTAAGGAAAAGATGGATTTTTGGATGGTAAGGGAATTAAGGGTTATGGTGAGTGGGTGGTTAAGTGTAGCTGAGCCCACAAAAGGTTCAGCCATGATCTTATTGAATGGTAGAGCAGGTTCAATGGGCCAGATGGCCTACTCCTATTTTTTATATTCTCGCTTTCTTATTCACAAGGGAGTTAGGGATTGAATGCAGATTAATTTCCATGTAGAAAGGACAGGACTAAGGCAGTCAAGAATGTATTGTGCAGTTCTTGTTGTTTCTTTCCCAGCAATTTTGCATTACTTCTTTTCCCGGTATTTTGATGATTGTGTATCAGTGTTACTTTCTGCTCTTATCTTGAACTGTAAAAATTCATAAAATTTTCTTCCATTTTCTACCCATCTCTCCTTCATAGGGGCAATCTCCAAAACATTTTTCCCCTTCCTGGCTTTCTCTGGATAGATGAATACAACTAATATTCATTTAAAGCCATTTCTATTTGTTTTCTGAGATCACGAAAACAGGTACCTAAATCAGGCCATTATTGAGCATCAGTTATTATTGCCATATATACATTGGGGTAAACAGAATCATAGCAGGATTATAACAAGGCTACTCGGCCCATTCTTACCACACTGGCTTTAGAAGAAAACACTCTGGGTCTCATTCTTCCTTTCTGGAATTTGCCCCAAAGCTCTGGAAAAATAAAAGCTCTTCCATTGCATATGCCTTTTTTCTTAATTTACTCAAGATCTGCTCCCTTTCTGAACCCTGGTCTCGGCATGATAAGCAGGAGCAAAAAAAGCACAATACTAATGAGTAAATCTATTCATGTACTTGACTTTTATTATTTTGCTTCTTTGCAGTTGATACACTATCCAATTTAAAGTTGTCCTGCCTAATCCAACTTTACTCTTCTTGCTTTTGTGGCTGACCAATTTTAACCTATCGTATCAAAAAAAACCCTAAAAAATCTGATCACTTCAGAATTTTCCACCATGCCAGTAAGCTTTACTTCTGCAGGGCAAATGGTAACATAATTGTTGGTGAGCCATCAAGCACACTTTTTAACCATTTGACGTAGTTACACTTAACAATAGAAACAAGAGTTAGCATTTAAAAACAATTTGCACCATCTGTCAGCTTTAATCATTCACATTCTTGTTTATACTGCACAATGTTTAATTGTTGGCTTTAAAGAATTTCTTTGAAAGGGTAAATGTTTTTCAGACACTTATGCAATAATTTGGTTCCATGTTCAAAATTGGTATATTTTGGAAATATTAAGTAGAACTGTGAACATAATCAAAAGCATATTCAGGTTTTGGTGCAGTCGTGCATCTTTTGGAAATGTGGAATTGTCTGAAGTTTTCAGTGTGATAACATTTCAAATTTTAAAGACAAATTTACTTGAGCAAGCTATTTTGACCAAAAAAAAACTAAATCCGGAAGCTTAATTTCTCTACCAGTGTAGTTTCTTGATTGTACCACAAGTTAACTGTATGTTCGTAAGCTGTCCTTGTGTTAGACCTGGGTATATAGTCGTGCACTCTGAACATATATTAGCATACTAACCTGTTCACTTATGCCCGATTAATGTATAGAGCAATGCCCCCAGTTAATTCCAGTGCACATTAGCATTCTGACTCCAGCATTTTAACAGTGCATCTATATTTGCAAATTAGTACATTGCTCCTAGTTTTTTTGTGTGTCTGTGTAGAGCTATGATCTACATATCCAAGAGAATCCTTCGAAGTTACTTAGATTACCAGTTGTTTCGTGTACTTCAGAGATTGGTGTTAAGCCCAATACTGTTCACTGTTCTTGTAGAACAAATTGAGCATTTAGACATTCAAGTGTAATTCCATGTATGCAAGTATGTCAGCAGGAGGTCTCTTCTGAACCTTTTAAATGAGAATCTCTACATTTTTAGGGAAGTTCCTTCAGCATCTGCACGTACAAGTTCCACTGTTACTTTGGAAGCAGATACTGTGAGTCAAATCTCAGAGGCAGCTAGCCACGCCTCTGAGGAGGCAGAAGATGATGATGATGAGGAGGTTCCAGCAACAGACATGTATTTTGTGAGTATGAAAACCCTCTACCTTGTCACAAAGAACATTTTGGAATGAATGTGGAAGAAACCTCTTCAGACAATGAAATAATGTAGAAAGGAATTTTACGTGAAATTGTTGAACAGATTGCTTACAAGAGGAAGTTTAACATTTTCTCCAAAATTATATTTTTTAAGAATAATGTGCACACAGGCTCATGTTTTTACCTACCTGAAGTATTCTTGCATTTGTTAATTCAAAAGTCACAGTATAACTCAGAAAACAACTAAAGCTTGCAAAGTGCAAATGTGTAAGACTTGTCCAGAAAGGCAACTCAGTTAAATTTGTACCAAATACCCAATACCTCCAGGCTAAGAATTGATTTGTTCGAGCTTTTCCTTACAATGTGATGATATCAGGTGTATTTGAATTAGAGTCACTTTCATTAAACTACACAATGTATGAGAGTTTGCACCAGGTTGATAGACATAACTAATTTCAGTTCATCTTCAGCAGTAGTTGACTCATTGAGAAACTTTTGGGTGGATAGATTAAAGAAAATTTAAACTGATCTGAAAAGTTCTATTTTAAACTTCAACAAAAACATGCAGTTTTGTCATCCGCTGTTATGGAGCGGGGCTGCTTTGCTTTTATATAGGGTTTACATCTTCCATATTCTTTATTCATATCAGAGCTCGTAATCTAGCAGCACCTTGCCCAGGTTGACTCATATTTGATGGATAGTTGAGCTGTTGATGAGAAGTATCTGGTATCGAAACATGTTCTAATCAATCTGTTCAGAGACGTTGTTAGGCAACTCTGGAGCAGGTGGGACTAAGATTCAAGCCTTCTCATCAGAGATACGGATGCTACCACTGGGCCACAGCGGCCTGGAGTTGTTTTTTGTATCTATTATCTTCCATGTGAATGCTTAAACCTGTGTGTGTCTGATACTTGATGACCAACATTTGACCATCTTATTTGGAGGGTTAAGTGTAAACCCAAGGCTGTTTGGTTTTGAAATGGTTTCAAGGTGATCTGCTTGGTGGACATTTGAAGTAGAGAAAACTCACTTTAATAGACTTAATAATCCAATGCCTAAAATAGGTTGGTAGAGGTCTTTGATTGAGAACAACAATTTAGCTCATTAATAGGACCTATAAAAGTCGATCAGCCATTAGGACTTTTCCTCAATAATTGCTTCATTGTACTAGTTCTGTGAACTTTGGGTCACTTGAGTGAGGTTAATTATTTGCACAAAACTATTAATTATCATTTTAATGTCGCAAAGCTGATTTGTTGGGTGAGTACTTCATTGTGGCTTCTTTGTAGGGATCATAATTGAAAATATATTAATTCTTTCCTCCTTTCATCTTCACTGTTTACCCTTCGTCAACAGATGATCTGATTTCTCCAATATCCATAAATCTTCTAAAGATCTTGATTCCTCCTGTAATTTTCTTTTAGCCTGGTTTTCCTAAGGAGTGAGCAGGCCCTTCCTGGGACAATTAGGCCAAATCGGCAGTCACTTTTTTTTTTGGTTGAAGAAGTGTAGAAAGGTGTGCTGCTCGAATGAAGCGAATTATTCTTTCCCAGATGCCATAGTTTCTGGATGACTGTGCCTGCAATTAGCTTAAAGAATTAGAGTTAGGTAAAGATTAATGTTATGATTAGGTATCTAGGATTTTTTACAATGATCTTGCTTTATTTTTTGTTAACATTATCACTTTGCATTTTCTGTTTTGTCTTTGTCTTTCTCATTTACATTGTTTTAATATTTTTCTTTCCACCATCACTTTCGCCTTTCCTGTTTTTGTCATGCTTTTATCACACCATCCAGTTTATGGATGGAAAATACTGGATTTACTCTCCACAACGCAGTTTTTCTCGAGCTACTTCAATTTCTGATGAGAGTGTAAGTTGGCTCTTATAATTTAAAGATCTTCCTCACTGTTGCTGAATTGATCTTTCATCATCTCTATTTTGTGTTCAACTAAGTGTTCCTAATTTTAGTTTTAACATTGTTATATATTTATTTGTCTGTGAAAAGTTTGAAACTTGTTTTCAGTCCATACAAATTTGTGGTGAAAACCGACCAGAACAAAATCAATGCAGAGAAATTTCCATTCCAGAACATAGTTGCTATTTCATTACTGAAGTTAGTCTGTAAATAAAGTCAGCTTAGCAAAATTCTGCCACATATGATCTTGAGATTAAAAGAGAAACAAGATTATTGCCAAAACTATATATAACTACAATTGAGTGTTTTCGCCCCATTCACAGCAATGTTTTGTCAGATGAACAGTAGGCCCCAGTAGCTGGTGGGCATTGAAGGGGCTGGGATACGATTGGTAAGGGGGATTTGCTGTTGGGCAGTCATTTCCTGATTGGGCATTCCTGCCCCCACCCATTAATCTCTGACTGAAAGAGAAGCTGCCAGGGCTTAATGGGTAACCTTTCTACATTTACGAATGTCCATCTGCCCCTGAAAAAGCCAGTAGCGACCAAGAGCCCTTTGGGACTTAAATTGGCTACGGATGAAGAGACTGTCCTTGCCACTAATAGAATTCCACAATGTCAAGGAGATAGAGTTTGGTAATGTAAAAGCAAGATGTTGTTGAAATAGGATTTCTGATCTGTTCTTAGCTGAAAGATACTATAGTTCTAATCCTGTATTTCAGCCGGCAGCATTATTTCTTACAACACATGGTACCACGGTTGTTACTGTTACACTGTCTTCTTTATCAATTCTTATCTGGGTTAGGCAATAGAAGAGGTTTATTTTGACAGAAGATAGCAAATATTTCAGAGTTTGAAGTGATGAGGTAATTATGTAATCTTATTAGCTAAAATACATACGTGATTGACAAAATATCCAATATGTTGGCAAAATGGTTAATTGGCTATATTCATATCGCTTGAAGAAATTTCCATAAATGATAAAGCATAAAATGAAATGCACAAAAGTTTTTTTATTTGTCCTCTGACGTGTTTGCTGCTTCTGGCCTAGAAAGGAGATATCAACATTTTTGGGGTATCATGCTGCAGAGAAAATTCAGTTTCACGTTTATATATGGTTGTGACACAAAGCATCATGAGCCCAGTTGGACCACAGTGATTCGGCAGGCTGATTGACCATAGTTTCAATTCTGTTCTCATGGGGTGTGTGTCATGTGCACACACATTTTCAACTCCTCTCCACTCCTTCACGTACTCACCTCACTGATTGCATCCATCAGGGGTCACCAGATAGTGATGCAAATCTGAATTATTTTATTCCCTATCTATCTCAAACCTAGGCATGACCACATTAGTGTAGTTCTCCTAGTAGCATTGCTGAGATCAGCTAACCAAACAAAGCCGATAGTTTGAGCCGTTTTACAATTGAGAAATTTGATAAAATTTATTTGTCTTTTCTAAGCAACTATTTATAAAGGAATTATGTAGTTTGCAAATGAGAAAGAAGTTCTGTATAATGAAGATTTAACTGTCTTTTGAGAGTTTCAATTGTATCTGTTAACCAGCTGTTCCCTCATGCAAGTAATTTCCTTTTCAAGGAATAATTTCTAGTTGTTGAAGTTGATTTCCATTGAGGGTAATATTTGTGGACTCATTTTTAACTGCTTCCATTTTTTTGGTGCCTTGATTGGAAAAGATAGGAGATTAGTTTCAACTTAGTCATAAGCTACACTTAGTATTCATTGTTTTGTACCATTTTACTACAACTGTCAAAATAAGACAGAATACAGGAATAAGACAAAATAAGACAGGAATCAAGGGCTACGGGGAGAGTGCAGGGAAGTGGTGTTGAAATGCCCATCAGCCATGATTTAAATGGTGGAGTGGACTTGATGGGCCAAATGGCCTTACTCCTATGTCTTATGGTCTAATACAAATTGTTTTCGTTTTCTTAAGACAATTCTACGCTTACTGGAATTCACCATGTTGTGGCGATAATATGTCAACTGCTACACCACGAAACGGTTTCATTGCTATCAGCAGTGCTGCTGACGTGTTCTATTTTATTCTTCTTGTATTCATACTCTAGATATATATGTAACATATATGGCCTGTTTTTCACCAGTTACTGCCTTTCGCCTTTCTCCCCTTTTTTGCTTTCCATTATTTCTGTTCTTGTGTCTTCTTGATTCCACCTATTCAGTGTGCAGAAGAGAGGGTCTGGATTTACTCTCCTCTTCACTATGGCTCTCACGTACGTTCAGTTTCAGACGGAGAAAGTGAAACTGTAAGTGTAATATGCTGTTTGCTTCAAAACAACGTGCATTAAGATTAGGTACCTAAGCAAATGCGGTGATATGTAGAATTAGTACTGAGTCGAATTTAAACTGCAAATAATTAATCTATTTATTCATTAGATTATTATTTTACCTTTCCTGATGTATTAACCAATACTTATTGAGTGAACAACATTTGTGTGATACATGCTTACTTTGAAGTAACTCTTGTACCCTCCATCAATGTTTGTCAAATGTCCATTTTTATCTAGCAAAGTATATAAATGTTACATTTGGTATACAATGAACGTTCAACTCAGCACTAATGCAGGTGCATGGCTTTCGGTATGATGAAATTGAAAGGCATTTTAATAATGGTATTTTACCATGCCATTATTATTAGATTTATAATGTAAATTATGCAAAGACTTGGTGATCTCATTTTTTTTTACCATTGTTAAATCAAAAAGGCTTCCTACTCAAGTATCTAATTGAAAATATTAATCTTCTGATACTATTGTAGTTTTTGGAAATTCGCAATCAAAAAGATACCACCATATTTTACTTAATAGTGTGCCACCATGTTATTTTCTGTTGTAAGATCAGACCGGTGGTTCTAGTATTTAATTGGGACATTGTCATTGGTCAGGTTTATTCTGAAAATCTTTCATCCCATGAGGCTTAGGTATCTGCAGTAGCTGTGTTATCCCCTTCTTGTATACATTGTCAGCATCCTCTGGAAAACAGATCAGACAGTAGTAATCAACAGCAAAGACTTCAATCAAGAAATTAAGAATTTTTAGGAACCATAAGGCGTTCTCTCCTTCCCTGTCCTCCTCCTGAAAAACATCCTTTTTCATGAATCAATCTCCGTAGCTTTTCTTATGGCGTGCCTTTATTGCTTGTCTTCTCACCACAGCTGCATTTAATTGTTCCACTAATCCATTTACACCATCTACATCCATTGAACTGCTTCTGGGTAAAACTTCATTTTTATTTTCCTAATGTCTGTCTTGATCTGGCATTTAAACCCTTAACAATAGTGAGCAATTTATCTAGATCAATCTTGTCATACAGTTTAGAAATCCATTTCAGACACATTGAAATCTCATCTTTTTCCAGAAAACAAACACCATATTCTTAACTAATACAAATGTTCTAACTCTTTAACGTCACTTTCTCCTTTGCCTTGGATTACAAAGCCTCATTTTCTAGCCAAAATATATAGGTAGTTGACCCTGTGATTTCCAATTCTGACTCGTGCTAACTATGTAAGATGTGCATTTATGACTGGATCTTTTACCCCTGTTATGACCACACAAATGCTTGTGGTAGAAAATTTGAGATCATGCAGCTTTGAATTACCTACTGCATGCCTTGTAGTAATTAATAAAGCAAATATTTGGTAGCCCGATCAGAAATATGCATGTACCTTGAGGATATTGTTACAAACCATATCTTAGTATTTTCTGAAACAATATGGTCACAGGTTCTTGGGTTTCACTGGAACCCTTATCCTAGATGGGTAAATTAACAAAAATCTACAAATTGTCCTTTTACAAATGTTTAATAAACAAGCTTTTTAACTTCTGCCAAATATGCAAATTAATGTTTTGGCACTTTGAATTATTTTAAAGTTGGTTGCCAGTGAAATTTTTGTGTTTTATAGTTAAAAATGTGTATGGCTGTGGCCTTTCTACTGTTCGATCAACTCTTCCTCTCTGTAAACTTATATCGTGACTAATTTTTGTCCATTTCCTTTGTGGAGCATGAAAAATACGTAAACCAAATTTAAGCTATAGAAAGACATATTGACATCAACATGTTTGCAGAGAAACATAATTGAGGTGCCTTCCACTGCCTGTTGACTAGCTATATTTGAAAAATTTTCTTGTAATATGTTGGTGAAGTTACCATTCTCTGGTCACGGATACAACAGAGTCGGACGATCTCTAACCAAATGATTAGCTTTCAAAATCAGATCATTATTGCTGATATTTGGGAGAGTGTGCACACTACAATGAATAAAATATCTCTGGGATATGTTCTAGTCAAATTGACGCGAATGAACTTTTGCTTTGTCTCCTGTTGCATAGAGGTTATATGCATGGATTTTAGATAGTTTTGATCCTAGTTAATGTAAACTCCCACATTGACCAAGTTTTCGTTGCTAACAAATGTTCATTAGAAGTGGTGCAGGGAGTTGCAGGAAAGGGACATTTTTTGATATGAAAGCTGAGGTGCATTATTGAAAAAGCATACAGGAACTTCTATTCTCCACCTAACCTATGCTGTTCCTGACGTTGTATTCGATGGGTCAGAGTTTAGAATTCTTTTGCGTCTAGTTGTTTTCCACCTCCTTAGATGTTTTATGCTGCAACGTGCCACTGAAGTGGATTGTTTTCCAACACTGGAATTCCTCACGTTAATAACATTTATTGTAAATGAAGCTTTTATTTTGCTCATTCTCTTTATAAGATGGCTATAGCTGTAAATAATCCAAGTACTATGAAAATAAATAAATAAATGTGTTTTTACATTTTGTTTTCATAAACAGATCTGCTGTCAAACTTTTTTATCTAGCAATCGGGACAAATGTAAGATGACCGTACTTCAAAGGAAGCAACAGTTTATACTGCATACAAAAAATAAGGGTGCTAGTTACTTGGCAAATTGGCCAATCAGTATGCATTTGGCGGAATAAATTGTAATTCCCTTTGAAATTTAGTATGTTTTGCACCTGCTTCGATGAGTACGAGATGGAAAATTTCAAAATAATTTTTTTTGCAGCAGTATTCATATTCTGCATTACCAAGAGAGTATTTTTCATTTTTAAACGTGTAAACAGTACCAATTTTTATGTTATGGTGTACAAGTAATACACCAAGAATAGTCGCGGTTTCTTGTGGGGATTTGTGGAGTAGGCTGAACATCATAGTATTTTTGCCCTCAGCCAGTGTTGTGGATGATGTGACATGAGGCATTGGCTGTCTTTTGGTCAGTGATACAACTGTTTTTAGAGTTGTTTTCATACTAGGTGCCAAAAATTGAAGTTTAAAGTATTGTTGTCACAATAGATATTGATATTTCTAATCAACCTATTATGACATCCATTTTGGTAGGAATAACAACAGTATGATCTGTTATTTAAATGGTGAAAAATTGCAGCATAATGCTGTGCAGAGGGACCTGCGTGTTCTTGTGTGCATGAATTGCAAAAAGTTGGTTTGCAGGCGTAGCAGGTAAATAAGGAAGCGAATGGAATATTGTCTTTGATTGCTAGTGGGGATACAGTTTAAAAATAAGAAGGTAATGCTGTAGCCAGATAGGGTGCTGTTGAGGCCACACTTTGAGCACTGTGTATAGTTTTGGTCTTCTTACTTGAGAAATGATGCACTAGCACTGGGGGGAGTGCAAAGGAGATTCACTAGGTTTGTTCCAGAACAGAGAGGGTTGGCTTACAAGGAGAGATTGAGTAGACTGGGACTGTACTCATTGGCCTTTAAAAGAATAATGGGGGATCTTATAGAAACAAATAAAACTATGAAAGAAGTAGGTAAGTTATAAACATGGAGGTTATTTCCACTGGCAAGTGAAACCAGAACTAGGGGGTATAGCCTCAAAATAAAGAGGAGCAGATTTAGGACTGAGTTGAGAAGTAACTTCTCCACCCAAATGGTTGTGAATCTGCGGAATTTCCTGCCCAATGAAGCTATTGAGACTACATCATCGAATGTTTTTAAGGCAAGGATAGAGTTTTGAACAGTAAAGGAATTAAGAGTTCTGGTGAGCAGGCAGGTAAGTGGAGCTGAGTCCGTGAAAATATCAGCTATGATCTTATTGAATGGCAGATCAGGCTCTAGGCCAGATGCCTACTCCTCCTATTTTGTATGTTGACACACCATTAGAACAGATGGGACTTGAATCTGGGCATCCTTTCGTGGGTGGTGACATTATCACTGCACAACAAGTGCCTTAAAAGATATTTTCTGATGAACCTGTTCAGAGATGTTATTGCACACCTCTGGAGCCAAATGGAACTTGAACTCAGACTTCCTGGACCAGAGGTAGGGAAATGACCACTGTGCTACAAGAGTTCAGGTTTCTACTGTACTGGGTAATCCTAGGTGGTCTGCCTTCAACTGTACATGTCAGTGGCTTCAATCAGTCAATCTCTGGGTTATAGACCTCTCACACACTTGCTGCACCTCCCAGCTGGCAGGCATCAGCACTTAAGTAAATGGTTGCGTTGATTTCATTTTCTCAAGTAGTTACACCAAAATTGACATGTTTGTTTGTTTGGTTTAAATAATTGCATGAAGGTAGTCCTACATTCAGTCCTTTATCAATGCTGCATTAGCTGACACCAACTTAGATAGTGGTGGAGGTGCTGCATTTGACAATGGTGCCCTTTAGATGAGAAAGAGGAAGAAAAATATCATTGTTACAGTTGAGTGATTGCCTTTAAAACACCTTTGATTATCTACACAGAATCAGTTACATAATTGTCATCCATAATTGTCTAGTCTGTTGGTACTTGCCATTACGCTGATGTCTCGAATAGAAATTGATGTCTGCAAGTACTTAAAGAATCAAGAACCAGCACCTCAGAATGTGATGTTTCTTGCTGATATTGGTATTTTCCCTAACGTTGATCATGTTGTAACTCTGTGTTTCGTTTCTCATCAGTAAAACTTACCCGATCATTTTTGAAGAATGAAGAGGAAAGTTCTTCTGAAGAACTATGTATTTTGGTCTGAAGCTGCCTCACTCCATGGAATCAGTGGTATCATATTATCACTCAGGCTGGGCCCAATGTGTTCCACTATGTAGTATGTGAAACTTGGGCAAAGAAAACATCTGGAACAGAATTCATGTTGGGAAGTTGGAACCAAGACGACTTTGTTGGGAATGGGAGTGGTGGGGCAGCAGGTGAACTTGTTTGTTAGTGTTAACAAAATTTCTGCACAACTCTGCTCATGCAGCAATTATATCATGTGATTTTATGTGGTCAATACTTGTCAGTGACAAATCACTGCTAAATAATCTGCATCCAGCCGAAACCGGTTCAGTTAGATTCTGTCTTCTCAAACAGATTGCAGAGTGCCATGATCAACCTCTGTGAATGTGCATCTTCTTCTGTTTATCCAAAGTTCGTGCAGCTTTAGACAATGTGATTCCAGTTGTGTAAATCATGTGCGAGCGGTCAAGCTCTTCATTTTGTGCTGAGCTTAATTTTGCTTTAGTATTAGTCAACATTAATTTGTTTGTGAATATAAGTAGAAAGCTGAGTTATACTGAAGCACTGAAAGCTGTAGACCAGGAAGCACAATTCAAAAATGAACATGCCTCAGATGGTGAAAGTGCATTTTCCAGAATTGAATATGCAGTTGTCATTTTATTTATTTTTCATGGGAAGAAAAGTGTAGAAAGCAGAGCAGTTTTGTGACAGGCAATCAATCAGAAACCTTGATTGCGTACACATATATATGAAAAGCCTTCCAAAGCTGCAAGTCTTTTTGTGACTTTAGTTTTTATTGTGCGTCTCAATCAGGTTGAGAAATATTCAATGGGATAAAGCATTTTCCCAAATCTGAATCCCAGGTTTAAAATCAAGTATGTCACAAGTCAGGTGCAACACAAACTGTATGCAATATCAACTTTCTGTATGTTGCCAATTAAGGATGAAGTACTTTACTAAGTATAAGTGCAGCATGGGGTCAAATGCATATAAAATGTTTCCTTTATATTATCCCAACAGTGTATCTTAGCCACAGCATTTGAAAAGCACTTCCCTTGCTTCTGTGACACATCATGTTTCTGAAATGCATGTGTTTTCTGAACAGATCATTCTAGAAATGTCAGCTGCAATACAGAATTGCAGATGTGTATAAAAACTTGATGTTTTGAATTTTGTATATCTAAATCTTTTAAAGTGTTGCAACCCAAATTGAACCTGCGTAGTGTATGAAAATATCCAAAATATGTCATGAATTATCTTACAACTATGAACGTTACACTTAAGTAACTATGAAATGAACTATCATAAGAGGTTTGACAAACTTGAATGTTCCATTTCTGTTAAAGCAATTGTGTCAAGGATATTATATTCCTAATCCATCTTACAAATTAATGGAAATAAGTAGTGAGTTGTTCTTCCCAAATTATCCATTAGAAAGAACCTACTGTTGTTCCCCCTCCAGTCCATCCTCATAACTCAGCTGTTTTAATTTAGGATGTCAATACTGCAGCCCCATTAGACCTGGTAATTAGGTACTTCATACACAGGTAATTTAGTCCAATTCGTGACTAGATCTTTTACTCACTAGTTTGTGCTGTGTGAAGTTTCTGTTCTTGCAATTTACAAATTCTAAAGAAGAGCCTAAAAGTACGTTTAAACTTTGTAGATGGCCCTGACATTTTAAGTGCACAATTTCACGAGTTTTAAACTTGTAAATTTTTTGTAATTAACCTAATTGGTTCCTGATCACCAATATGTATCAGGTGTAAAGTGTCTGCTCTGCCCAATGTTAATTATTGTTTTCCTTTACTTAGAAATCAAAAACCAAGAAAAGTTGAAGAGAAATATCATTATTTGATAGTCACTCAGGGTTGGACATATGTTTGTATGGAGATAAGAGGCATGAGATCAATTAAAATAAAAATCCAAGAAACCTTGATATCCTGACACTAGAGCAGTGACTATGCTTCAGAGTGCCACATTGACTGTAAAATACTTTGGGACTTCTTAAGGTCATGAAAAGCATTATATCGATACAAGTTGTTTCTAAACCAAAACAGTAAAGCCTGTTTTAGTTTTTAACAGATGTTTGAACTGCTGCTGTTAAATAACTAACTAAAAAAATCACTTTTTAAAAAATGTATACTGCCAATTCTGTTGACATTATTTCCATCCCTTTTTTGTGCTGATTGCTGATACCAACTATAAACATTTTCTATGCTGTCAACTGAGTGCAGATCACGTTGAAGGACTTAACAATGATATTTATTGAAATACTAACTGCATCAAATATAAGACTTCAGACATGATCAAGTTTTAACAAATAGTTGTTTTACCATTTGTAAGACTCCAGCTGAACCATATTATGATTGAATGAATAATAGTTCTCAAACACATTCCTTAAATATTTTCAAAACTAAACTTAAAGCAAAAGATTAGTTACTTGCGTAGGCGTTGCAAGTTTAATTGAAAATATTTCTTCCACTATACATTCCTTCTGACTACAGTTACCACTGTTTGAGCACTAGTACCATTTAAAATTCAGATATGGTTTACATTGCTGAAAAATTTCTGTTATATACTTTTCTAGTGTTAACCTCTGTCAGATTGATGTGGGAATTTCTAGTATTAGGTCATTGCTTACTCCAGTTGTGAATTCTGACTACCAGTGCATTTGAATTTGGAGAATCTTGATTTTGAAGGCTTGAGTGAATTGACGTCCTGACACATCATTCAGAGACTGGGAATTAGAAAAAGATATATTTTCACAGATATTTAAGGGCATATTTGATACAGTTTATTCTGTTCACGAGTGTTTGATGTTTAATTTAAATACGTTGTTACATTTTTAGATGTTAAGGTAATCAGACCTGTTTGGTTAATTTTGGTAAAAGCAAAAGGAGAATGAGTTGGTGCCAGTCAGGAAGGAGTTGGTCCCCATGATCTTTTATAAGCCTTGAATTGTGAACTCAGAATAAACAATAATCCAATGCTTAAAGTTTGCTAAGTTTGGTGTATAAACAATTAAGACATTGGAAATTGAATCTCCAGAACAGCCAATCTAAACCAGTGATAGGAAGGCAAATTTGCATTTAAAGTTTTGCATTTATTTGAATTATGCCCTTCCATCTTATTTTGGAATGATTAGGAGTCTAAATTAGTTTTCATATGTTTCCTCAGCCCATGTACCTAATGAAAAGGTAGTTTATTTGAAAAAGCTGTTATGTATGTAACAGATTTGCAGAACTATCTCTGTTTTCTAACTGACCCTGTGGCTTCTTCAGATATAAGCTTCCTCCAGAATAAAATTCTCTCCTAACCCTGCTTCCCTCCCTAGATCAATGCCAATCTACTGTTGGTCTATTTTGGGTTGTAATTAAGGGATGGAACTGTTTATCTATTCGAACTTGCAGCCCCACCCACCCCTAACACACACACACACACACGTTCAAAAACAGCGTAAATTATCTAAGTGTCCCTCTGCAAAGAAGCTTAATTGGTGATCTTATTTTGCTGAAGGCCATTTTGCTGACAAAGTAGTAGATATATCTCTCAATCATGCAATATCTTTTACTTAATTCTTTACACAATGAAACTTGTTTTAATTTTGCGCACACTCACTGACCACATTGCTTCCACAAATCATGCAGTGTCTGGCTGTCACAATCTATTTAAATTGCAACTTATGACTTTGTTTCATTACCAGTTGGCTCATGCATCACTTTCCAAATTGTTTTTGCACCCCACCTGCTTTGATGGAAAGGGCAGTGTGGTTCTTAAGCTGTGGAAGAGTTTTGACCACAGGCAGTTCAATAAAAGGAGCATTCTGCTCATTTGAAAAAGTGAAATTAAACAAATTATGAAGGATTGCTTATTTTAAACATTTTCAACCTTTTTAAATGGCATGATAGCTAGATAAGAGAGTGTCCTTTTTTTAAAGAAACACAGTTTAACAAAATCATTGTCAAGGTTGTTCTCTTCATTCTTGAGTCACATGTAGAGTTGAATTCTTTTCAAATTACATTTGTACTCCGGCTAACCGTAAGGTAGCTATTAGGCAGCTACATTGTCCTTGGTGCATTTTAATTACAGAAGTAAATGATCAGTTAGGGTTCTCTTTCTCAAATACTGTACAGTGCTTCATGCTGGAAAATGTCTCTCTGGACATAATTTGCCTTGGCTATCTTGTTCCTTGCAGTTTGCTGTTTTCTGTCACCCAAATTTGAATTCACATGATTATTGGCCACTAAGGCGCTCGATGTGTAGGCCGAGTTATTCCGATGTAGTAATGTATCCCATTTGGTGCTTTGGGAGCGTGATGTCGAAGGGAGGAGAATTGAAATAATAGGGTAAGAAGTCACACTTAATACAAAAGACCTTGTTCAGAATTTTGTTGTCCAGTGTTTGGAAAGCAGTAGCGAGTTCAAATACTCCAGAAGAAGGGTCTTCCCTTTAAAAATTCCGTACATAGTATAGCTAAGCTTCCACAATATTTGCTGTCAACTTTCCTAATACCAATAAAGTTCGCTAATATTAAGTTTCCAAATGGAATGATGAAATTACAGTCAGTTGCTACTTTCTCCTTTCCTTTTCAAGCACAGTTGATTCAAGTATGACACAGTATTAACATCTTGGCATTTGATGCTAAAAATGCAAGGAGGGATATGCTTACGAGATTAGGCTGCTTTTTGAGAAACAGTAGAGGTGCTGCACAGTTCTTCCCTTGTTTGTTATTTCAGATTCACAGCATTTCCATCTTTACTTGATCTATAGATAACTGGAGTGAAAATTCAGATGAATTTTGCCCTAGAATAATTCATCTCCTAAGATGCAGGTAGCTATCGCATTCATCAATCATTAGGATTGATGGTAGCGTCCTATGGTTCAGTACTAAAATATTGACTGCTGTAAATCCCTATGAAACATAGCTTGAATAATTTTTACAGTTAACTGGTGATAGAGGTGAAAATACACTTCCCAATAAATTGTGTTAATTAAATTTGCCTATCTTGGCTGGCAATTTATTGCACACGTTAAAGTGTTGGTATTAGTACTATTTTCTCATGTTTTTGTATCCATACAGGTTTTCCTGCTTATATTGCTAGAGAAAAGTAACAATAATTGTTGCACAATGAACCGCACACTTTGGCATTTAAAACAAAATCCATGGTTTGTTCACTATAGTTTTAAAATGCACTGTTTTATGGCAGCAAATGTCACCACCTACTTAATCAGGAACAGAAAGTAGCTAATGTGAAACAAGTTGTTAATGAATATTTTAAAAGAATTTAATGTCCTGGCTAGAAATGTGAGAGAATGGTTTTGTTTCTGTTGTGAAAAGTATATTTTGAACATGAAATTTCCCACTTTACAATAAACTAACTTCATTTAATATTGTTTGTGGGAGCTTGCTGTGCTCTAAATGGCTTTACATTTACCCACATAACTGTCACTACATATTAAGATAATTATACATGCTGCACTTTGGGAGTTTTGAGCTGTGATACAGTGCTAGACAAATGCAAATCTTTCCATCTGCTCTTTGGAATTTTCATTTTAAAAACAAAAGTACAAATGGTCCAAATTTTTAAAGGTCTGAAAAACCTTGTTAATCATCATTATTGAGAAGAAAAAAGGTATTTGAAAATTTTCATTTGAAATCTTTCACTGGTTCTAATTGAGACACCCTTCCTGAAATAGCATCTAGTTTTTCATTGTTTTAAACGTAAAGGAGCTGCTGTGACTTCTCTTTAGTGGATCTTTTCAAAGTACTTGATTGCACAGGAGACTAATCATTTCCAGCACATCATACAAATATTCTACCTCCAAAAGGTAAAAGATAAATTAGAGAGAGACGGCCACTAGTAGTTTAACCTGGGGGTCGCCCCACAGCAGGCAAGGGGAAAGGTAGAGAAGGGGAATCCTTCATGGTAACCTCAGCCAGTGCAGGAATTGAACCCATGCCATTGGCATCATCTGCATTGCAAACCCACCCATTCAGCTAATTGACAAATGACTGTAAACAAGTAGATTGTCGACAACAAGTTATTAGTAACAAAGGGTGTGGTTTTTGAGAATGACAGTACTGTTCTTGAAGAGAATGGTGAAAGACAGAACATTAAAACTTTCATTTTCTCAGTAGCCCATTTTTTTCTATTTTTTTGATTTGGTTTTAATGCATGTCCTTTGCACAGTTTTAAAGCATAGACAATGGATTTATCTCCTTTGACTTTAATGTTAAATATAAATATCTATGTGCAGATCATTGTTTTATTTTGCTGAAATTCAAACAATGAGAGTGGTTTCTGTTGAATAATGCGTGAAGAAAATAGGTTTTTTTTAATCTTCCTAAGATATGTTACTATAAGCACATAGGTTGAGTAAATAGCTGAAGAAATATTACACGGGTAGTATTCAGTTAATTTTTATAAAGTGCAATTTAGAATTGCAGGTATCTGTATTTTTGTTTGATGTATAATTCTTGGATCAGATATTTTGATGAAAGCAGAGTCTTGTATTTTCCAAAATTGCTGAATAATCAAGCCGAGCTCCATCTTGATTGCACTCTGGTAATGTTTATGTAGATAATTGAAGGTCTTTCTACTTCTTCCAAATCTGTTTCATCTGTGGTTGTAGACTTACTTGCTGAGCCAGTGGGTTTGATTGTAGACATTTCATCACCCTGCTAGGTAACATTGTCAGCGCACCTCTGGTGAAGTCCTGGTGTTTCGTCCTGCTTGTTATTTATATGCCTCAGTTTGCTGGGGTGGGTGGCATCACTTGTGGCTCTGTTTTTCTGAAAGTGACGCCAACCACCCCAGCAAACTGAGGCATATAACTTAAAAACAGAACTGATGTGATGCCAACAGTCCCAGCAAACCAAGGCATATAAATAACAAGTGGGACTCAACACCAGTACCTCACTGGAGGCGCACTGACAATGTTACCTAGCAGGGTGCCGAATTTCTACAATCAAACCCGCTGGCTTGGTGAGCGAGTCTACAACCTCATCCATACCTGACCTATAGATCTGCTCAAAAACTGTTTTATCTGTCTAATATTCAGTTTGCAATTTGTGCTTGCCACTAACTTCAAACGTGTTTGCATACATGCCATTGCCCAAATTTTACTTTAGTGTTGCTAGTGTTTTCACAGTATCAGCATACCAGGAGATGTTGACATTAATATAGCACAATAGATAATATTGTATGGTTCAGCAGCTATAACCATTCTGATTCAAGTTAGCCATAACAGAGGGTATTCATAAAACTTAAGCCTTTTTTTACTTATAAGTATGGATTTGTTTGAGCCCACAGGCCTTAGATTGACCTCACATCAAATCCATTTCTCCATCTTTCTCTGCTCAGTTGGTTTGGAGAAAATAATTAGAGATTATTTAAATAATTAAACGCTTCCAAATGTTTCCTCATCAATCAGGCTAAGTAAGGTTGCTTGTCATTCTGGCTTACTTCGCTTCATTGTTGAGTGCTGATAGCTCAGTAGATAAACAATGACACTAGGCTTTTAATGATTCTTTTTTCATTGACTATGCTTGTGGGCTGAAGAGAAGCCAGAAATGCCATCAGATTCTGTCCTCCCAAACTTGTTTGTATCTTCAGGAGTATATAGATCTGTGTATTACTGAACTAGGGTGAAGCTTTAGTGCGAGACAGGTCTGGAGGAGCAGTTTGAGGAATTGGACAAAGAGCATTGAAATATATTGTGTTTAAGTAGAATATTTTGTGTACCACAATTCCACCAAGATAATAAATAAACCCAGTGACAAAACTACTATATTCACTGTCAATTGTTTTGCATCCTATTTAATCTTTATCAGGTGTTTGAAAATTCCTAGTTTAGAAAGTTTGCTGGATATAACTAATGAACAACAAAAAAAAATTTAAATAGTAATTAAGTAAAGCTCCATTTATTTTTATTGATTTTAAGCAGTGAACATATTGATAAGGGATAATTGGGAGAAATTGTTTTAGGAATTTTTCAGGAATTGTTCTGAATGTCGAGTGATTCAGGATATTTCATCGACAATCAAATCCCATTTTTCAAAAACTCCTTTCAGGAATGAACAGAAAGCAGAATCAAGGAAGCAATGCCATCGATTTATAAATTTAGCATAGTGGTCAAGTTAAAACTGGATTAAAAACCTTCCATTCATCCGTTCTAATAGTTAACTTATCATTGCCCTACCCCCTTCCTCAGAATACTAACCTCTGTTTTATTGTGTGTAATGGCAACAATATTAACAGTTTCAGAAAATGGTCTTAACAGTCAGCAGTGAATATGATTTTAAAGTAGCAGCCTTCATTTGAGACATTTTTTGCAGGAGGTCCTGAAGCTGTCTCTTAATCTCGGGGTGAAATATCTTCCAGAAAAATGATTCTAATGCTGTAGAATACAAAAAGAAATACAATGTAGAATTATTTATCTGAAGCATCCCCTATAATTTAATGGCCAAACTCACATACTGTTACTCTATCTAGTATAAATTTTAATATACAAGGTACTGAGACTGTATGATGTCCATTAATTAGTTTGAACAAGCCAGCTGATTAAATCATCCCCACTTTCCCATCACAACCCTCAATCTCTTTAGAAAGACAATATCTTAATCTTATTTATACTGTTTACTTTCATCTCCTTCCCTGGTAAATTATACTTAATTTCGTTAACCTAATGATCCCATGTCTACTTTTTATATTCCTGACCCAGTTTGTCTATTATATCACATGAAATTTCAGTAATATGATCCATCAGTTTTTATTGTATAATTCTCAAGATACATAATTAAACTGTGGTATCTGAGCTCATTTTACAAATTTGGGCTGAATGCCTTTTTGTAGTAAAATTAATATTTTGTCAGTGTTTATTGCTCTGCATTTCTACATGAACTTTTCTTCTGAAAACCTGTGTGTAGCATCAAGTCTAAAATGTGTAGGATGATTCTCGATGGCTCAAATGGTAAAAGCAGAACACTGTTAAACATTATGAACCAAGTGGTCTTAACTTCAAGAGATAGTAAGAACAGCCGATGCTGAAGTCAGAGATAACACAGTGTGGAGCTGGAAGAGCACAGCAGAGGAGCTGGAAAGTTGATGTTTTGGTTGTGGCCCTTCAGAAAACTTCAGACCCAGATCTCTGGCACAAGGGCACAGTGATTGATGTTGTGCTCCTGGACTAGGAAGGTGAACATCGAACAATATCCATATTCCTGATTGGCACTAATTGGCTTCTGGATGGTATGGCTATTTGGTGAAGATAGTCTCTACGTCAGTGTCTTGCCTTGAATGGTCAAATAACTTGCCGTGTTCTGACTTACGAATATGGAGCTTCCACACTGAACTACCAGAAAGCTACCATGGAACTGTTTCCCATGCTAAGAAGCACATAAAAGAGGTGGTGAGAAATTTGATTTTTTAAAAAAAAGCTTTGTGGAGAAACTCCATATTTCAAAAGCTTTAATTGACCATTTGATTATTTCTGTTGAATATTACAACTCATTATTAGTACTGATTATTTTATGCATTCCAGTGTTCCTGCCACTCTTAAATGTTTCAACAAATTAAATTTGAATTATCTGTGAAAATCGTTTGTATTTGGAGATGCCATAGTTATACAATAGCAGAAGATGCCCATGTGCATTGGCAGGCACATATGCAGACTTAGAAACAGGTTTGCATCGTGTCCACAATGATTTTATGCATTCACACTTCACAGAGTGAAGTGAAAGAGCTCCTACTTATTTCACAGTGTGGCTACACGTACCAATGTTTTGCGTCAGTGAGAAGGATAAGATTATTACTAAGAAATGTCATTGTCTCTGATTTATTCAGACATTGTCGGAGCAATGCAGCAAAAATATATAGTGTTTATAAATTAAAATTATGGGATATAGTTTTAAATTTTTAGGGATACAACTCTGAATAAATATCATAATGTTTTGAATAAATATCGTAACATTCATTTGAAGCAAAAGTCTCCTGATTAATAAGGTATCTGTGATGTGTTATTGTCCTTTGTTCTGATAGTATTGTTTATTAAATCTCAGGCCAGTGGCTCAACTAATTACGTTTCTGTACATATGCAGTTTTTTGTATATATTTGTTAATGATTGTACATAAAAGACATGGAAATATTTCTCCCACTTTGATGTATTTCTAAATCAAAGACTGTTTGATATTAAGGGTGTATTAGTGCCTGGCAGCTGGCAAGTAGTATGCAATGGGTTGAATCACGTTTCCCGTTACTAGTGATAAGCAGTGTGCATCCACTTCATACTATGACCTAGCAATAGATCTTACTTTCAGTTAAGGAATTTTCAAGTAGTGTGTTTAAGCCATCATGTTGCTGTGCAGGAGTGTTCTTTTTGCAACTTTGCCTTTATTAACATGCAGAATTGTTCTGTACTCCTGATTTCAGCTGAAGTCTGTTCTGAAAACGCAAAGCATTTTTTAAAAAACTCCAGGTCATTTATATTCACAAATGAATGAACACCTGAACATGAACTGTATTAAAATGGAGGCTCATGCATATTTAACCCTAATTTAAACAATTAGGTTGGTGAAGTGGATGGAACTTATTTGATAGCTCTTTGTTCTTGCTGTTTTTTTTCTTATGAAATGTCAATGTTACAATAAAACACTACATTGCTGAATGTCTGCTGTTTTGTTTGTAAAATGTATTTTAATTGAAGTTTCAATTAAATATTTTCATTTAAGTATTCTCTCAAACCTATCTGTTCACTGACCCTAATGCTGGTTAGCATGAAATTCTTAATTATATAGGATTGGGCAAAAACCAGATTCCTTGCTTGTGTAACATTACCTCGCAAGATAATTCACTTATTCCAGATATTAGTCTCATAAACACTCTCTGAAATGCTTCTAAAACATTTAGAGCTTTCATTAAATATTTGCCATCTACTATACAGACTACTCTAGATGTAGCCTCACTAGTGTTCTGTGTAACTGAAGTATAACCTTCCTACTATAATAAAATGTGAGGCTGGATGAACACAGCAGGCCAAGCAGCATCTCAGGAGCACAAAAGCTGACGTTTCGGGCCTAGACCCTTCATCAGAGAGGGGGATGGGGGGAGGGAACTGGAATAAATAGGGAGAGAGGGGGAGGCGGACCGAAGATGGAGAGTAAAGAAGATAGGTGGAGAGGGTGTAGGTGGGGAGGTAGGGAGGGGATAGGTCAGTCCAGGGAAGACGGACAGGTCAAGGAGGTGGGATGAGGTTAGTAGGTAGCTGGGGGTGCGGCTTGGGGTGGGAGGAAGGGATGGGTGAGAGGAAGAACCGGTTCGGGAGGCAGAGACAGGTTGGACTGGTTTTGGGATGCAGTGGGTGGGGGGGAAGAGCTGGGCTGGTTGTGTGGTGCAGTGGGGGGAGGGGATGAACTGGGCTGGTTGAGGGATGCAGTGGGGGAAGGGGAGATTTTGAAACTGGTGAAGTCCACATTGATACCATATGGCTGCAGGGTTCCCAGGCGGAATATGAGTTGCTGTTCCTGCAACCTTCGGGTGGCATCATTGTGGCAGTGCAGGAGGCCCATGATGGACATGTCATCAAGAGAATGGGAGGGGGAGTGGAAATGGTTTGCGACTGGGAGGTGCAGTTGTTTGTTGCGAACTGAGCGGAGGTGTTCTGCAAAGCGGTCCCCAAGCCTCCGCTTGGTTTCCCCAATGTAGAGAAAGCCGCACCGGGTACAGTGGATGCAGTATACCACATTGGCAGATGTGCAGGTGAACCTCTGCTTAATGTGGAATGTCATCTTGGGGCCTGGGATGGGGGTGAGGGAGGAGGTGTGGGGACAAGTGTAGCATTTCCTGCGGTTGCAGGGGAAGGTGCCGGGTGTGGTGGGGTTGGAGGGCAGTGTGGAGCGAACAAGGGAGTCACGGAGAGAGTGGTCTCTCCGGAAAGCAGACAGGGGTGGGGATGGAAAAATGTCTTGGGTGGTGGGGTCGGATTGTAAATGGCGGAAGTGTCGGAGGATAATGCGTTGTATCCGGAGGTTGGTAGGGTGGTGTGTGAGAACGAGGGGGATCCTCTTGGGGCGGTTGTGGCGGGGGCGGGGTGTGAGGGATGTGTCGCGGGAAATGCGGGAGACGCGGTCAAGGGCGTTCTCAATCACCGTGGGGGGGAAGTTGCGGTCCTTAAAGAACTTGGACATCTGGGATGTGCGGGAGTGGAATGTCTTATCGTGGGAGCAGATGCGGCGGAGGCGGAGGAATTGGGAATAGGGGATGGAATTTTTGCAGGAGGGTGGGTGGGAGGAGGTGTATTCTAGGTAGCTGTGGGAGTCGGTGGGCTTGTAATGGACATCAGTTACAAGCTGATTGCCTGAGATGGAGACTGAGAGGTCCAGGAAGGTGAGGGATGTGCTGGAGATGGCCCAGGTGAACTGAAGGTTGGGGTGGAAGGTGTTGGTGAAGTGGATGAACTGTTCGAGCTCCTCTGGGGAGCAAGAGGCGGCGCCGATACAGTCATCAATGTACCGGAGGAAGAGGTGGGGTTTGGGGCCTGTGTAGGTGCGGAAGATGGACTGTTCCACGTAACCTACAAAGAGGCAGGCATAGCTGGGGCCCATGCGGGTGCCCATGGCCACCCCCTTAGTCTGTAGGAAGTGGGAGGAGTCAAAAGAGAAGTTGTTGAGTGTGAGGACGAGTTCCGCTAGGCGGATGAGAGTGTCGGTGGAGGGGGCCTGGTCGGGCCTGCGGGACAGGAAGAAGCGGAGGGCCTTGAGGCCATCTCCATGCGGAATGCAGGTGTACAGGGACTGGACGTCCATGGTGAATATGAGGTGTTGGGGGCCAGGGAATTGGAAGTCCTGGAGGAGGTGGAGGGCGTGGGTGGTGTCACGGACATAGGTGGGGAGTTCCTGGACCAAAGGGGAGAAAATGGAGTCCAGATAGGTGGAGATGAGTTCGGTGGGGCAGGAGCAGGCTGAGACGATGGGTCGACCAGGGCAGGCAGGTTTGTGGATTTTGGGAAGGAGATAGAAACGGGCCGTGCGGGGTTGGGGAACAATGAGGTTGGAGGCTGTGGGTGGGAGGTCCCCTGAGGTGATGAGGTCATGAATGGTGTTGGAGATGATGGTTTGGTGCTCGGGTGTGGGGTCATGATCGAGGAGGCGGTAGGAGGTGGTGTCGGAGAGTTGGCGTCTGGCCTCGGCGATGTAGAGGTCAGTACGCCATACTACCACTGCGCCACCCTTGTCTGCGGGTTTGATGGTGAGGTTGGGGTTGGAGCGGAGGGCTGCCCGTTCTGCGGGGGAGAGGTTGGAGTGGGTGAGAGGGGTGGAGAGGTTGAGGCGGTTAATGTCTCGACGGCAGTTGGAGATGAAGAGGTCGAGGGAGGGTAGGAGGCCTGGGGGTGGTGTCCAGGAGGAGGACTTGTGTTGGAAGCGGGTGAAGGGGTCAGTGGAAGGAGGGTTGGGTTCCCGGTTGAAGAAGTAGGCATGCAGGCGAAGACGGCGGAAAAACTGCTCTATGTCCGACCGTGACTGGTATTCGTTGATGTGTGGTTGTAGGGGGACAAAGGTGAGCCCCTTGCTCAGGACTGACCGTTCGTCCTCAGTCAGTGGGAGGTCTGGGGGGATGGTGAAGATTCGGCAGGGCTCAGGGTGGCTGTCTCCTCTGGGGTTACAGGCTGTGGAGGTTGTGGGCGGAGCGATGATGTCGTCGGCCGTGGGCGGGGTTCCGTCGGCCGTGGGCGGGGTTCCGTCGGCGTCGACCGTGGGCGGGGTTCCGTCGGCGTCGACCGTGGGCGGGGTTCCGTCGGCGTCGACCGTGGGCGGGGTTCCGTCGGCGTCGACCGTGGGCGGGGTTCCGTCGGCGGTGGGAGGATCGGGGTGGGCGGCAGCAGCTGAGGTGAGGGTGGTGTGTGGGCTGTAGTACCTGGACGTGGAGGTGGTGACTGCAGCAGCGGTTCCGGAAGTTCTGTGGCCGGCGGAGGCCGATGTGACGTCATCGGTGGGGTCTCCGGCCGTGTCCTCATGGTCAATGGCGGCGGGTGCATGGTGGGGGAGGGGCAGGGACAGAGTCGGGATTTGGGAGGCGCAGGAATCCTCTTGTGGGTGGCAGGGGCCAGTGAGTTGGTTGTACTTACGATTTTTGGTGTCCAGTAAAGCTGAGTGGAACTGGGTGTTCAGTCTGTGGATCCTGCGGAGGATAAAAAACAGCAGGGGTCCTTTGCAGGTCTGGGAGAGGGAGGCTCTGAGCTGGGGCAGGCTGGATTGCAGTGCCTGGAGGTGCCGGCGCATGGCTGCAAGTGTCTGTTTCAGGACTCGCAGGGAGAACCGCTTCTGAAGGGTCTGAATATTCTGGGTGTAGAGGTGGTCACGGTTGGGGCCAAATTGGGAAGGCTGAAATGTGGACTGTAGTCCCTTGGGGATGATCTGGTTCCGTAGGCAGGTGCTGAGAAAGGTGATGTGGCTGTGGTACCTGGTTTGCTTCAGGACATGGTCGAGCAGTTTCAAGGCCGAAGAGATTACAAGAGAGTTGCAATGGGAGAGAGATTCCCGCTTCCAATTCCTCCGCCTCCGCCGCATCTGCTCCCACGATAAGACATTCCACTCCCGCACATCCCAGATGTCCAAGTTCTTTAAGGACCGCAACTTCCCCCCCACGGTGATTGAGAACGCCCTTGACCGCGTCTCCCGCATTTCCCGCGACACATCCCTCACACCCCGCCCCCGCCACAACCGCCCCAAGAGGATCCCCCTCGTTCTCACACACCACCCTACCAACCTCCGGATACAACGCATTATCCTCCGACACTTCCGCCATTTACAATCCGACCCCACCACCCAAGACATTTTTCCATCCCCACCCCTGTCTGCTTTCCGGAGAGACCACTCTCTCCGTGACTCCCTTGTTCGCTCCACACTGCCCTCCAACCCCACCACACCCGGCACCTTCCCCTGCAACCGCAGGAAATGCTACACTTGTCCCCACACCTCCTCCCTCACCCCCATCCCAGGCCCCAAGATGACATTCCACATTAAGCAGAGGTTCACCTGCACATCTGCCAATGTGGTATACTGCATCCACTGTACCCGGTGCGGCTTTCTCTACATTGGGGAAACCAAGCGGAGGCTTGGGGACCGCTTTGCAGAACACCTCCGCTCAGTTCGCAACAAACAACTGCACCTCCCAGTCGCAAACCATTTCCACTCCCCCTCCCATTCTCTTGATGACATGTCCATCATGGGCCTCCTGCACTGCCACAATGATGCCACCCGAAGGTTGCAGGAACAGCAACTCATATTCCGCCTGGGAACCCTGCAGCCATATGGTATCAATGTGGACTTCACCAGTTTCAAAATCTCCCCTTCCCCCACTGCATCCCTCAACCAGCCCAGTTCATCCCCTCCCCCCACTGCACCACACAACCAGCCCAGCTCTTCCCCCCCACCCACTGCATCCCAAAACCAGTCCAACCTGTCTCTGCCTCCCGAACCGGTTCTTCCTCTCACCCATCCCTTCCTCCCACCCCAAGCCGCACCCCCAGCTACCTACTAACCTCATCCCACCTCCTTGACCTGTCCGTCTTCCCTGGACTGACCTATCCCCTCCCTACCTCCCCACCTACACCCTCTCCACCTATCTTCTTTACTCTCCATCTTCGGTCCGCCTCCCCCTCTCTCCCTATTTATTCCAGTTCCCTCCCCCCATCCCCCTCTCTGATGAAGGGTCTAGGCCCGAAACGTCAGCTTTTGTGCTCCTGAGATGCTGCTTGGCCTGCTGTGTTCATCCAGCCTCACATTTTATTATCTTGGAATCTCCAGCATCTGCAGTTCCCATTATCTCATCTCTATAACCTTCCTACTTTTGTGTTCAATTTCCCTTAGAATAAATAGTGATATTCTATTAACTTGCTCCATCTGCACATGAATGAGGACACGCAGAACCCTGATCTTCCTGCATCTTAGAACTCTGCGATCTTTCAAAATTTGAATAATATGCTTTTTGTTTCCTGTCAAGATAGATAAGTTCACTCCTCCATTTCTGCTCCATTTGCCAGATCTTTGTCCAGTCACTTAAACTATCAATCTTGTTGTAACATTCAGTTTCCCCTTCACAACTTACTTCCCTAACTGTGCCATCGGTTTAGCAAATGTATCTTCTGTCCTTGCAACTGAAGTCCCAGCGCTATTCCCTGTGGCACATCATGCATTTAATCTTTCCAACCAGGAAAAAAACGTATTTGTTCCTACTCTCTGAATCCTGTTAGGTAATCAAACTTCTGTCTGTACCAATATGCTATCCTCTACAAGGAGCTTTTATTCAATGTGGAACTTCATCAACTACATGCTGCAAATCCAAGTCCAGTACATCCATAGGTTTATCCTTATCCACAGAACTATGTTGACTCTGGTTCATTACCTTGAACTTATCTAAATGACTTATTACTTTAATAGTAGCTTCTAGCATTTTTTTCATGACAGATGTTAAACTAACTGACTGTAGTTCCCTGCTTTCTGTCTCTTTCCCTATTTGAATAAAGGAGTATAATTTGCTACTTTACAACTTAATGGGACATGCCCAAATCAAGACTCTTAGAAAATTAAAACCACTGCCCCCATTCCCTCACTAAGCACCACATCCAAGACAGTAGGATGAAGTCAGGATTCAAGACTAATACTAATGAACAACAAAATAACTCTGCGTGCAATTCCAGCAGTTTACTCCCTATGACTTCTCTGGTAATTGTAATGTACCTGAGTCCCTCTCTGTCGAGGTTTTAGCAAACATTTGTAGCTCAGCTTGTGGATGAGGTTATTGAACTTGTTTTCATTCTGATGTTTTGTCACCATGCTCGGTAACATCATCAGTGGGCCTCCGATGAATGCCTCACTGATGATGTTACCTCGCATGGTGATGAAATGTCTGAAAGAAAACAAGCCAGCTTGGCGAGCAAGATAACAACCTCTCCCTCTCTCTCTCCCATTTCCTGATTATAACTGCTTCTGGAATGTTAATTGTATTCTCTATGGTGCAGACTAACGCAAAATACCTGTTCTGTGTATCTGTCAGCCCCTTATTTTCCATTAGTTATGCTGCAGACTCACTTTCTACAGGACTGGCATTCACTTTGTTAACAATCTTTTTGAAATTTTTATAAAAACTCATACTGCTGGTTTTTATATTTCTGCATTGCATTTTCTCACTCTATTACTTTTTTGTGGACTATCTTTGCTTTTGTAAACATTCTGACCCGCCACTTATCTCTGCACAATTATGTGCTTTATTGTTACATATCATACTAGCTTTTAACTTTTCTAGTTAACCAAGAATCATGGGTCTTTACTGTGGAATTTTTCTTACTCATTTGAATGTATTTATTTGGTGTAGTCTGAAATTTAACCTTAAATTGTTGCCATTATGTTTCTATTCACATTATCATTTGTCATTATTTGCCAATATGGTTAGGCAGTTTTGCTTTTATGCCGTTATAATACCCTTGTCAAATGATGTTTTTTAAAAAAAGTCTCAGACCTACTCCTGTATCCCACAAAATAAATGTAATATTCAGTCATGTTATGGTCACTGTACATAAAGGCACCTTCATTATGACATTTCTCATTAATCCTATCTCATTGCATAATACCAAGTCTACTATAATGTACTTTCTAGTTAATTCCAGAAAAAGCTGTTCTAAGAACCTATACAAAACAAAATTCCATGAAGTCCTCTTCTAGACCAACTTTGCCCATCTGACTTGTCTGATCAACATGTAGATTGAAATCTTTTATGGACTATCACTGCACTTTCCCAACAAGCTCCTATTATTCTTACCTTTATCCCACACTTTACTATGTGTTAGTTATGAGGTCTATGCAACACTGCACATGTGACTGCTTGCATTTGTCATTTGCAATATCCTGAAACAAACGAAACAAAAATTGCTGAAGAAATTCAACTGGCCTGGCAATCTGTGGATCACCGAGCTCAAAATGTTAACTCTGCTTTCTCTCCACAGATGTTGCCAGACTTGCTGAATTTCTCCAGGAATTCTTTGTTTGTTTCAGATGTCCAGCATCTGTGCATTTTTGTTTTATTTTTCTTGTGCAGGTTTCCTAAATTTAGATCATCTCCCTCTCTCTATTTTGCACGCTCACCATCAACAGAGCCACCTTTCCAGGTGCCCGGTGCCCTGTACCCTTCAAGATTAGGTCTTAAGCCATGTCATCCTGCAGCCGTGTCTGTTGTAATGGATTGTACTTATTATTTCTATTTGTTTTCAGTTCAGCTGTTTTGTTTTGGATGCTACCTGCATTCAAATATAACAGAATTAAATTCTCTGTTTGTTTCTTTTATGATATAAATGTTTATTCTTTGTGTAACTTAAATCTGTCAGTGTACTCGTCAAATCCTAATCTATCCCATACTGTCACTATCATTTCCTTTATTAATACCTTTATTTTTGACCTTAGAGTAGAGCAATGACATCAGCTAAATTTGATTCCTTATCCCTCGATTTAGTTTAATATCTACTCTACGTATCTACTTATGATACTGGTAAAATCACTGACCTCAGCTGGATCAGGTGGAGTCTATTCTATCAGTATAGATTACCCTTTCCTAGCAGCCACAAACCAGAACTTACTTCTCTTTCATCTGTCTTTGAGCCACACATTCATCCCTCTAATGTTCCTTATGCTGATTTGTAGGTGTCTAAGGTAATCCAGAGATTGTATGTTTGAGGTTTTGCTTGATTGGAAGCCTAGCACCTCATAGTGATTATTCAAAATGTTTGTTCTGCCCTAGTCAGTACCTACACGGACTACAAAGACCGGATTTTCTTCCATCTCAAGTACCTCTTCAGCCTACACAGATATTTTGAACGCCGGCACTGGGTAGGTAACAATAGCCACGTGGATTCAAGCACTTTCTGCAACAGAACAGCATCATCCCTCTGACTATACTGTCTCCGGTTGTCACTTTTGCCCATTCCTAATTACTTTGTGGGCATTGCTACGGGTCTGGAGTAGTGTGTCAGCCAGACCAGGTAAGGATGGCAGGTTTTCTTCCCTTAAGGCTATTAGTGAGTTAGATTTTTGCTTAATGACATTGGTTACATGTACATATTTCAGATTTTTTTAAAAAATTCAGTTCAAATTTCATCAATTGTAATGGTGGGATTTGAGCCCATGTTCCCAGGACGTTGGCCTAGGATTCTGGAATGAACTTCTCCTCACCTTCCTTTTTCTCTCTTTTCCTTCTGTTACCCTTCCCTCTCTTGAATTGCTTCCATACTACAGTGCCAAGGTTAGTTAGCTCATCCAACATACAGTCCCCACTATCTCACTTAACTATCTCACTCTCAGTTGCCCTCTCTTGTCCCTGAAAACCTATCAAATCAAATTGCCCAATCTTGAGGTGTGACAATCTCCTGATTAAAAAAGAATCCAAATAACTTTCTTCCTCCCTGTTGTGTCACATTATCTGTAGCCTCCAGTTCTTAAATTGAACCCAAACTGCTCAACATTAAATCACTTTTCTAGAACTCTGATTTACTGTTAACATGTCCCAAATGTTAACAGTCATCCATGAATTCCCAAACATGGCAGCTGTGCCACATCAGCCAGCTCCATCCTTAATGTTTTCTAATTATCTTCATATGTAGTTTATATATTTTGTTAACTTGACCACCAGTTGCTGTGCTATTATGAATATTAGGAATAGATTTTTTCCTTAATTATTTACCAGATATTAACTGAATAATTAGCTTCTCCTGTAGTGGAATAGGAATCAATTCCTGGACGTTAAAATAGTCAAGAGCACAGCAAGGTGAACTGCTTTTCTTTTTCTCCCAAATCACTGAACCCAAGCATTATAATAGGCCACACTTTAAAAGATAATTGAGGTTCATTGTGACGACTACTGATTATGACACCTTTGGGAAGGTGAGTAAGACTGTGTTAGAATTTCTGACTCCCACAAGGAGGAGATATGCCATGAGATAGAATAGTCTCAAATAAAAACAGAAATTGCTGGAGAAACTCAGCAAGTCCTGCCGCATTGGTGCAAGGGAAGCAGAGTTAACATTTCAAGTCCAGTAACCGTTCTTCAGACCTGACAGCAGCTAGGAGGGTCTAGGCCTGAAACGTCAGCTTTTGTGCTCCTGAGATGCTGCTGGGCCTGCTGTGTTCATCCAGCATCTGCAGTTCCCACTATCACAGCAGCTAGGAAAGGTAGTATTTTATGCTGGTGGGGGGGGGGGGGGGGGGTGGGGAGAATAGTGCTGAGAGAAAGAAAGTTAGGCAGGTGAAAGACTGAGGAAGAAAGGAAGAAAAAATCTGACTGGGTGAAAATGAGCTGTCAGTGCTGAAAGCAGCCCTTGAGCTCTCCAAAACTGTTTATACTCTTGACCCAAGGTGGCTCTCCTAATCAATGTACAGGAACTGTCTCCAGGAGGCACTGCAACCTTGGCCCAGTGGTTAGCACTATTGCCTTGCAGTACCAGGAACGTGGGTTCAATTCTAGCTTTGAGTGACTGTGTGGGTTTCCTCTGGGTGCTCCAGTGTCCTCCCATAGTCCAAACGATGTGCAGGTTATCTGTAGTGGTTGTGCTCAGTTGTCCAGAGTGTTCAAGTTAATTTTCAGAAACACGGCGATAGGGTAGTGGATGAGCCTGGGTAGGATGCTCTTCGGAGAGATGGTGTGGATGTGTTGGTCCAAATGGCTGTATGGATTGTATTCTACAATAATTTACTCATGGCTAATTGGCAAGAGGGTAAGTGATTGACAGGGAAAGGGGTGGAGTGTGTAGCTGTATAATAGAAGGCAGCACGAACACTTTGACAAGTGAAGGCCTGATGTGGAGGTGCCCCTGTTGGACTCGGGTGGACAAGGTCAGAAGTCACACCACACCAGGTTATAGTCAGGTGCAGTACCTGTAAACCTTGTGATTTCAAGTTGACCTGTTGGACTGTAACAGGTCCAAGATGTTGGCGAGTTTTTTCCTTCACAGACGCTGCCAGACCTGCTGAGCTTTTCCAGCAATTTTGTTTTTGTTCCGGACATACATCCGCAGTTCTTTCAGTTTTCGTTTGAACTGTAACCTGCTCTGGGGCGTGACTTTCGATGGGGAAGGGTTGGGATCGTGTGAGACGGACAGGGGGAAGGGGGACGAGCGAGGCAGGTATGAGAGTGATGGTGGGAACTGCAGATGCTGGAGCAGTGTGTGATTGACAGGGGAAGGGGCGGGATCGCCTGTGACGGGCAGGAAGCAGGGCGGGACCGTGAGTGACTGACTAAGGAATGGGCGGGGCAGTGTGTGACTGACTGGGGAATGGGCGGGGCAGTGTGTGACTGACTGGGGAATGGGCGAGGCAGTGTGTGACTGACTGGGGAATGGGCGGGGCAGTGTGTGACTGCCGGGGAACGGGCGGGGCAGTGTGTGACTGCCGGGGAACGGGCGGGGCAGTGTGTGACTGACTGGGGAACGGGCGAGGCAGTGTGTGACTGCCGGGGAACGGGCGGGGCAGTGTGTGACTGCCGGGGAACGGGCGGGGCAGTGTGTGACTGCCGGGGAACGGGCGGGGCAGTGTGTGACTGACTGGGGAATGGGCGAGGCAGTGTGTGACTGACTGGGGAATGGGCGGGGCAGTGTGTGACTGACTGGGGAATGGGCGGGGCAGTGTGTGACTGACTGGGGAACGGGCGAGGCAGTGTGTGACTGACTGGGGAACGGGCGAGGCAGTGTGTGACTGCCGGGGAACGGGCGGGGCAGTGTGTGACTGCCGGGGAACGGGCGGGGCAGTGTGTGACTGCCGGGGAACGGGCGGGGCAGTGTGTGACTGACTGGGGAACGGGCGGGGCAGTGTGTGACTGACTGGGAGAAGGGGCGGGACGGTGAGTGACGACCGAAAGAAGGGGCGGGACGGTTGAGTGACTGACTGGGGGAAGGGGCGGGACGGTGAGTCATGACCGAAAGAAGGGGCGGGACAGTGAGTGACTGAGACAACAAAATGTGAGGCTGGATGAACACAGCAGGCCAAGCAGCATCTCAGGAGCACAAAAGCTGACATTTCGGGCCTAGACCCTTCATCATTAACAGTGAGTGACTGACTGAAAGAAGGGGCGGGACAGTGAGTGACTGTCTGGAAGCAGGGGCGGGACAGTGAGTGACCGACTGGGCGAAGGGGCGGGACCGTGTGTGACGGAAGGGAGGGGAGTGTGCAATGGCCGCTGCCTGTGGTCGGTTGTGGAGTGGGTGTCCGTTGAGGCACGCGTTGTTGCGATCGGGCCGAGGGCGCCCGGTCATGGCCCGTGGATATGCCAAGAAAGCCGGTGAGTAGACCGTAGCCTCTGTGGTGGGTCTCTAGGCTCCGAACCCCGAGTCTGCAGGGGAGATGGGCCTTCCCTGAGGCTGCGGATTACCATCCCCCGGACCGGCACTGCATACTCCTCTCCCACCCCAAAACCCCGCCATTCAACACACTCTTCCCCTCCCGGCAGCCCTCACCATGTCGCCTATATTAGGCCGCACAGTGCATCATTATTCCTGCCCACACCCTCCCCAATTCCCGCCCCCATGATGGACAGTATTGGGGTACACAGGCCGACTTCCCTGAGGACTAGGCAGTATTGCTCTACCCATCTTCACGACTTTCCCCGGAGTGGGCAGTGTTGCAGCACACATCCCACAATGGAGACTGGACATTGGGGCGGCACGGTGGCTCAGTGGTTAGCACCAGGAACCCGGCTTCGATTCCACCTTCGGGTGACTGTAACTGTGTGGAGTTTGCACATTCTCCCCATGTTTGCGTGGGTTTTCTCGGGGTGCTCTGGTTTCTTCCCACAGTACAGGCTAGGTGGATTGGCCATGCTAAATTGCCCGTTGTGTACAAGGATGTGACGATTAGGTGGGTTATCAGGATGGGTCTGGGCGGGATGTCTGAGTGCCACTGTGGACTTGTTGGGCCGAAGGGCCTGTTTCCACACTAGATATTCTATGATTATTTGGGTACACAATCCCCACCCCTCCCAGCACATTTGGCAGTATTGGGGAACATAGCCCACAGACTCCCACCACCATCAACCAAGCAACATGACAGCAGTACTTCATGAAGCGTCAAAATCTAACCTTGCTCCCACAGTCTGAATAGTCCCAAGACTGTACAGAATCACTAGACACTTCCGCCAAATGGTACTGAAGTACACAGATTTCTCTCCCTTTCTCCACTCGGTCATTAATGTACTGGTGAAAGCAATCTCCATCTTGTTGCAATGCACAACTTTCATAACAAATGATTAGCTTATTTCAGAGATAGTAGGAACTGCCAGTGCTGGAGAATCTGAGATAACAAGGTGCAGAACTGGATGAACACAGCAGGCCAAGCAGAAATTCTTTCTGAAGAAGGGTTTTGACCCAAAACATCAGCTTTCCTGCTCCTCTGATGCTGCTTGGATTAACTTACTTTGTTGGCTTCAGAAATATTTCAGAAGGTCCTGAAGATGCCAAATCATTCTTGATATTTTCTTTGTATAATTTCAGCTGTCAAGGGGAAAGGAAAGATTGGAGTTAAAGAAGTTCTGGAAGGTCCAGAGGTTTGTAAGGATCCTGAAATTTTGACCACGCATGCTGTGGGAGTTAATATTTACCAACAAGGCAAGGATCCAGAACTGCGGCCTGACACGGAATACCCTGAGTGGTGAGTTTTGCTCCTTATCCAGATACTTATTGTGCTTTCTTTACTTCCTTTTGATTGTCCTTTGATCAAGTATAGGTATGGGTACCTTGCTGCAGTAATGGTCTGCAGTCATGGTTTTTGGGGAGGGGTCATCATCCTTTTGTCCAGTACTCATCTGTAGATTCATTGTATTAATCATGATAATTTCAACTTTTTAATCCAGTCCCAGTTCTTCCTCTATATTTCTCCATGTCTTTACTTCTTGAGTATATTCCACAAAGTGGGAAGTGTAACATATTGGTTATCTTAGTGGACTCATCATCCTGAAGTCTGAACTAACAATCCAAAGACACGAGTTGAAATCCTCCATCGTTGCAATCAGACTCTTTAAATTCAGTTAAAATGTTAATATCAGTAATTGTGACTATCGATTTGTGGTATAACTTGCATGAAAGAAGGGGCTCTGCAGCATTTCTTAGAAGTTTTGGGATTTTTTTTGATGCTCTTGATAGTGTTATTGTCTCTGGGCTGAAAGATCTGTGTTAAAGCCCCACCTTTTAAAAATTAATTTGCAGGATATGGGCATCGCTGGCCAGACCAGCACTTCTTATACACGACATTGATGAGGCCACTTGATAGCAATCTGATGTGTGCAGTTGTGGATTGTGGATAGTAAGAAAATGTTTCCCCAGTTGGGCGGCACAGTGGCTCAGCGATTAGCACTATTGCCTCACAGCACCACAGACCTGGGTTTGATTGACTGTCACCCGAGGCTGCAATGTGGAGTTTGTACATTCTCCCTGTGTCTGTGGGGGTTTCCTCTTGGTGCTCCAGTTAACTGCCACAGTCCAGAGATGTGCAGGGTAGGTGGATTGGTCATGCTAAATTTCCCATAGTGTTCAGGGATGTGTAGATTAAGTGGGTTTTAGGTGTATGGGTCTGGGTGGGATGCTCCAAGGGTCGATGTGGACTTGTTAGGCTGAAGGGCCTGTTTCCATACTGTAGGGATTCAATGATTCTATCAGCTGGGGATTCAAAGAGCCACAGTCTCCAGAATAAGGGACCAGCTTAGGACTGAGTTGAGACATCTATAAATAGTTTTTGACCCTTTGGAATTTTCATCTCCAGAAATGGTCCATGTAGTGCAATAATGAGGATAGTGTAGCAGGTGGAGTTGAGGTAGACAATTAGCCACAGTTGTGTTGAATGTCAGAGCCAGCTCAAAATACCAAATGTCCAGTTCCTGCTCCCATTTCTGTTATTGTTTGTGTTTCTCCCGTTTTTAAGCACTTCAGTTAAATGGCTGATTTAATGCAATGAATTCTGGAGTCTTTTAGCCCTTTATGTGGTAGAGCTTTTCCCAATGCTTAGTTGCCTTAATTCACATTCTGTCCTCTTCAAATCACAAGGGTCTTTAGCATAGACAAAGGCTTTCTGACCCATTGTTTTTCAGCAGCACAGATTCAGTCATCTAACTCTTCTAACCCCATTTTCCAGCACTTGGCCCATAGCCTTGTGCGCTTTGGCATCGCAAGTGCGCATCCACATACTTAAATGTTATGAGGGCCTCTGCCTCTAAAACACTTCGAGACCCAGAGTTCCAGATTCCCACCACCCTCTAAGTGAAAAAAAGTTTTCCTCATATCCCCTCTCACTGGCTCTTAGGGGGACTGTTGAACTGTTAACAGGGTTTCTTTATTTTTCTCCTTTTTTGGAAGTAAGAATTGTAATGCTTATCTTTTTTAACTTTATTTTCCTTATTTTTCTGTTTTGTACATATAATTCTGTTGGTAGGTACCTTTGTACCTAATCTGGTGCCATTAAGTAGTGACATGTAAAACTTTCTCTCTGCTCCTGTGAGTACATGTGACAATAAGCCTAGTTCTAAACATCCTACCCCTTACCTTACTTTTATGCTCCCCTGCATCAAGGGGAAATGTTTCTTTGTGCCTACCCAATCTATGCCCCATTTAATTTTATACATCAAAATCAAGTACCCCCTCTGTCTTCTCTGTTCCAAAGTAAACAACTCCAATCTATCTCTTGATATCTAAAAAGCCTTGTAGACACCCTTATAAAATGCTAAATTGACCCCTATCAGTTTGTCAGTTTCTGTCGTTGTGTTAAGTATCCCACCCTGTGCCAGGAAGCATGAATGTGAATATGGTCTGTAAGAATTTTGGCATGGGGGTCTGGTGCTGATTTTTTTCTGTATTATCCATTGATGTGTATATTGTTCAATGTTTATGGGAGTTCAGTGGTTATGTTATTGGAAGGTTAACCTGGCTTTTCAAATTCACCAGGGTAAGTGTGTGGGGACAGACAAAAAATTGGCATTGAACCCACACTTGGATCAGTCATCGAATGGCACATAGGCTTAATGGACTGAATGGCCTACTCCTACTTCTTATGATCTTGCATAATTCACTTCTATGGGGAGTTGGTAAGATAACTACAAGAGTATTGCATTTAGGTAGTTTCTAATCAGCTTTCAGAGATGCTATGACACACCACCAGAGCAGGTGAGACTTGAACCTGGGTCTTGAATTCCATCAGTCAAGTCAACCTTAAAACCTGCTAATTATTGAGGGGAAAAAGGGTCTAACTGGAACTGGTTGACTGACGTCATTCATTTAAAGAAACGTGGTCCCTTACACAGCCCCATCTTGCCTCTTGTGTCTTGTGAAAGTACCTACCATGTCACTCAGTTTGCTTCCAATGGGGTGGGCAACAAAAATGGACTTTCCAGCATCCCGAGAACGTTCATGGAAACCTTTGCTAGGTTATAGGGACTGTGACTTTAATTGGGGACAGATAAACAAGCTAGATTTTTGGAAAAAATCTTCTCCCCCTTGAGATAACAAGGTGTAGAGCTAGATGAACGCAGTAGGCCAAGCAGTATCAGAGCAGCAGGAAAGCTGATGTTTCGGGTCTGGACCCTTCTCTCCCTTGAAGTCTTTTTTTCTGCCATCAGCTAATTCAGCATGTGTTTGATATTAGCCTTGCTGCCTTTTCCAGCTTCTTGCTGCCGTGAGTTTCCACTTTAGCCCACCAGGGGGAACCCCTGAGCTGGCATTGGTTTATTGTGATTGCCTTGCACAGACAATAAATGGATTTATTTCATAAATGAATGTCTTGTAGGTTGTTTACACTGAACCTTGGTCCGCCAAAGAGTTTGGATGAACTGGACCCAGAATCTTGGGAGTACTGGAAACTGATTAGAAAACAGCACATGTGGCAAGACAACAAAGTTCGCAAAGGAAAGAAACTCTAGAAAACTCTTAAAGATATTGGACTCGGATATCCATTTCCCAAAAATGAGGATGACGGTCTGAAGGAGAGAATTCAAATCACAGCCACCCTGTGCTACTTACACTGAGACCAACAGACGACACACACTGCTGTAATGTGAAAGAATTCAGCCTGTGTTCCAAAGGAATTGAGTCTGTGATCCATGGACGTGTGATGTGATTCAGACAGTGTTACTTGGGAAAAATGTGTTTAAAATTTTCACTTGTGAATTATGCAGAATAAAAATAGCAATTTATGAAAATATTTTTTCTCTTTTATTTTCTTATTTAGAATCCCTATGGCTCTGACCCTCCAGGGGTATTGGTTCCTTGAACCCTTGTGTTGACAGATTCTGATTATCAGAGAAGTACGGTTTCTGTTCGCCTTGAACCCCAAAGATTGACAAACACTGGATATTAACCTTGAGAAGGGTGCAGGGTCTTTGGGCTTTGAACTTCAGAGAAATTAGTTTTTTTAAAGATATTTTCTAATCAACCTGTTCAGGTGTTTTACTACACATCTTTGGGGCAGGTGGGAAGACCTGAGCCTCCTGCCTCGGATGTGTCGACACTACATCTGCCACAAGAACCTTACTTAGTTTTTTATTTGTTGATGGAATGAAGGCATTGCTGGTGAGCAAGTTTTTATTGGCCATCCCTAATTATTGCTTGAACTGAGGCTACTTCTTAGAATCCCTATAGTGTGCGGGCAGGCCATTTGGCCCATTGAGTCCACTCCGATCCTCCGAAGAGCATTCCACCCTGTCTCTGCATTTCCCACCCTAGACATCGTGGTCCATTTAGAAGGGCCAATCCACCTAGCCTGCATATCTTTGGATTGTGGGAGGAAACCCACACAGACACGGGGAGAATGTGCAAACTCCACACAGACAGTCACCGAAGGCTGGAATTGAACCCAGGTCCCTGGTCGCTGTGAGGCTGCAGTGCTTACCATGTCACCCTTGGAGCGCATTAAGAGTCAGTCGCATTGTTGTGAGATTGGAGTTACATTTAGACAGACCAGATAAGGGTGGCAGATTTCCTTTCCATTAAAGGGATTAGTGACCCAGTTTTTTTTTAAACAACAATCAGCCATGCTTTAAATGTTTACCATAGGCTAGCTGTTATTGCTGGATTTTTATTGAATCAAATCTCACTATCTACCGTGATGGGATTTGAGCCTATGGCTCCAGAGCATTAGTATGAATCTCTAGATTACTAGTGCAGCAAAAATATAACTACATCACCACCTGCTCTTATTCTGAGAGTTCTGACTCTCCAAGGGATACAGGCTCTGTCAGTCTTGACCCTCAGAGAGTATTGATTCAGTGTGTCCTGATGCTTGCAGCTCAGGTTCAGCATGCCCTGATGGGGTATTGGTTCAGTGCATCCTGATGCTCAGACAGTTCAGGTTCTGTGGGTCCTGATGCTCAGAGGGATACATGTTCTTTGGTAGGGGTGAGATTGCTGCTCTGATGGAGCTGTTGTACAGATATGTTCTAACTGAGTGGGCATGAAGGGATGAATGGCCAATTTGCCAATGCCTTGGTTTATTAGACCATGTGTCATTGTGTAATTCATTTCGTTTTCCGCTATTCTCCAAGGAGAGTGAAGAAATGAAAACAGCAACTATTGAAGGGCATTGGTAAATCTGCTCAACTGAAGCCTGAATGAATACATCAGATGAATTCCACTGTGTGCACAATAGTGGGACTGCAGACCAGTACAATCTAGTGTGAAATTAATGCTTCCTGTGTCACATAGAGTCAAGAGTTCAGTTTTGAATACAATATCTCAGTATTATAGCGATGTCCGTGGGGAAGTACATTTCAAGCAACCTGCCTTGAAGTCACTAATCTCACCTATAATGCAGCTGAAGCCAGAACCTGGCAAAAGATCAGCTAAATTAGATCAACTTGAGAGATGAAGGCCAGTTTCGTCAAACCTTTTCAGAAGAGTAGCACTGCTACCGTCCCATTATAGGGCAGAGAGAAGAAAAACATTGATAAAAGAACTATGATGGTGTGATATGAGGATATCAGATTTGGGGAACTTGACATGGTGGTATTTTGAGTAACTTTACTGATGTTGCTTTGATGTCAGTTTGGGTCACAAGTGATTGACTGGGAACAAATTATCGAGGATGGGTCAATAATTGACTAATTGAGAAAAGACTGATCACTATTATTCAGAACTTTGATATCATATGACTGCCAGGATGGTAGAAGGCAAGGGGAGGTGATGACCTGGTGATATTATTACTAGGAGTATTAATCCAGAAACTCAACTGTTGTTCTGGGACCTAGTTTTGAATCGTACAATGGTAAATATATTCAACAATATGTCTGGATTAAGAATCTACTGAAATTAAAAACTTTTAAGAATCCAATCACTGTCAATTGTTGGAAATAACCTGCTCAGCAATGTCCAGTTTGGGTTCTGTCAGGACTACTCAGCTCCGAACCTCATTACAGCCTTGGTTCAAGCATAGACAAAGAGCTGAATTGCAGAGGTGAGGTGAGCAACAGTCCCTGGCATCAAGGAGTCCTAGCAAAACCTGAATCAACGTATATCGGGGTCAAACTCTCTGCTAGTTAGAGTCATATCTGGAAAATAGGAAGATGACTGTGGGTGTTAAAGGTCAGTCATCTCAGCTCCAGGACATCCCTTCAGGAGTTCCTCAGGATAGTGTCCTAGGCCCAATCAACTTCAGTTGCTTTATCGATGACCTTCCCTCTATCATAAAGTCTGAAGTGGGAATGTCCACCAGTGATTGCACAATGTTCAGCACTATTCACAGTTCCTCTGACACTTGGACAATCCATATTCAAATGCACCAAGACCTGGATGACTTCCAGGCTTGGGCTGAGAAGTGGCAAGTAGCATTTGGCACACAAATGACAGGCTATGACCATGCCCAATAAGAGACAATTTAACCAATGCCCCTTTACATTCACTATCAACATCTGGGGTTTACCAGAAACTCAACTGGAGTTGCCACTTAAACACAGTAGCTACAAAAGCAGGTAAGAGGCTATGAGTAATATAGTGAGCAACTCACCTCCTGACTCCACAAAGCCTATCCACCATCTATAAGGTACAAGTCAGGATTGTGGTGGAATATTCCCCATTTGCCTGGAACAAATGCAGCTGCACCAACACTCAAGAATCTTGACACTACCCAGGACGAAACAATCTGCCTGATTGACTCCACATTCACGAGCATCCTTCCTTCCACCACTGACGCTCAGTAGCAGCAGTGTGTACTACCTACGAAACATACTGCAGAAATTCACCAAAGATTCTTAGACAGCTCCTTCCAAACCCATGACCACTTTCACCTAGAACGACAAGGGCAGCAGATGCATGGGATCACCACCATATACGCGTTCCCCTCCAAGTCACTCAGCATTCTGACTTGAAAATATATCACCATTCCTTCGCTGTTATTGGGTAAAAATCCTGGAATTCCCTCCCTAATGGCTTTGTGGGTCAGCCCACAGAAGATGGACTTGCAACGGTTCAAGAAGACAGCTCACCGAAACCTTTTAAATGGTAATTAAGCAGGAGCAATAACTGCTGATCAGCCAGCTACATCCATCTGCCATGAGTGAATTACAAAGAAAATGTTAAGTCAAGATTAGCCTGAATCTTTGGGCTTCTGTGGGAACGTGGTGGAGTCCCTGCCTCTGAGCCATGACACCTCGGTTCAAGTTGCACCTGCTCCAGGGTTGTGTTTTAACTGGTTGATTAGAAAATATCTAACTTGAACTATTGTGCTGTTGCGGCACAGTAGTAGAGTTCCTATCCCTGAGCCAAAACATCTAGATTCAAGCCCAACCTGTCTCAGATGTATGTAATTATCATCTCCCTCAGGTTGATAAAAAAGGCTAGGGGGAGTGAGGTACTGTTCCTACCTCTGTGCCATGAAATTTGAGTTCATGTCCCAACTATTTCAGACGTGTGTAAATAACATCTCTGAACAAGTTGGTTAGGAAATATGTTGTCAGAAAAGCCGCAGCCAATTTCCATCCAACAAGCTCCCAAATACAATAATGTGCTGATAACCAGATAATCTATTTTTAAAAATACATATTTATAACAACTAGAATCAATTATCAAAACAACAAAAACCCAACTCTTTGGGATCTTGTGATATAGAGGTAGAGTCCCAACCCCTGGTCAAGGAGACTGGGGTTCAAGCTCCACTTGCTCCAAAAGTGTGTAATAGCATCTCTGAACAGTTTCATTAGAAAATACCAGGCTTGACTGTATTCTGTCACAATGGCCAACCATAGTTTAAAGTTGGGTTTTGTTATTAGCCAGACTTTGAAGGCTGTGGAGTACGAATCGCCTGTTAATGTCCACTCAACATCGAGATCAGTGTCTTGAGTGTGTGAACATGACCTGTGTTTCTACAGACTGAGAAACCAGTTGAAGCTGGAAAAGTAATCTTTCCAAGTTTAATTATACTTTTTTCTTTAACAAACGTCCAAAAATTTGCTCTCAAAAGTGTCCTGTTTTGATTTATGGTTTAGTCTCATTGGGCTTGCAAATTATTGGCCAGTTGGAGTGGCTGAAGTTAATGGACAAGTAACGGTTGCTTTTTTCCCCACGTTTCTGAGTTTTTCAGAGTTGTGCAGTGAAAGAACTGCGCACAAGAGTTGTTGATTCATTCTGCCTGTGTTAACTTCTTCTAAAATTGATTAGTCAGCAGATCTTATTATTTTTCATTTTCCATCCTTCCACAGAGACTCATCTGGTAAATGCTGTGTTGAGCCACATAGATCAGATGGCGTCAGTTTGAGTGTCTCATCCTGTGTTAATTTAGATTATCTGAATCAGGGCAGTAGTTAACATAACTAACCTGACAGAACAAGGATCAAATTCAGACAGTTCCAATCCTGCTCAATGGGATACTGAGTTTGCTATGTATTCCTTCCCTGTCCACTCTGCCCTGGAATGAGATCAGCTAACTCAGTTAGAAACAGTGATTAAAATCTGCTATTTGCATGTTGGGAGAGATGTTGGAGTAATGATAATGTCACTAGACTAGTAATCCAGCAGTTCAGGCTAATGCTAGGGGATATGAATTCAAATTGCATCACAAATTAAAGTCAACTAATGAAGTCTAAATTAAAAGTAGTCTAAATAATTGTGTCTACAAAAACCATCATCTATTCACTAATCATCTGATTCATTAATGTTCTTTAGGGAAGGAAATCTGCCAACCTTACCCGGTCTGGCCTACTTGTGACTCCAGATTCACAGAAATGTAGTTGACTCAGTTTATTTCAAGGTCAGTTAGTGTTGTTGGCCACATCCCACGAAAGAATAAAGACAGAACATGTAAAAGCATCACGGAAGATTTGATTCTGTTATCTTACAACCCGCAAATCTTGATGTTCTGCTTTATGGGAAGCAGATTGCTGCGCAGTATGTGAATTTGGGGAACATTTAAATGGAAAAGCAGAAGTGAGTTTTTATAACTGCAACTGAGTTTCACATCCGCAGATGCATGCATGTTTGTATGCCTGTATACACTTCTCCTTTTTGTGTAGCGAGCAGCACTTTTTAACTACAGCGACAAGTTGAGATCCTGTGAATAATTTATAGGCAATGTGGAGATGAACCAGCTGTAGGCCTACATGGAGACCTTCTGTACCGGAATCTTGACAGCTTCCAGACCAGTTAACCAGGTACAGGTTTTAAAATCCTTTTGTAGTTCAAAAGTGCTAGAGGTACTCAGTTAAAGAAGAATGGCACGCCTGTTTTTGGTGTTGATCTGTTGATGTGTAATTGTTATATATTATATTTGCATTTTGGAATTTGATGCCAGTTGTTGTTTAAAACATTTCTAGTAGTTATTTTTAGATTTCTAAGTTCAAAATTGAGTGCTGTTTAATATTGAATGCGCAATTCTCATTGCTTAAAAGTGACCTGCTCTTTATTTCCAATGAATCATTTGTATGTTTTGAACTTGTGTTTTATAAGTTATGTAAGTTGTTATCTAAAGAATGATAGACCATAGAATTAGTAAATTACAGATCATTCTGTCTCTGCTTATGCTGACCCTTCAAGTAAAACACATTTCTTTCCCCTTTGCTCCATATCCTTTTATATTATTCCTCTGTGAATCCAGATTACATTATCTTTTAGGTAACCCTAGCCTCTGCATGAATATCCTGTGGTGAACAAGCACACTGTATTTGGAGAAATGATTTTTCTAACTTGACTCCTTATTTCTAACAATCATGGCTGATTCACCAACCAAGGAAAACAATCTTTTCCTGTCCACTCTTTAATAGTTTGAATTTGATAACATTAATGCAACAGATTACTCCTGCTCAGGCTGTGCTTCAGGTTTCTTTCCTTATCCCTCTCTTGTACTTGGTTGGAAGGTGACACAGCTATCACAATTGCTTTTCCAATGCATTTCCAGCAATCCTTGCCATTCTGTTGAAAAATTGAAGGGGAAACTATGGACCACCAGAGTTTGCCATTAAATAGTCTTGGGGAACTGACACTGAGGAGGCTCAGCATATTTCTGGACAACTGCACCAAGAAGGGATGGAGGAAACTGGCTGAAGTTATTGGCACAGACAGACGGTTTAAATGCAGGTAAGCCTGCATTGGGTGACGAGTACAGACTGAAACATGACTGAGAAGTAGTTTGTGAAACTTCTGAAGGAGTAAGAAGGATTATCAAGTAGAGGGTTTAGGGCAAAGTTTGGAATCTGGGCTGATGCAGCTGAATGATCTGCCCACGTCGCCTACTTTCCATATTAATCAATGCAGGTCCCGGATTCTCCATGTTTATCCTATCTTCATTCCTGAGGGTTGGGCCATGGACTTCCGTCAGACTGGGCCCATGCTTATGGGCAAAGTGCAACAATGGTTTGTCATCACCTGCTGCAGGATAGCTGACAGGGAAATTCTCCTGCTCTCACATCCTGCCATCAGGTTTGTTGGAGGGATTTACAGGCTGGCCATAAACCTGCTTGGCCATTTTACAAGCTCACCTTCCATGGCCAACAAGTCATGGTGTGGATTGAAATCCAGAGCTTTTAGCCCAGAGTGAGCAACACTACTACTCCACCACACCAAGTTAGCTGATCACTGTATTGAAAGGATAAGATGTTAGGACACTTGTTACAAAATTTGATATTAAAAGAAAAAGAAATTCCTTTTTTTCAAAACGTAAAGCAATTTATCAGGGAGACTTTGAAGTGGATAGTTTAAAATACAACCGAATACGAGATAGTCACGAAATTGATGAATTATGCTGGGTCTATGGGGCTGAAAAACGTAACAGGAAGATGGAACTAAAGGATGTGGTGGATAGATAGGATTCATATCCTTAAAAAATGAATAGGTTAGCTGAGGCTAATGACTTGTTCCTATCCTGAATGTTCTTTAGTTATGTTTATATCATAGAACATTACAGCATAGAATCAGACCATTTGACTGATGATTTATAGGAAAATCTATTGACAGTGAGAATGAGTTGGAGATCTGCTCACTGAAGGTTCTTGAGCCGGATGGAAGCCCAGGCCGCTACTTTATCCAGTTATTGGCTGATCGCGGCTGCTCAGTGAACTATCTAATCAGCTGTCTACGTAAGATGGGCCATACAGAGGCGTTGCAGTGCCTAATGTCAATGGGTGAGTAAGATAATGGAGATGACACGGAGTGAAACACTTTGAGCAGAATCTGAGAGTTCAGCGGACAGCAGTGATCAGACACTGCAGTTCATTCTTACTCCATGATTCATTTAAAGACATCCAATAACCTCAAAGGGAAACCAATACTTAGCAGAATTTGCCATTCCCGCCCTTACAGAATAATGGATTCTGTGCCATATCATGAGCAACACAAGATATTTACTCATAATCTTATAAAACTAGTACATTTGAGAGGCACAGGATACCGTCTTGCTCTTGGCCCACAAGGAGTGCTGGAAAAGCATTTACCTCATCGAGGCAAGAGCTCTCAACTCCCTTTAGTTGCCGTATTTCCCAATGCCCTAGAAACCTTGCAAGCTGGGCTTAAAGCTTGTGACAAGATAACAACTGAGGCCCCCAGCCTCATTATACTTTGTAAATGAGTGACCTTGCTGTTGAGAGCTGATTGACTCCACAGTCTGAATTCTGCCTCACTCAAAATAGTTGAAGTGAATTAGAGATAATAGGAACTAACATGCTGGAGACTAGGCCCGAAACGTCAGGCTTCCTGCTCCTCTGAAGTGAATTAGATTTGGGTTTGAGAGTTTATTTAATTTTATTATCCCACCCAATCCAAACTCACCCATTTTTGGATAAAATTACCTCACTGTTTACAAGTACAGTCATATAATATTGGGTGCTTTTCTCTTGCTCAATTAAATTGAAGAGCATGCTCATGTTTATTAAACTCTGTCTAAAGAGAGATTCATGACCAAGTCGATGAAAGGTTATGGAGTCAAAGCAGGCAGATGGAGTTAAGATTTAACCGAATGGTGGAAGAGACTCAAGGCACTGAATGACCTGCTCCTGTGCCTGATAGATCGAAATTGATTCATCTGCACCTTATCAGCAGATAAATGCGATCTTGCTTTCACTTGGTGCTTAGCATGAATGTCTATGCATGGGATGAATATGATAAACAGCTTCTCTTTGAGTTCAGTGCCTCCATGATAACACCTGACAATGGAAATTTGGAACCAAACCAAAAGCCTGTGACATACTTGTTAACGTGACAACTACTAATCCAGGGTTCACGATTATTAAGCAGCTGGCAAGTGTTGAACTGGCTGCAGATAACCCTACTGGCCAAATCTCTAACATGTAAAGCAGAGGAAATGAATTAATCATCTCTTCTGTTTGAATCCCAGCCAACAATGCACCCCAAGTCCTAGGTTCTATGAACCTGTGCCCATTCTGTCTACAAATTTTCTGGTTACTGTTGCATTGATTTCTGTGGGAACTTGTGCTCAGATTTGTCCATTACCCACACCACTATTTCCTGCCAACTCATTTGAATGGGAGGTTGGTGGCACTGACGTCATTGCTAAAATGTGAACCCCCGTCACCCATAGTTGAGGTGGCAACAAATGCAGAGTTCCCTCCTTACCGTGGGGCTACTTTTTTTTTAAAGTGCTTCATTGGCTGTGAACCTCTTTGGCTCATCCTTTGACTGCAACACAAAGCTTTTATTCGTAGGGAAAGATGAGTGCATCAGAAGATTATGACCTTTAGCTGTGTAGGTTTCCTTGGGAGAGATAATAGGCACTGGAGAATCTGAGATAACAAAGTGTAGATCTGGATAAACACAGCAGGCCGAGCAGAAAAGCTGGCGTTTTGGGCCTAGACCCTTTCTGATGAAGGCCTAGGCCCGAAACGTCAGCATTTCTGCTCCTACGATGCTGCTTGGCCTGCTGTGTTCATTCAGCTCTACACTTTGTTATCTTAGGTTTCCTTGGCATCTAGTCCAGACACACTATGGTTTGCTCCATGCGCCGGACCTTGTTATCAGCATGAATTCTGTGCCTGAAGGCAATTCATTGCTGAGTCACAGCTCCCTCTTTCACTCTCTAAATACATAAAAATATATACTTTCTGTTTGGAGAGTCATAGAATCATACAGCACAGAAACAGACCCGTCGGCATAACCAGTCAATGCCGACCATAATCCCAAACTAAACTAGTCCTACCCTCCTGCAGTTGGCACATATCGCTTGAAACATTTCTTATTCATATACTTGTCTAAATGCCTTTTAAAAGTTGTAACTGTACCTGCATCCTCCACTTTCTATGGAGGTTCATTCCACACATGAGCCACTGTAAAAAAACTTGCCTGTTATGTCTGTTTTAAATCTTTCTCTTTGCATCTTAAACTTATGACTAGTCTTGAAATCACCCCCCTACTGGAAAAGACTTGCTGCCATTCGCCTTATTTATATCCTTCATGATTTTATAAACCTCTATTAGGGTACCTCACAATTTCCGACACTCTAGTGAAAATACCTCCAGCCTATCCAGCTACTCCTTATAACTCAAACCTTCTATTCCTGGCAACATCCTGGTAAATCTTCTCTGAATTGCCTTCAGCTTAATAATATCCTTCCTATAACAGGATGATTAGAACTGCACACAGTACTCCAGAAGAAGCCTCACCAACATCCTGTACAACTTCAACATGATGTCCCAGCTACTAACTTCAAAGGTCTGACCAATGAAGGCAAGCATGCGAAATGCCTTCTTAACCACCCTGGCTACTTATGATGTAAACTTCAAAGAGTTACGTACCTGAAATCCTGTGTCTGTCCATTCTACAACATGCCCCATCCCAAGGCGAGAATATGAAAGACAAAATCAGAGCATGACAAGTGGAAAAGTAAAGACAACTAGAGGAATTGAAACGGCTTCAAAAATGTTTCTAGAAACATTCTGCAAGTTTATTCCCTTGAAACTAGGAATTGAAACTTTTCTCATGGGCATACATTGCACCATGTGCGGCACAGTTAAAATGAATCAGGACAGGACAGCTAGAACATTATGTGAGGTCAGTTCAGACAAAAGCCTTTAATCCTATTTGATCATATCTTTCCAGAGTACCCAGAGCAGACAACTGTTTCTTAGTTAGCTTGAATTTTGGCCTCAGCAACCCTGTCTGATGATACATTCTATCTGCTGAGTACTCCTTGGGTCGCCTGTCTGCTCCCTGCCCTTTGTCTGGATAGTCACGGCTGTGTAGTTGTTATGTTACAGGCCTAATAATATAGGAGATTGGGCTCATAATCCATAATAGAGCGTCCATGTCCCACAGTGACAGTTTTGAGAGCTTGAATTATATTTTTAAATATTTGGAAATAAAAGCTTGTTGTCCGTAAGAGGGACTTTGAGATTGTTGCAGAACTGCTGCATTAAATAGGGAGGGAAACCTATCAGTCTCGACTATGTGTAATTCTAGACTGACATCAGAATGGTTGACTTGAAACAGATGTATGAACTGGTCGAGAAAGCAGCTATGTTTTACCAAAACTGGTTTGAGGATGTAGTCCATCACCACCCTCTCTGCAAATCGTGATGGGATAAAAGTTGAGATGTGGCAATATGCTGTCATCTCAAGAATGGAAACAATGTATACACTTTGGTATAGATCTGCCAGCCAAAGATTGAGAAATGCTTTGAATGATCTGCCAGCCGGAAAGGTGAGGCAGGATTTATGGGTTGATCCAAACTAAACGTTGAAGTAGGTGAGATTTGGTGAAAACAAGGACAGCTTCTTGATATCTCCAGTCTTGTTTTGTTAGGTTTGCTGATGCCTGCCCTTTCTACAAACCCGGATACTCTTCAAATCATTGTACAGCCCAAACAACAAAGCGCTATTGTTGGAGACACGGTCTCTCTGTGCTGCCAAGCTATCGGGCCTCCAGGTCTTCAGTATCAGTGGTTTCGAGGAAAGCATGAGGTAAGAGTGATAACCTCAGCCGTCTTTTATTCAATGTAGAAACTAACAGGACATTCCGCCAAAATAAGTCTTTCATATTGCTGGAATATACAGGCAGTACCTGATCCCTTGTGAAACAGAGGTATATCTCATTAAAACAAGATCTAGACTTGCATAAGTTCTGCTGCAGATAATATCTGACAAGATTATTATGAGACATTGACCTGTATTCTACAAGTACTAGAAAGGTATTGGTTCAATGCGATATGGGTGAGGTAAAGTCCATGGTCATGTGGTTTACATTCCAATCCCTCCATCAGGTTTCTGGCCTGCAGAACCATTGAAATGGATCTCTTCAAAGTGACAAATGGCACCCTATGTGTGACTGGCAAATAGGCTAAGCCCCTCCTAAACATGTGTTCAGCCATTAATGCAACCAATCCTTTTCCAAACATCCTTTACTCTCATCCAGCTGGGAATGTACTCACCAAATTCCATTCTTGTCGAATTGCATCCAGGAAATCCCCTGTATTGACTTCTGTTCCCACTGCCTTTCCTTGGCTCCAATCTCTCACGTAAATGCTGACGGAAATATTGTTGAAAGACATGGCCTTAATCTCCATATATGCATGAATGAGACCCAGTTCTACCTCTCCACCACCTCCATTGGCTCCTCCACTGTCTCCAAATTGTCAGACTGCATATCCCACATTCAGTACTGGATTAGCAGAAATTGCCCCTGATTAAACATTGTGAAGACTGAAGCCATGTATTTGGCTCTTGCTGGCAACAATTTGCTGCCCAATGACTCCGTCCCTCTTCCTGGTGACTGTCTGAGTCAAAATCAGACTATTTGCATGTTTGCTGTTTCCAGTATTAAGATGGTTTTCCATTGGCACCAGTGGTCCCTCCAAGCTGTATGGCTCCTGCTACTCGGATGTTGATGGAAGGGCTTCTTTGATCTCAAAGGTTAGAACAGCAGAAAAGTAATCAGAAGGAACATTGATTGGCATCATCCAGAAGATCCTCATTCCAATTTCTGCATCTTTCAATCTCACTTTCTCCCTTTCAAGCTCTCCTTAAAAGTTACCTGTTTAATTAATTGGCCTTCTGCTCTTGTATCTCCTCATGTAGCTTGGTTTCATCTTTTGTTTGGTGATGTGCAGTACACTAGGTTTGTTTTATACTTTAGATTCTACATAAATGCAAACTTTTGTTGGTGTATAGGCAGTGTTTGAGATAAAAGATATTGTGCACAAGACGTGTGTGGGGCCTGGTGAGGATGCTTAAATGGGTGGGATAGAATCTGTGATGGATGGATGGATTACATCTCGGCAATGGGAGGAATAGGATCAGTCAGTGGATGCCTATTCTCATGTCTTTTCTTCTTGCACTCAGCTGCCATATTAATTGTTTGTCAAAGGGCATTGTCACAGAATTCAATTTCACTTCAAATTTTATTTGTTTTGTCTAGGTCAAGGGCGGAAACTCCTCAGAGCTTCTGTTTAACTGTGTTAACCTTCATGATAATGATTGGTATGTCTGTAGGGTTCACTGTGGAACCCAGTACATATATTCCAAATGGGTCCAGCTCAGAGTGGCCAGCAGCCCAACATCAGGTAGGTTCAAAATTCTCTGGGGGTGGAGTTTCTGCCGTGGGGAAATTACATGGAATCTTTCTGTCCCAGAGGCAGCATGCCTGGATGTTGGAAGGAAGGTGATGACATCCTAAAATCCCTCCAAATCATGTTCTGATTAGGAAATGCCAAGGACAGCTTTCTTGCCCACTGCCCATTGAGGTCCTGGAATGATCTATTAGTGACCATTTAAGGACTATTTAAGTTCCCAATCCTGCTGGGGCTGTAGTTATCCCAGCTTCAGGTGAGATGATAAATAGTTGGCCCCCAAGACTGGCAAACCTATGCAGGCAGGCTGCTAATTGGTTGAAGGGCATTTCCTTCAACCTGCACTAATTTGTGCACTGTTTGGGGGAGTGGACATAGGGCAGTGTGTGATCACTGACAGCCACCTTTTCCCTTGCTTCCAACTTCCCTGCCCCTCTCTCCACAGTTCCTAAGCCCAGAAAAACCATCCTTCTAAAAAAACGTTTTTCCTGACTTCTTGGTCTTCATGATGTTGGCTGACCTCCCATTAACAGCCATAGCCTTCTCAAATGTGCTACCAAGTACAAGATGTGCCAGCCTCTGTATGGCCAACACCACTCGTTAGGCAGGATTTCCTTCCCCGGGGACTTGATTTTGGAGAGAGACCCACAGTGGCTCTCAGAAGTGCCCAATTGGAGGAAGATACAGTGGGACTTTCTCTGAAAAGTCAGATCAGGTGTCTCACTATCTTTTGAGCAGGCAAGCAAGCAAGACACTTGATGAAAACAGAAGATTCCACCTAGTGTATCAAAAATATACTTGAAATTTCTCTGGCTAGGTTCCACTTCAAATTTACACTAAAATTCTTTTCCATAATCAAAAATTGAATCTTCCATCAAACAGGACATCGGGCTGCATTAAAGAATGTTATTACACAGAAAGTCCTGATGCATTTAACTGTTGAAACTTGAAACAGCTGAAAATTGGTTTGTCACCAAAAGTAAACATCTAATAAGAGTTCCCAACTCTGTACCTGTGAGCAAGTTAAAGTAAAGGCAAATTAAATAAAAAATAAACTGAAACATTTACTAATCCCATTGACACGCACTTCAAGTTTTGTTGTGCATTTATTTATTACCATTTTACAGAAAACAGTTTCAAAATGTACTTGCCATGTCTGTGCATCAAGAAAGCAAACTCAATTTGAAGAGCCTTCCCAAACTAGCACAATTGTTGCAATCTTGCAATGTTGACCAGCCATGGCCAACTTCGTGCACACGGCCTATTTTGTTCAAATTTGAATATTAAGCCTGCGTAAAAGATGGTAGAAAGCAAAAGTGTAACTGGTTTTAGGCAGTGAGCCATGCTTGCTTAACATACCTGTAATTTTCGTATTGCTTGCCAAATTCCCTTCATGTTGAACTGGGATTCTGCACACAACAGTGAAAATGTTGCGATTTCTCCCCACAATGATGTGCAATTAGGGAGAAAGTGTCTTTTGTTGGGCAAATGCTGTACTTGCTGCAGTACATGGTGCCTGCTCTTTGCTGATTTAGTTGATCTCAATTAAAGATCAATGTCGCTTTAAGAAACTATGAAGTGACTATACCACCAGTGATGGCAGCTCAATATTCTTAGCTCTACTGGCTCCTTCCTCTTTTCCATATCCTGTAGTTTGATGCTGTCATTTTCCATCAGAGTTGCTACCTGATTCTTTAACCTTGAAACCCACTCCTTCTTGCACATGACTGCTTGATGTCTGTAATAATTGAAGTTTGTTTCTAAGTGTTTCCAAAGGGAGATTTAAGATCAAAAGGAGGTAGTGTTGGGCTGATAACAAAGGATGGGATCATCATTATAGTAAAGAAGGAAATAGGTTCAGATGAACAAAATGTGGAATCAGTTTGACTGGAGCTAACAAACGACAGGGCAGCAAATACAGGTACGATACGATTGTAGACCACCAAACAATGTAACATTGTTAATATAGTAAGCTTGGATAACTCCAGTCTGTATTTAGACGGGCTAAACCTAATAAGCGGCACAGTGGCTCAGTGGTTAGCAGTGCAGCCTCACAGTGCCAGGGACCCGGGTTCGATTCCTGCCTTGGGCAAATGTCTGTGTGGAGTTTGCACATTCTTCCTGTGTCTGCGTGGGTTTCCTCCGGGTGCTCCGGTTTCCTCCCACAGTCCAAGGATGGGCAAGTTAGGTGGATTGGCCATGCTAAATTGCCTGTAGTATTCAGGGGCGTGTGGGTTATGGGGGGGTGGGTCTGGGTGGGATGCTTCAGGGGGCGGTGTGGACTTGTTGGGCCGAAGGGCCTGTTTCCACACTGTAGGGAATCTAATCTAATCTAATCTAAGCAAAATTGCTATGGGGGATAAGTTTCTGCAGTGTATTAGGAATGATTTTCACAAAGTATATTGAGGAACTGACTAGAGAACTGGCTGTTTTAGATCTAGTATTATGTAATAAGAAAAGGGTCAATTATTAATTTTGTTGTAAAAGAACCTTTCAGGCTGAGTGACCTTAATTGATAGAATTTCACACTTGCGTTTGTAAGTGAGGTAGATCAATCTGAAGCCAATATGTTGATTTCGAACATAGGATACGATGAAGATATTAGAAGCAAATTGGCTGAGGTGGATTGGAAAAATATGTTAAAAAGTACGCAATAGGCAATGTTTAATCTTTGCAGGGTAAACGATGGCCAAGTGGTATTATTGCTAGGCTATTAATCTGGTGTAGGGGGGAGGCGGGGCGGGGGGGTGGGGGGGGGGGGGGTGCGTCAATCTACACCACCAGTAGAGGCTCAGCACCAGTAATGCTGATGGAGCTGGTCAGGTCTTAAAGGACATAGCTGCTAGACTGGATCTGGCAAGTGGTGAGGGAACCACCAAGTGGGAATAATTGAAGTTTGTTTCTAAGCGTTTCCACAGGGATATTTAAGATAGCTTGTCAGGGGTTAGGAACCTGAGTGGTCATTAAAATTAGAAGCAAGTAGAGCTGGTAATAGAGAGTAGAAAAGTGGAAAGTGAAATTAGAAAGCAGGTAAAATGAAGGCAATATTCGACAAACCCTGAATGTGTAATAATGTCAAAAAGATAAAAATAAGGGGACCCTGGCTGCATGCAGCATTCTTAGCAGGGTAGAGGATTTAAAAGCATGAATAACGGTAAATAAGTAGATACAGTTGCCGTTATGAAAACATGGTTGCAGAGTGACCAAGACTGGGAACAGAATATTCAAGGATATTCAGTGTTTAGGAAAGACAGACAAAAATTAACAGGAGATAGTTTTGGGCTGATAACAAAGGATGGGATTGACCTTATCCTTACCAAACTGCCAGCTGCAGTTGCATCTGTCCATCACAGTATCGATAAGAGCGACCATCGCACAGTTCTTGTGGATATGAAGTCCCACCTTCACATTGAAAATAACTTCCATCGTGTTGTGTGGCAGTATCACCGTGCTAAGTGGGACAGACTTTGCCCAGAGTGGGCATCCATGAGGCACTGTGGGCCATCAACAGCAGCAGAATTGTAGTCCAGCACAATCTGTAACCTCATGGCCCAGCATATTCCCCACTCAATCATTACTGTCAAGTCAGGAGATCAACATTGCTATCAAGCAGCACCTGTTCAGCAGTAACCTGCTCAGTGACGCCCAGTTTGGGTTCTGCCAGAGGCACTCAGCTCCTGCTCTCATTACAGCCGTGGTTCAAACAAGGACAAAAGAGTTGAATTCCAGAGGTTAGGCGAGAGTGACAGCCCTTGATATCAAGGCTGCATTTGCTCGAATGTGGCATCAAGGAACCCTAGCAAAACTGGAATTGATGGGTATCAGGGGCAAACTCTCTGGTGGCATGAGTCACACCTGACACGTAGTAGTAAGATGGCTGTGGTTGTTGGATGTCAATCGTCTCAGCTCCAGGACATCTTTGCAGGATTTCCTCAGGGTAGTGTCCTCAGCCCAACCATTTTCAGCTGTTTTGCCAATGACCTTCCCTCCATCATAAGGTCAGAAGTGGGGATGTGCGCCGATTATTGCATAACGGTCAGCACCATTTGTGACTCCTCAGATACTGAAGCAGTCCGTGTTCAAATGCAGCAAGATCTGGACAATATCCAGGCTTGGGCAGATAAGTGGCAAGTGACATTCGCACCACAAAAATACCAGGTTATGACCATCATCAATAAGAGATAATCTAACCACTGCTCCTTGATGTTCAATGGGGGTACCATTACTGAATCCCCCACTATCAACATCCTGAGAGTTACCATTGACCAGAAACTCAACTGGACACATAAACACAGTGGCTACAAGAGCAGGTCAGAAGCTAGGAAAACTGCAGCAAGTAACTCACCTCCTGACTCCTCAAAGCCTGACCACCATCGACAAGGCACAAGTCAGGAGTGTGATGGAATATTCCCCACTTACCTGGATGAGTGCAGCCCTAACAACACGCAAAACGCTTGACACCATTAAGGACAAAGCGGCCCGCTTAATTGGCACTACATCCACTCCCTCCACCCCTGACGTTCAGAAGCAGCAGTGTGTACTATCTACAAGATGCACTGCAGAAATTCACCAAAGATCCTTAGACAGCAACTTCCAAATCCATGACCACTTCCATCTAGAAGGGCAAGGGCAGCAAACAAAAGGGAACACCACCAGCTTCAAAATCTCCCCTTCCCCCACCGCATCCCAGAACCAGCCCAGTTCGTCCCCTCCCCCCACTGCACCACACAACCAGCCCAGCTCTTCCCCTCCACCCACTGCATCCCAAAACCAGTCCAACCTGTCTCTGCCTCCCTAACCTGTTCTTCCTCTCACCCATCCCTTCCTCCTACCCCAAGCCGCACCCCCATCTCCTACCTACTAACCTCATCCCACCTCCTTGACCTGTCCGTCGTCCCTGGACTGACCTATCCCCTTCCTACCTCCCCACCTATACTCTCCTCTCCACCTATCTTCTTTTCTCTCCATCTTCGGTCCGCCTCCCCCTCTCTCCCTATTTATTCCAGAACCCTCACCCCATCCCCCTCTCTGATGAAGGGGCTAGGCCCAAAACGTCAGCTTTTGTGCTCCTGAGATGCTGCTGGGCCTGCTGTGTTCATCCAGCCTCACATTTTATTATCTTGGATTCTCCAGCATCTGCAGTTCCCATTATCACTGGAACACCACCACCTCCAAGTTACCCTCCAACACACTCACCATCCTGACTTTGGAATATATCACTATTCCTTCATTATCACTGGGTCAAAATCCTGGAATTCTCTCTTTAATGGCATTGTTGTTCAACCCGCAGCAGGTGGACTGCAGCAGTTCAAGAAGGCAGCTCACCACCAGATTCTCAAGAGCAGCTAGGGACAGTCAGGAAGTGCTGGCCAGCCAGTGACACCCACATCCCACAAATGAATGGAAAAAAATTATTACATTCTGTAGTAACTACATATTGATTCAAGGCATCAAAATCCAAAAAAGTCAATCAACGCGTGACTAAGAAAGAAGGTTAAAGATTGCATAAGTTGAAAAGGAAAGACCTATAAAGTTCCAAGAAATAGTGGTAAACCTAACAATAGGGAGCATTCCAGAGTATGGCCAAAGAGAATGAAGAAACTGATAAAGTAACGAGAATTGAATATGAATATAAGCCAGCAAAAATCATAAAAATGGACTGTACCTTCTGTAGATACAAAATAAGGAAGTGTATGGCTGAGATAAATTGGGTCCATTATGGACAGAGTCAGGAGCATTTATAATATAGTATGCAGAAATGACAGAGGAGTTAAGTGATTACTTTGTGTTAGTCTTCACCGAGGAAGTTAAAAGAAATTTCCCAGAGTTAGTGATCTCGCAAGGGACAGTTGAAATTGAAATTGAGGAATTGAAAGAGAAAGTAGTATTGCAAAAATTAATGAGCCTGAATGTTGACACTCCCACAAAATGATATTCTACTTACCAGAGTGCTGTAAGTGGTAGTCAAGGTGATAATGGATGCATTGGTGATCATATTCCAAAAAAATTCTAATTTTTGGAGTGGATTCCTGCAGGTTAGAATATGATAAATGTCAACTCACTATTTAAGAAGGGAGGGAGAGAGAGAAAACAAGGAGCTGCAAACCTATTCACCTTACACCAGTGATCAAGAATTTGTAGACCTATAACAAAGAATGTAATAAATGACAACTCGAGTAACAATAATAATAATATAGAATACCTACAGTGTGGAAACAGGCCAGACTGCCCCTCTGAAGGCCATCCAACCCAGACCCATTCCTCTGCCTGACCCAAACATCCCTGGACACTATAGCACGTTAGTCCACCTACCCTGCACATCTTCAGACTGTGGGAGGAAACCTACACAGACATGGGGAGAATGTTCAAACGCCACATGGACTGTTGCCTGAGACTGGAATTGAACCTGTGTCCCTGGTGCTGTGAGCCAGTGGTGCTAACCACTCTGCCATCCCTATAATTAGCCCCAATCAGCATGGGTTTATGAATGGGAAATCACATTTGACAAACTTGGAGTTTTTTTCAGGATGTGACTAACAGAATTGATGAATTAGAGTTGGTGAACATAGTATTCTTGGATTTTAAAAATGCTTTTGATAAAATCTCTCACAGGAAGTTGGTTAGCAAAGTTAAAATACTTGGGATAGGAAGTAATGTACTGGTATGGATTGGCTAACAGATAGAAAACAGGAATAAACAGGTCATTTTCACAATGGCAGGCTGTGACTAGTAGAGTACCACAAAAGTTAGTATTTGGGACCCAGGCAATATATAAACATTTAAGTTTTTAATATATATAAAAGTAGCAAAGGCTTGCTTCAATTGCACAGATCCTTGATTAGACTGTACCTGAAGTACTCTGTGCAGTTTTGGTGCCCTTACCTTGGAAAAGGTATTGCCATATATGGAGTACAATGAAAATTCACCAGACTTCTTCCTGTCATGGTAGGACTGTCCTATGAAGTGAAATTGGGAAAACTGGGCCTGTATTCTCCGGAGTACAGAATAAATGAGGAGTGATCACGTCGAAACACGAAAATACTTAAAAGGACAGGATACAATCAGATGTTTACTTCGGTTGGAAAGTGCAGCTAGGGATATAGGTGGGAAGCCAGTTTAAACCAACCTTTTTTTTAACTTGGAAATTGTGAATTTTGGAATTCTTTATCAAAGAGGGCTGTGGAAGCGCTATCGCTGAGTATGTTTAAAGTAGGGATTTATAGACTTCTTACTGCCAGTGACATAAAAGGGTATGGGGATGGTGTAGCAAAAAGATAGTGAAGTGGGTGATTGGCCATGATTGCATAAATTAACACAGCAGGCTAAAAGGGCTGAACAGCCTGCTGCAGCCTTTCTGTTCCTGTGCCTGTGTGTGTCTGCAACTCTCACTTTCTAAATCTTATGAAGGTGTTAGATCAGTATCAATCACTGGTTCATCAATTCCAGATTTCACTTGTGTTCTTCTGAGTAGGTAGCAAGAACAGTACAATTGCTGAGTTGACTGCTCTTAGTTAGGTCGTACCATTGGCATGCAGCACCTGGACCTAAGGAAATCAAAGTGAATGAGAGTTATCACTAGTGAATGGAAGGTGCCTTTTAATAAGTTTTGGGTGAGGCTGGGATTGGACTATCCTTCTAAATTATATAAAATGCTTAGCATTAGGGAGATACTGGAAGAGAGATCCTACCCCACATGAAACCAGCAATCCAATCAACATTCACACCTTTTTCAATCAATGACCACAGAACTCTGTCTGGTATGGCTCAGTTGATTGTGATCAGAAGCGGGCAGAGTGAACCTCACATCATGTGTTGAGACCAATTGTGGCAGCTCCTGCTCCTCTCACAAACATGGGAAAATCAATCAACCCAATACGGACTAGGTATCCAGCGCAGAGCCTACACATCTGGCTAAGTGGCAAAGTGAATATGCTTCTCCCTGCTAGCCCAGCAACCTTGCCTGATATCCAGTTTAGGTGAGATTGAGTACAGTTAATCTGTCATCTGCCTTGACAATGGAATATTTCTTTAGCTTTTCCTGCAGCGAGTGGAGTTTGCTTGTCTTTGAGCAGGGTGCACATTGTGGTGCAGCCCAGCTCATTGACCCTGAAGGAGGGTGATACCATGGTTCTTCCATGTTATGCCTTTGGTGATCCTCCACCAAAGTACCAGTGGTTTCGGAACAACCGGATACTGCCTGAGGCAAATGAACCATATCTGAAGGTTAGTGATCATTTTCTGGTGACTGGCTATGCTGTGAGTGCATGACTAAATGGAGGGTAGGCCTTTCTGAAGAGTTGCAGCAATAAATTCCTCTGATGTCACATTGCGTAGACTGAGTAATTATTCAACACCTTCATTAATTGTTGAAACAACAGCTTGTATTTATGATTTAATGGACTAAAATATTACAAGGCACTTCACAGGAGTGTTGTCTAACAAGATGTAGCAGCAAGCCACACAGAGGTATGAAGGCTGTCAGCCCAAAACTTGATCAAATGAATAGGTTTTAAGAAGTATCTTAAAGGTGAAAAGTAATGTGGAGCAGCTTTGGGAGGAATTTCAGAGCCTAGGGAACCAAAGGCACTGCCACCTGTGGTAAAGTGATTAAAACCAGGGTTAGAAGGTATGTTTGAGGATTGACAGGTTTTAGGTGGTTATAGAGGGCAACGTCAGGGAGCAGCCTTAAAGCAAGGATTTTAAAATCAGGATTGTTTAGCCAAAATAGTTCAGACAGGGCAAGAATGACTGCTGAACAGGATGTCGTGTGAAATCTAAACAGAAAATCCTGGAGAAATTCAGCAGCTCTTGACAACATCTGTGAAGAGAGAAACAGGTAACATTTCAAATCCGATGTAACTCTTCAGGAAGATTGAGCTTGGATGACTTCATATTGGAATAGTCAAATCCTGAGAAAACAAGGCAGAAATAAAGGTTTCAGCAGTCATAGTGTATAGCTGGGTAGTGCTGGCCGACCCTGATGCTGTATTTTTGGATGATGTTGACAAGTAGAAGCTTGTAGATGAGAAGTAGGATGGGGCTAAGAATAAATCTTGTGGAAACATTAGAGGTAATGATCTGGGAATGGGAATAAAGCCATTTCAGATGATCCTTTGGCTATAACTGGATAGACAGTCATTGACAGTTGAGCACAGTCGCTTCCAGATGGACAACAGTATAGAGGTGATAGAGGTCAACCATGTAAAATGCTGCAGACAAGTGAAGAACGATGAAGGATATGATTGCTAGATCTGTATCATGTGAGACTTTGATAAGACTACAGCAATAGGGCAGAAACCTCAGAAGAAGAAATCAAACAGTAAGATGGGAACAGATTTGGAAAGTAACAACACGTTTAGGAACATTTGACCAGAAAGAGATTGTAGATAGGATGGTAGTTCACAAAGGCAGCAGAGTCTTTATTGTTTGACTACATATGCACCAATATGTTGCCAGCACTAATTATGCTAATATATTGGTAAACAAGAAATGTCCAATAGATCCAATTACCTTATTGCCTTAATCCAACTTCTCACCAGATTCCCTTCTACCTAACTACTCATTTTTTTACAAGGTTCCTCCAACCCACCTTTTCACCAGATCGCTCAATCTCTCCTTTCTCTTCCTTCAGAAATGCATCAAATTGTATTGTACCCCTGCATCAATATCCTCATCAATATATTCCATAGTAAAATATTTCACAGCCTGATTCTTTTTTGAGTGAAGAATTCACTGAATTCCCTTTGTAACTTAACTCTACTTGGTCCATGTGTTAGAATGGTATTACACAGTAATCTTCTTTGTGCCACCCTGTCAGATGCCTTCTGGAAATCCAAGTAAAGTACATGAATGACTTCCCCTTTAACCACAACACAAGTTAGTTCTTCAAAGAATTTCGACTGGTTAAGCAAGATTTCTCTTTTTCGAAACCATGTTGACTGTACTCAAAAACTTCGGGATTTCCCAATTGCCCATCGATTCTAACACCTTCCCTTGACAGATGTCAATGTATTTGGTCTATAGTTTTCTGTTTTCTTCCTCCCTTCTTTCTAGAACAGAGACATTTTATTTGGTTTAGGTAGACTCACAATGGCGTTAGGGAGGGAGTTCCAGGATTTTGGCCCAGCAATACTGAAAGGAAAGGCAATATATTTCCACATCAGGATGGTGAATGACATGAAGGGAGACTGTGATGAGATCAACCAACTTGAATGCAGGATCAAAGACTTTAGGCCCATGGCCAAGTTGTAACTGCTTGTTGGAGATCTATATGTCTTGCGCCTCAGCACTGTAAGCTGCTCTGTACAACTAGCTCCATATTAAAGATCAATGAATAGGCACAGGCCATCCACTTTACATGGGAAGGAGTCAGGGGTAAACTTTCAGATTAATCGAACTGGTTCTCTACCATCACATTGGACTGACTGCCTGAAAGAATATGACCAATGGTGGCATCAGTAATTAAACAGGGAAAGGTGTACTCTACTTACTTCTTATTAACGTCAAACCTAGATTAATGGAGTTACAACTGCTGACCGTGGAGATTATTGCTGTCACGTGTTCAATCTTCATCACGAGGTCTGGAGCAAGGTCGTTTCTGTGGAGATCGGTATGTTCAATGCAATTACAATAAATCACGGCATATATAATTTGACCTGTTGTATAAGGTGACCCCTTTTTCCAGCCCCAAAAATAGTATTTTGCCTATACTCAGCATATTACTAAACCCTCCTTTTCTGCCACAACATATTATACTCATTTTAGTAGATGTCTTCCCCCTTTTATCCACACAATGCACACACATGGAATTGAGCTCAGGAGTCAAGCAGATGATAGCGGTTGTATAGTGAAGATGCACAGGTGTTTAAGACATACCCAATCTTTGCATTGGACACTAGTGACATTTTAAAATGGTGACCACTTGTATGCATGCCTGCAATTCACTTTCATACTTGATACATGACTAATATCTTAAAAGCTACATTTACTGCACTAGTTACCCTGAGAAGTGGCAATTGACAGCTCAGCTCCATTGGCTGGATGGCTGGTATGCAATGCAGAGTGTCGCCAACAGTATAAGTTCAATTCCCAGACTGGCTGAGGTCACCACGAAGGTGCTATCTGCTTGATTTTGCCTTTGCCTGAGGCATGGTGAGCCCTGGGTTAAACCATCACTAGTTGTATCTGTCTCATGAGAGAGAGGCCAATGATCCCCTTCAACAATGGCAACTTTACCTCTAGTCACATCCTGAGAACTGATTACATTTTCAAAAAAAGGCACAGTTTAACAATTGATGCTGCACTTGTTGGGGACATAATAACATTTTAATGTTGGTTAGAAAGAATCAAATCTCTTTCAATATCAACTTAATGGCTGAATGACCTTCATGTTGAGATCTTTTGCAGTTACTGTTTTTATTTTCACCACTGTCCTGTCCGTTTATTTGAGGTTATTATTTTACTTTAAAATAACCTTCATTGTCACAAATTCTTCTTTATCCTTTAAGGACCAAATACATCCTTCAATGGGGCATTTTTCGTGAACACTGATGAAGGTAATGGCTTTACTCACCGAACATTTTGTTGCCAATTTCATATCACATGTTGATCATCTGAAACCGCCATGCTCACTGACTGTACAGTATCTCCCAGAATCGCCGGGTCTCCACATTAAATGTTTTACCTTTGTGTATAAATTCCTTCAAAGCCTCATACCTCCCAGAATCACAAAGTTATTTCATTGCAGAGGGAGGCTGTTTGCCCCATTGTGTCTACATCAGCTCTCCAAATGAACTCTGCAATTAGTGCCATTCTCCTGCCTTCTCCTCATTAGCTTGTCAGATCTCCTGTCAGTCCTTTCTTCAAGAAAAGTTGTCTTAACTGCTTCATTCTATCCTTGTAAGTGTAGTTCCTTTTACCTGGAACCAATCTTCTAAACCTCTTCTGATACTTCCTAGAGTGTAGAGGTCAGAACTGGGCACAGTACTCTAGTTGAAATCTAACAAGTTACTTACATAATATCAACATAACCTCCTTACTCTTTTACTCTTAAGTACCTTTTAATAAATATAAAAAAGGGGAGGTGATGGCCTAGTGGTATTATTACTGCACTGTTAATCCAGAGACTCAGATAACATGCTGGGGACCCAGTATCCCACCATGGCAGGTGGTGGAATTGGAATTGAATAAATATCTGGAATTAAGAATCTAATGATGACTGTGACTCCATTGTCGATTGTTGGAAAAACCCATCTGGTTCACTAATATCCTTTAGGGAAGGAAACTGCCATCTTTACCTGGTCTGGCCTACATGTGACTCCAGAACTACAACAATGTGGTTGACTCTAACCTACCCTCTGGACAATTAGGGATGGGCAATAAATGCTGTCTAGCCAGGGGTGCCCTTAGCCCATGAATGAATATAGAAAAAGATTATCTCTATGCTCTTTCTACAAAAATGCGTCACCTTGCATTTCTCCACATTAAATTTCATCTGTTACCTGTTCACCCAGTATCCCTGTTTCATTATGTGCTTTGAAGTTAAGTGTTATCTTTCTCATAGACTGCAGTGCTTCTAAGTTTTGCGCCCTCTGTAAATTTTGAAGATGAGTTCTGTAAACACAGGTTGATATTATTAATACGAATCAGGAAGAGAAAGGGTCCCCCACGCTGAACCTAGGGAACTCTTTTAAAAGCCTTCCCCTGGTGAAAAGAATCCATTAACGTTATTCAGTTTCCAGTCACTCAGCTAATTTATATCCATGCTGCTACTGTCAACTGTACTCAATGGTCTGTTGTGTATTGAATACTTTTGGATATCCACATACACCATGTCAACAGTATTGTGCTCAACAGCCCTCCTTGCTACCTCTTCATAAAAACTCCAGCACGTTAGTTTTCTCTTAACTTTCCACTAAGAAATGCATCCTGACTTTAATGAACCTATATCTATTGATATAACTATTTCCCTTAACCTGCTGAGAACTCTACATTTCTCTAACTCTAACTCTCGTACATCTAATATTCTTTTGCCCAACCATTGGCAGAAATGTCTTCAGATCTTCAAGATCTGGAATACTTTACAAATTTTCACCTCTCACCTTTCTGTTTGAAAGTAAGAATTTTGACCAAGCCTTTAGTCACCAATCCTAACCTCTTTCTTTGCCCTTTTGGTGTGTTTTTGTCTGAATACCTTTCTGTGTGATACCTGAGTGATATTGATGTTGGGTTTTTACATACTGGGTGTCATTTTGGAATTGGAGTTTTGCTGGAACTAATAGGACAGCACGGTGGCTCAGTGGTTAGCACTGCTGCCTCATAGCACCAGGGACCCGGGCTCAATTCCATCCTCAGGCAGCTGTCTTTGTGTAGTTTGCACATTCTCCCCGTGTCTGCGTGGGTTTCCTCCAAGTGCTCTGGTTTCGTCCCACAGCCCAGAGATGTGCAGCTTAGCTGGACTGACCGTGCTAAGTTACCCATGGTGTCCAGGACGTGTAGGTTAGATGGATTAGCCATGGGAAATGCAGGGTTATAAGGATAGGGATAGGGTAGTGGGGTGAGTCTGCATGGGATGCAGTTCATAGGGACAGTGTGGACTCATTTGGCCAAATGGCCTGCTTACACATTGTAGGGATTCAATGAAAATCAACATAAGGCAAACTGTAAATCATCCACTCACACAAGCACATGAACATCTGAGAGAACTTACCTTTGTCTGAAAACATACAGGGCAACCTGTGTGACAGAACAGGGCAGGGAGGAGATGGAATGGGCCAGGCAGAGATAACATGGGTACTGGAGTTGGTCTGGATTAAACGGAAATGAAGCAGGGCAAAGATAAGGTTGGGACTGGGCTGAAACAAGAAGTTGGAGGTGGCATGTAATTGAACAGAGTGGGAATCAGACAAGGTGGGAAAAACTGTTGTTTTAAGTTTTGCTATGAAGAAAACAGTTTGAAAATCTCAATAATGAAAGTTACTGCCAAAAAAGCAGGAAGTATGGCCTCAGAATTGAGGTCATATCTTAACATTTCCTGCATAGCCTCCTCCAAACCAAAGCACACTCTTAAAGTAATCTTGGTCAGCGAAGGTCTGAATGTTAGTCAGTGAGGTTCCGGACATCAGTCTGATTCCGGATGGTCTGATCCCTCGTCAGTGATGACCAATTTACTTGCACTGTTTACAATGAAAGATCGGTTAATTTTGTGTTAATTTCCTCACAGGTTCCAGCCCAGGAACACAGCTGAAAGCTCTCCATTGGCCTGTCGAGTTCTATGGTAAACTTGTACAGTTTTCAGATCAGAGTCATATTTTACTGATGTAAAATTCCTGTTCACTAATTATTGGATAAACCTGGATGGTGGGATTCAACAGAATATTTGACTTTGGCAACACTGACCCTGATCCTGCCACAAAAGTGGCTATAGATCAATGGGTCCCTGGATAGTGGTTCAAATCCTACTACCAGCACTGTTCCTGGGGAGTGGCTGCAATCAGAAGCCATAGACATCTACAGCACAGAAAAGGCCCTTTGGCCCAAAGAGTCAGTGCTAGTCAAAAGTAAGCACTTTCCTGGTCCAGGCTCATTTTCCAGCACTCAGCCCATTGCCTTCTATACTTTGGCAGCACAAGTGCAATATTTTTTTGAAAGTGGTTACACAAGGAACAGCCTCAGGCTTAGATGGATGAAGAAATGGCATAACATAGGATAAGCCAACCCTCATATAAATACAAAAACTGATTTTTAAAAAACAGACTTACATTTATTTAGTCCCTTTAAAACATGGAATGAACTGAAGCACCTTTCAGCCAATGAGGTGCACTTCTGTAATCACTGCTGTTTTGTTGGAGACACAACAGCCAATTGGCTCACATCAAGATTTTACAACCTGCAATGTGATAATCAAATCGTATTATTTTTCATGATATTGATTGTGAAATCAGTATTTGGCCAGGATATGAGTGTGAACTGGCTTGGTGTTCTACAGAAAAGCACTATGTTGACCTGACAGTGAGCTGGGCTTCCGTTTATCATCTAGCCTGGAAGCCAGTCCTCCCTCAGTATTGGCTGAGAATTTTTGCACCTAAATCTTTGGAGGAGAACTACATGAATTTAATCTTTTATGTTCATTAGCACTTACTGATATCAAACAGCAAACTCTCAAGTACTTAAATCTAACAGCCTTGACCCGAGTGCCACTGGGACACTTGTCATAACTTTGACACTGGCTTTCTGCCATTAAGGGCCTTGGTTCGATTTAAATGGATAACAGCAGGGAATGTTCCTGCACAAAATACAATTGGCAGGTATAAACTCAAATTTTGTTTGCCTGGATGTGTTCTTTGGAAACTAGCCCCAATTTGCATAGGGTAGCTGAGAAGTGAGAAGCGTTGTAAGGGTGCAATGCCAGAGCTCTGGGCTGAGAAACATTATGGGAAGAGGAGTGAAAAGGAGCTTCACCCTCAACTTTGGCCCATGCTGTCTGTGTGGCATCTGATGTGAACATGTTCGATGCTGACACTGAAAGCCTAAAGTGTTGTACTGCTGATTCTGATTAGATTCTGATTCTGATTCCATCTGATTTCAGACAGAACAGAGCGGACTTGCAATGCTGGTCTGAAATGCTCACTCACACCTTGTTTCTTTCAGCAACAGACAAGGTAGCTCTGCTGATGGGGAACATGAATTATTTACACCACAAGCAGCTGAAGGCTCCAATGGTGGATGTGCATGAGCTTACAAACCTCCTTCGCCAGCTCGACTTCAAGGTGGTGTCCCTCCTCGACCTCACGAGACTCGAGATGCACAGAGCTGTCAATGAGTTCTTACTGCTTCTTGACAAGGGAGTTTATGGTACCTACAAACTAATGTTTCCGAACCAGATGCAAACAGGTTTCCTCTCCACAATATTCTAACTGCAAATTCTTTCCCCTGAAATTTGGCAAAGGGGCATGGACCCCAAAGTATTCCATTTCATTGACACGGTGGCTCAGTGGTGAGCACTGCTGACTCACAGCACCAGGGACCTGGGTTCAGTTCCGCCCTTGGGTGACTGACTGTGTGGAGTTTGTGCATTATCCCCGTGTCTGTGTGGTTGTCGTCTGGGTGCTCTGGTTTTTCTCCCACAGTCCAATGACAGGCAAGTTAGGTGGATTGGCCATGCTAAATTGCCCTTTAGTGCCCAACTTTGTGTAGCGTAAGTGGGTTAACCTTGGTAAATGCGGGGCTACAGGGATGGGGGACTGGGGTTGGGTGCATCTAGGTGGGATGGTTTTCAGCAGATCGGTGCAGACTTAATGGGCCAACTGGCCTCTATCTGCCCTGTGGGAATTCACTGATTCTAGCTTTTCATTCTTGGAGTCTAGCCGGACTGCTGACCACGCAGGCGTTGCAACCAGACTGATTCTTGTACTCAACCCTTAATCACGCCTTTGCTTCTGAAAAGGAATTGTTGCAAATTGATCAAGAGATGTAAATTTGACCTGATCCTATACTTGTTAGCTGAGTGCTGAAGTACCATTTATTAGAACTTGATGAGCTAATTTCAAATATTCTGAGGTTTGATTCCTAGAGCCAGGTGTGAATAAGCAGGTGTCTCATTTAGTAGTAACTTTTGTTGTAAGAGCTCCTCGGTGAGGCTCCCTGATTTATTACAGTTCTAGACCAAATCCAGATGGGGAGGGATGGACTGCTCCCCTTCTTTATTCCCCCATGCCCTGATTGGTCACAATGACTTTAATTTTAAAATGGGTTGTAGATGCCTCTCTCCCCCAGACTCAAATTAAACTTATGTTTTAAGAGGCGCCAGTTTAACCAGGCTTTCTTGTGTTAATGAAAAAGTGAGATTATTAATTAATGAACATGAAGTGAAATAGTAATGCAGCACACATAGATTAGAAGTAGGAGGTGAGTCCAAAGAAGATAAAAGGTTTTTTAAAAAAAATGCAAATAAGTCCTCAAGTTTGTGTAGATTATACAATGGGATGTTGGGGCCATTGTTACATTGGGTTGCACTGATCGTAGACAGTGAGTAGTTGATTTTGAGATGCTTGGCTTTGGAAGTCAGTTGATCAGCTTTGGCCCATTTCCTTTGGACTGCAGTTTCACTTGCTTACTGGCTTCTAGCAAAGAGAAAGACTCATTTATTTTTACCAATAGCACAGGGATGACAAGGAGTTTTCTCTGCTACGACCCTCAGTACATACTTCTGTCCACAAGTATGTGCAGACCAGGGTTGAAACTGGCTTTTAATTGTATCCTTGCGCATTCTTTAAAGAGAAGAACACAAAGATGCCTCATGCCTGTACTGCTTCCTTTTCTCCCATTGTGTTCACCATCTGAGAAAACTCATACAAGATTTCAATTCAGTTTGCAGGGCATTTCTCCCTTTGAAGTCTTTCGCTTTGTAACTTCCTTCACATCTGTCAGACATTACTCAGAATATATATTCTCAGTCATTTTTAACTATACATCCTCTTTTTAAAAACATATGTTACATCGAAAGGTTCAATATATCTGTAGGTGATCCTGGGGGTTTACAGGCAAGACAGCCTTTTCCACCCTGGTTGCTGCAGGTCCTCAGATGAGTAAACAGTCCAATGACTTATTCACATACCCTGCCATGGGTGGGGTAGAGTGTTGTTCTGTGACCACAGGGTTTTCACACACTCCCACTGCTGTTGGTGCTAGCTTTTCACCTGGCCTGTTGAAAATATTCAAATACACACCATTTCATGGATACTTATGCAGTTGGGTGGTCTTGGGCAAGGGATTGCCCTGGGTCGATGGGGAGGTTACTTTGTCTCAATGGGGGACTTTGTGAAAGTCTTACCTCTGCCCTCCTTGTAACTCCTTGGTGTAACGGAGATCGGAGTGGAGAGCTTGTTTTAGAAGCCTCATGTCAGGCATGTGGACAGTGCAGCCCATTGAGTTCACTTACAGACTGTAACCAGGGTTTTAATGCTGTGAATGTGGTCCTGAGAGAGGGCACTCATATTGATGTGCCCATCGCTGTTATTGAATATGCAGAGGCATTGCTGGTGGTTTTACTCTAGATATTTGATGTACATTTTTGACACGAGCTGGATGGCTGAAAACATTGTTGCTTCATAGACCATGAGCTTGGTTTTGGGTTTAAGATCCTAGTGTTACAAAGTTATGTAGAGTACTTGTGAATTGGAAAGCAGGAAGCTAGAATTTGTTTGTAAAAATGATAAGGTGGGGTGGGCGCAAAGAGTGCGTGGCTCATTTAAGAGCTAAAGCGCTTTTCTAAGCTTGGAGATTTATACAGAAAATGTGTCTGTAAGCAGCTGAATAGGTACAGCCAGTCTGAAATTGAAACATGTATCAATTGGCTGTGTGTTTGGAAACCTTAGCTTGTTTTGACATTTTGGCAACTAGCGAGAATCAGGCAATTAATTTAAACAAATCACTCAGAGATTTAAAGCCAATTGAATTTAAATCTGATGGTTTTGATAGCCTTGGACAAATGCTTAAGAAACTTCTTATGTCATCCAAGGTATATAAGAAGAGGGTTTTTGAAAATTGGGGGAGAGCAAACTACCATCTGACGAATAAGCACTCTGAAATCTCTAAGGTCTCTGAGAAAGCACCATCTATCCATAAAAGGTACCACAGCACTTCTAGCTAAAAGTCCGCACAGAAGAATTCACAGAGAAAACGTCCCTGACAGAAGAATCAGTGGAAGAAATGCATTTATAACAAGAGAGACAGCAGAGAAGGCAGAACGTTTTGGAAGACACATCCTGTATGGACTTTGAGACTCTAAGTTTTAATTTAGTTTTCATATTACTTAAATATATATAAGTGGGACTTGTATTTATTAGAACAGCATTTCAGTAGCATTTTGTTCGGTTAGGAAATAGTGGTTGGCGGGGAATTGTTCAGTGTGTGTTAGTGGTTCTGTTAATTTGTTCACTGTCATGGTTTAAATAAATAAATTTGTTACTTGTTACTTGTAGGGTGAGTGAAAGGATTTCGTTTCATTTAACCTCTTCTTTATAAGAGATTGGGAGGTGAAAAGCAGGTTACATCCCTCACCTTCCTGGACCTCTCAGTCTCCATCTCAGGCAACCAGCTTGTAACTGATGTCCATTTCAAGCCCACCGACTCCCACAGCTACCTAGAATACACCTCCTCCCACCCACCCTCCTGCAAAAATTCCATTCCCTATTCCCAATTCCTCCGCCTCCGCCGCATCTGCTCCCACGATAAGACATTCCACTCCCGCACATCCCAGATGTCCAAGTTCTTCAAGGACCGCAACTTTCCCCCCACAGTGATCGAGAACGCCCTTGACCGCGTCTCCCGTATTTCCCGCAACACATCCCTCACACCCCGCCCCCGCCACAACCGCCCTAAGAGGTCTCCCTCGTTCTCACACACCACCCTACCAACCTCCGGATACAACGCATCATCCTCCGACACTTCCGCCATTTACAATCCGACCCCACCACCCAAGACATTTTTCCATCCCCACCCCTGCCTGCTTTCCGGAGAGACCACTCTCTCCGTGACTCCCTTGTTCGCTCCACACTGCCCTCCAACCCCACCACACCCGGCACCTTCCCCTGCAACCGCAGGAAATGCTACACTTGTCCCCACACCTCCTCCCTCACCCCTATCCCAGGCCCCAAGATGACATTCCACATTAAGCAGAGGTTCACCTGCACATCTGCCAATGTGGTGTACTGCATCCACTGTACCCGGTGTGGCTTCCTCTACATTGGGGAAACCAAGCGGAGGCTTGGAGACCGCTTTGCAGAACACCTCCGCTCAGTTCGCAACAAACAACTGCACCTCCCAGTCGCAAACCATTTCCACTCCCCCTCCCATTCTCTAGATGACATGTCCATCATGGGCCTCCTGCAGTGCCACAATGATGCCACCCGAAGGTTGCAGGAACAGCAACTCATATTCCGCCTGGGAACCCTGCAGTCTAACGGTATCAATGTGGACTTCACCAGTTTCAAAATCTCCCCTTCCCCTACTACATCCCTAAACCAGCCCAGTTCGTCCCCTCCCCCCACTGCACCACACAACCAGCCCAGCTCTTCCCCCCCACCCACTGCATCCCAAAACCAGTCCAACCTGTCTCTGCCTCCCTAACCGGTTCTTCCTCTCACCCATCCCTTCCTCCCACCCCAAGCCGCACCCCCATCTACCTACTAACCTCATCCCACCTCCTTGACCTGTCCGTCTTCTCTGGACTGACCTATCCCCTCCCTACCTCCCCACCTATACTCTCTCCACCTATCTTCTTTACTCTCCATCTTCGGTCCGCCTCCCCCTCTCTCCCTATTTATTCCAGTTCCCTCTCCCCATCCCCCTCTCTGATGAAGGGTCTAGGCCCGAAACGTCAGCTTTTGTGCTCCTGAGATGCTGCTTGGCCTGCTGTGTTCATCCAGCCTCACATTTTATTATCTATACCACTTTCCCCATTTCCTTTAGCAGATTATGAGGTAAGGAGAGCTTCTCTGGGTGTTTTAGTTTTAATTATTAGAAGGGGTCTTCTATTCTCACCCTAACACTAGTCATCAAACACTATTCCTCAGACAGCAGTGCTGGAAAACTGGCTGGGAATCTAACTTAGTGCATCTTAGTGAAGGTACTTGTGACGCAAGATGTCTATGCCTTTGGCAAAGGGATAGGATGTGATGGAGGGACTTCTTGTTACTCCAGGATTGTTGGGAGGCGGTGAGAGAGGAATTGGTGTTTCACAGGGGCCTGTGAAGTGAGGGATTCATTGGGTGTGACACAGGTGTGTATCATTTAGGGAGGTTGGGTCTGTCTTTTGTTAGAGGAGTGTTGTGTGTGCCACAAGACGTCTGCTCTATTGGAGAGGTTAGTTGGGTGGGTGGGGGAAGTAATTGGGTGTATGCTTTATTGCTGGGGAAAGGTGAGGAAATGGAGGATGTTGAGTGTGATACAAGGTGTCCTTGTTGAGGGAATATTGGCTATGAGCACAGGGGCTGTCTATACTTATGGAAAGAAGCTAACCTTATGTTTTCTCCTTAGGTTTGCTTTATTATGCTGGCCATGGATATGAAAACTATGGGAACAGCTTCATGGTTCCAATTGATGCTCCAGGTTCCTACACATCCGAACACTGCCTGTGTGTCCAGAGCATTCTGCAGCTGATGCAGGAGAAGCAAACTGGGCTCAATGTCTTCCTCCTTGACATGTGTCGCAAAAGGTGCAAGAAGGGGAAATTTGATTCTTAGATTCCTCTGCTAAATTTCTCTGTGTTCAGCAGCAGTGGGGAACAGTGTGGTCATCCAGAGCAAGTACAGCATGGGATAGATGCTGAATAGACACTGCCCCATGAAACACGTCCAGGGCAGATATGGTACAGATTTGATCAGTGCTTCCCAAACTTTTCCCCAGTGCGTTGCCACATTATTACCTCAGACTTCTTGAGATTCCGGAGTGAACGTGTGGGGGATGTTATGAGGATTGTTGAATAGGTGGTTTGTGGGAGGTGAGGAAGGCTGCTGAATACTCCCCATTTCACAGGCTTTTTCACAACAACATTTGGATCTCAGAGAGCTCAAAAACACAATCACTTGCAGGAGCCTCCTGGTTCTTACATAGCTCATCCTGTGGCCTTCCAAGCACAGTTGTTGCTAATGCCCACTAGGAATTGCATGGGGAATATGTCTGAACTGTGAAGGCTTTATATCCCCTATCACAGATATCACTTTGATCAGCATAAAGCTCAAAGAAAGATAAACCCGCTTCAGGCTTACAGCTATTGGAAATAAAATCAGGAAATGCAAGAAATGCTCACCCAATAAAACAACGTCTTCAGCAAGAGCAAGTTAACTATTCAGGTGGATGACCTTTTATCAGAACTAGAAGATGTGAGAAAGGAGCAGCCTTTAATCAGACAGAGTGCCAGGAGAAAGATGTTTCTGGGGAGGTGGGGTGTGTGGAAGGCAGAGGGAGGGGAGCAGTGAATGAAAAGAACAAAGACACAAAGACTTGATAAGGCTGGGACCTTTTCCATTGGAGTGTAGGAGGTTGAGCGTTAACCTTATAGATGTTTATAAAATCATGAGGGGCATAGATACGGTTAATGGTAGGTGTCTTTGCCCCAGGATGGGGGATTTCAAGACTGGGGGCATAATTTTTAAGGTGAGAGGAGGGAGATTTAAAAAAGACATCGGGGGGAGATTTTTCACAAAGATGGTGGTTCGTATGTGGAATGAACTTCATCAGGAATTGGTGGATGTGAGTACAATTTCAATTACAGTGTTTAAAAGTCACTTGGATAAGTACATGAACAGGAAAGGTTTGGAGGAATAAGGGCCAGGAGCAGATAGGTGGGACTAGTTTAATTTGGGATTATGTTCTGCATGGACTGGTTGGACCAAAGGGTCTGTTTCCGAGCTGTATGACTCTGAGAGGTCAGAAGACAAGAATGATTAAATTACAAAATGGATTATGGTGCAATGCAATATTGAGCTTATAATAAAGGTCTGTAAATAAGAACTTTTTTAATAACTTTTCCTTCTTAGGAACATGCACGATGAAATCATTCCACAAATGGAAGCCTTGCGAGTCACTGCAAATATTGTCTATGGTTATGCCACGTAAGCAATGCACGAATTCTTTGTCCTCTTCAATTTTATAAATGTGTACAATGCTACTTCTTAGACATATATCAGTATCAGTCTGTAATATCAGGCATGTATTAGGGCCTTTCACAAACTCAGGACATTCATAACAGCTTTATAAGCAACTAATATTTTTTGAAGTGTCTGAAGTCACTGAAAAGTGTAAGATGTGCAGTTCTCATTGTGTACGTAACAAAATCAAAGAAATTGCAGATGCTGTAAATCAGGAACAAAAACACAAGTTGCTGGAAAAGCTTAGCAGGTCTGGCAGCACCTGTAAGAAAAAATCAGAGTTAACATTTCCAGTTCTAAAGAAGGGTCACTGGACCCGAAACGATTTTTTATTCACAGACGCTGCCAGACCTGCTAAGCTTTTCTAGCAACTTCTGTTTTTGTAACAAAATATCAAATCAGTTTCATTCATGTCATGTCTGTAGCTCTGTTTCAGATACCAGTGGAGGTGGTGGCCCTGTCCCTGATACCAGTGCAGGTGGTGGCCCTGTCCCTGATACCAGTGCAGGTGTTGGTCCTATCACTGATACCAGTGCAGGTGGTGGTTCTATCACTGATACCAGTGCAGGTGGTGGTTCTATCACTGATACCAGTGCAGGTGGTGGTCCTATCACTGATACCAGTGCAGGTGTTGGTCCTATCACTGATACCAGTGCAGGTGGTGGTTCTATCACTGATACCAGTGCAGGTGGTGGTTCTATCACTGATACCAGTGCAGGTGGTGGTCCTATCACTGATACCAGTGCAGGTGTTGGTCCTATCACTGATACCAGTGCAGGTGGTGGTTCTATCACTGATACCAGTGCAGGTGGTGGTTCTATCACTGATACCAGTGCAGGTGGTGGTTCTATCACTGATACCAGTGCAGGTGTTGGTCCTATCACTGATACCAGTGCAGGTGTTGGTCCTATCACTGATACCAGTGCAGGTGGTGGTTCTATCACTGATACCAGTGCAGGTGGTGGTTCTATCACTGATACCAGTGCAGGTGTTGGTCCTATCACTGATACCAGTGCAGGTGGTGGTTCTATCACTGATACCAGTGCAGGTGGTGGTTCTATCACTGATACCAGTGCAGGTGTTGGTCCTATCACTGATACCAGTGCAGGTGGTGGTTCTATCACTGATACCAGTGCAGGTGGTGGTCCTATCACTGATACCAGTGCAGGTGGTGGTTCTATCACTGATACCAGTGCAGGTGGTGGTCCTATCACTGATACCAGTGCAGGTGGTGGTTCTATCACTGATACCAGTGCAGGTGTTGGTCCTATCACTGATACCAGTGCAGGTGGTGGTTCTATCACTGATACCAGTGCAGGTGGTGGTTCTATCACTGATACCAGTGCAGGTGGTGGTCCTATCACTGATACCAGTGCAGGTGGTGGTTCTATCACTGATACCAGTGCAGGTGTTGGTCCTATCACTGATACCAGTGCAGGTGGTGGTTCTATCACTGATACCAGTGCAGGTGTTGGTCCTATCACTGATACCAGTGCAGGTGGTGGTTCTATCACTGATACCAGTGCAGGTGGTGGTTCTATCACTGATACCAGTGCAGGTGGTGGTCCTATCACTGATACCAGTGCAGGTGGTGGTCCTATCACTGATACCAGTGCAGGTGGTGGTCCTATCACTGATACCAGTGCAGGTGGTGGTCCTATCACTGATACCAGTGCAGGTGGTGGTTCTATCACTGATACCAGTGCAGGTGTTGGTCCTATCACTGATACCAGTGCAGGTGGTGGTTCTATCACTGATACCAGTGCAGGTGGTGGCCCTATCACTGATACCAGTGCAGGTGGTGGTTCTATCACTGATACCAGTGCAGGTGGTGGCCCTATCACTGATACCAGTGCAGGTGGTGGTTCTATCACTGATACCAGTGCAGGTGGTGGTCCTATCACTGATACCAGTGCAGGTGGTGGTCCTATCACTGATACCAGTGCAGGTGGTGGTTCTATCACTGATACCAGTGCAGGTGGTGGTTCTATCACTGATACCAGTGCAGGTGTTGGTCCTATCACTGATACCAGTGCAGGTGGTGGTTCTATCACTGATACCAGTGCAGGTGGTGGTTCTATCACTGATACCAGTGCAGGTGGTGGTCCTATCACTGATACCAGTGCAGCTGGTGGTTCTATCACTGATACCAGTGCAGGTGGTGGTTCTATCACTGATACCAGTGCAGGTGTTGGTCCTATCACTGATACCAGTGCAGGTGGTGGTTCTATCACTGATACCAGTGCAGGTGGTGGTCCTATCACTGATACCAGTGCAGGTGGTGGTCCTATCACTGATACCAGTGCAGCTGGTGGTCCTATCACTGATACCAGTGCAGGTGGTGGTTCTATCACTGATACCAGTGCAGGTGTTGGTCCTATCACTGATACCAGTGCAGGTGGTGGTTCTATCACTGATACCAGTGCAGGTGGTGGTTCTATCACTGATACCAGTGCAGGTGGTGGTCCTATCACTGATACCAGTGCAGCTGGTGGTCCTATCACTGATACCAGTGCAGGTGGTGGTTCTATCACTGATACCAGTGCAGGTGGTGGTTCTATCACTGATACCAGTGCAGGTGGTGGTCCTATCACTGATACCAGTGCAGGTGGTGGTCCTATCACTGATACCAGTGCAGGTGGTGGTTCTATCACTGATACCAGTGCAGGTGGTGGTCCTATCACTGATACCAGTGCAGGTGGTGGTTCTATCACTGATACCAGTGCAGGTGGTGGTTCTATCACTGATACCAGTGCAGCTGGTGGTTCTATCACTGATACCAGTGCAGGTGGTGGTTCTATCACTGATACCAGTGCAGCTGGTGGTTCTATCACTGATACCAGTGCAGGTGGTGGCCCTGTCACTGATACCAGTGCAGGTGGTGGTTCTATCACTGATACCAGTGCAGGTGGTGGTTCTATCACTGATACCAGTGCAGGTGGTGGTTCTATCACTGATACCAGTGCAGGTGGTGGCCCTGTCACTGATACCAGTGCAGGTGGTGGTCCTATCACTGATACCAGTGCAGGTGGTGGTTCTATCACTGATACCAGTGCAGGTGGTGGTTCTATCACTGATACCAGTGCAGGTGGTGGTTCTATCACTGATACCAGTGCAGGTGGTGGTTCTATCACTGATACCAGTGCAGGTGGTGGTTCTATCACTGATACCAGTGCAGGTGGTGGTCCTATCACTGATACCAGTGCAGGTGGTGGCCCTATCACTGATACCAGTGCAGGTGGTGGTTCTATCACTGATACCAGTGCAGGTGGTGGCCCTGTCCCTGATACCAGTGCAGGTGTTGGTCCTATCACTGATACCAGTGCAGGTGGTGGTTCTATCACTGATACCAGTGCAGGTGGTGGTCCTATCACTGATACCAGTGCAGGTGGTGGTTCTATCACTGATACCAGTGCAGGTGGTGGTTCTATCACTGATACCAGTGCAGGTGGTGGTTCTATCACTGATACCAGTGCAGGTGGTGGTTCTATCACTGATACCAGTGCAGGTGGTGGTCCTATCACTGATACCAGTGCAGGTGGTGGCCCTATCACTGATACCAGTGCAGGTGGTGGTTCTATCACTGATACCAGTGCAGGTGGTGGCCCTATCACTGATACCAGTGCAGGTGGTGGTTCTATCACTGATACCAGTGCAGCTGGTGGTTCTATCACTGATACCAGTGCAGGTGGTGGCCCTGTCACTGATACCAGTGCAGGTGGTGGTTCTATCACTGATACCAGTGCAGGTGGTGGTTCTATCACTGATACCAGTGCAGCTGGTGGTTCTATCACTGATACCAGTGCAGGTGGTGGCCCTGTCACTGATACCAGTGCAGGTGGTGGTCCTATCACTGATACCAGTGCAGGTGGTGGTTCTATCACTGATACCAGTGCAGGTGGTGGTTCTATCACTGATACCAGTGCAGGTGGTGGTTCTATCACTGATACCAGTGCAGGTGTTGGTCCTATCTCTTATACCAGTGCAGGTGTTGGTCCTATAACTGATACCAGTGCAGGTGGTGGTCCTTTCACTGATACCAGTGCAGGTGGTGGTTCTATCACTGATACCAGTGCAGGTGGTGGTCCTATCACTGATACCAGTGCAGGTGGTGGTTCTATCACTGATACCAGTGCAGGTGTTGGTCCTATCTCTTATACCAGTGCAGGTGTTGGTCCTATAACTGATACCAGTGCAGGTGGTGGTCCTTTCACTGATACCAGTGCAGATGGTGGTTCTATCACTGATACCAGTGCAGGCGGTGGTTCTATCTCAGACACCAGTGCGGGCGGTGGTTCTATCTCAGACACCAGTGCGGGCGGTGGTTCTCTCTCAGACACCAGGGTGGTGGTTCTCTGTCAGACACCAGTGCGGGCGGTGGCTCTCTCTCAGACACCAGTGCGGGCGGTGGTTCTCTCTCAGACACCAGTGCGGGCGGTGGTTCTGTGTCAGACACCAGTGCAGGCGGTGGTTCTATGTCAGACACCAGTGCGGGTGATGGGGTTCTATGTCAGACACCAGTGCGGGCGGTGGTTCTATGTCAGACACCAGTGCGGGTGATGGGGTTCTATGTCAGACACCAGTGCGGGCGGTGGTTCTGTGTCAGACACCAGTGCGGGTGATGGGGTTCTATGTCAGACACCAGTGCGGGCGGTGGTTCTATGTCAGACACCAGTGCGGGTGCTGGGGTTCTATGTCAGACACCAGTGCGGGCGGTGGTTCTATGTCAGACACCAGTGCGGGTGATGGGGTTCTATGTCAGACACCAGTGCAGGCGGTGGTTCTATGTCAGACACCAGTGCGGGCGGTGGTTCTATGTCAGACACCAGTGCGGGCGGTGGTTCTATGTCAGACACCAGTGCGGGTGGTGGTTCCATGTCAGACACCAGTGCGGGCGGTGGTTCCATGTCAGACACCAGTGCGGGTGGTGGTTCCATGTCAGACACCAGTGCGGGCGGTGGTTCTATGTCAGACACCAGTGCGGGTGGTGGTTCTATGTCAGACACCAGTGCGGGCGGTGGTTCTATGTCAGACACCAGTGCGGGTGATGGGGTTCTATGTCAGACACCAGTGCGGGCGGTGGTTCTATGTCAGACACCAGTGCGGGCGGTGGTTCTATGTCAGACACCAGTGCGGGCGGTGGTTCTATGTCAGACACCAGTGCGGGTGGTGGTTCTATGTCAGACACCAGTGCGGGTGGTGGTTCTATGTCAGACACCAGTGCGGGTGGTGGTTCTATGTCAGACACCAGTGCGGGTGGTGGTTCTATGTCAGACACCAGTGCGGGTGATGGTTCTATGTCAGACACCAGTGCGGGCGGTGGTTCTATGTCAGACACCAGTGCGGGTGGTGGTTCTATGTCAGACACCAGTGCGGGTGGTGGTTCTCTCTCCGACACCAGTGCGGGTGATGGTTCTCTCTCCGACACCAGTGCGGGTGGTGGTTCTCTCTCCGACACCAGTGCGGGTGATGGTTCTCTCTCCGACACCAGTGCGGGTGATGGTTCTCTCTCCGACACCAGTGCGGGTGGTGGCTCTCTCTCAGACACCAGTGCGGGCGGTGGTTCTATCTCAGACACCAGTGCGGGCGGTGGCTCTCTCTCCGACACCATCGCTGATTTTGGCTCTATTTTGAATGCCAGGACTAATAATGGGCACCAGTAATGTTAAAGACCATGTGACTGGCATCAGTTAGGCCCAAAACCACATAGTTTCTTATTCTCATTTGAATGAGAAAGATACGGAATTGCAAATTGTTTGAGATTGTTAATGATCTGTTGTCATGTCCTTTATGAACTTTTCCAGTTGCCCAGATGCAGAAGCATACGAAATCTGCCAAGACGAGCTTACAAATGGGATTTTCATCAACTTCCTGAAAAAACGTTTATTGGAGGATGAAAAAATCACAGTCCTGCTGGATAAAGTTGCAGAAGGTGAGTTTGAATTTACACAAAGATTAAAGATTGCCCTCATTTAGTCATTAGGACAAGGCTCAACAAGGTACTGAACCACTCCTGAAATTCCCCCATTGCTATTACTGTTACTGTTTTATTGCCCTTCATGATCACACTGTACTTATCCAGATTGTTATAACTCAGCTCCCTGATGGCCTGGGACAATCTGGCTGCCTGTACACTTTACTGATGCTGAACATCGTGCCCATCATTGGTATTTCTTTGGGGGAGAATAATAAACATCTACTGTCCCTACTTTCAAATGGATTTTGAATTGGATTGGGCCTATCCAAGCAAAAATGAGAAGGATTTTGAGGATTCCCGAAACGACTCCTGTGTGTTCCTATGGACACTGATGTAGTGATGGAAAAGCAGTTTCTTCCATAACTGTGGTTTCCATGCCCTCCTCCACAGGTGCCCTCCAGTGCGTGGGTACAGTTTTTGGATACAGGATTCAGTGTCTTGTCAAATGATCATTCTGAATTTGAAATGCGCTTGGGCCTTGCCTGCTGCTACTTATACTTTAGCAGCAGATGTCGTCCGTTTAAACTCTCAGCTGCCTGCAGAGCTTTTGTGGTTTGAATTTTTAAACTATTTTTTTTTCTTCCTAAATCAAATTTATTAAATAATTGCATTACCACACCACTACACTTCCTATTTCATAACGTAACCCTGTTGTTGCAGCTTTGGGAAGCTTCACTGTTTCATTTACTCTGGTTAACCTGCCCACCTTATCCTTTCTGTCACCATTACAATATCTTGCAGTTTCAATTTCTCATCTGTTTTGAGTCTCTGTAAGCGCCATCAGTTGCTATGTGTCTACGTGAGGATTTGGGTAAAATAAAAACACCTTACTGCAGATGCTGGAGAACTGAAACAAAAACAGAAAATACTAGAGACACTGAACACAGCTGGCCGTATCTGTGCTGTGTCATGTATCCTGCATTATCTTCCTCCCCACTTCAAACCTGTATCTTCCTGCTCCAAAGAGAAAGCTCTTCCTCTACGCTTGCCATCAGTTTCTACATGAAGTAATTCCCATTCCTCTCATTTTCATGCAATCCTGTATTCCTCTGGTAATTTAAAACAAGGAACTGCAAATGCTGAAGATCTGAAAGAAAAACAGAAATAGCTGGAGAAGCTAAGCAGGTCTGGCTACCTCTGTGAAGAGGAAGAAGAGTTAACGTTTAAAATCCAGTGATCCCCCTCGTCACAGATGCTGCCAGATCTCATGAGTTCCTCCAGCAATTTCTGTTTTTGTTTCTCTGGTAATTGTTCAGTTTAACTTCAATTTACACTCATTCCCCTTAAAAATTGACAGTTTTCTCCAAGACATGTTTCCTTATTTTGCTTTTTCTTTTGCTTTTATTTATTTTGTGTTCTGCATCCTAGTCGTGCAATTGATTTTCTTGGCATTATATAGCAGAACACATGCCGAGGTTTTGTTTCTGCAGTGCAGAATGACTCACTCCATAGGATAGATCAGGTAGCTCTCATCAAAAGCTGAAAAAGTTGTAGGCGGACTAAGGCTAATGGTCCCAGTGATCCGGCCTTTGAATGACAGATTACTGTGTTTAATGTTTACTGAAAATTCTTGCGTCAGTCCCAAATGTGTCTGTGACAAGAGCAAAATTTCTCTTTTCTCGATCTACCTGCAGCATTTGCCATCACTACCTTCTCCTAGTACCTGTCCACTATATTATGTCAGTATTCAAGATGAAACCAGATAGGTACTGTTAGATTGTGGGGCACTGACTGAAAAGAGGATGAAGAACTCTAAGAACAGGGTGGAAAATTTGATTCAAATTGTCTGGTTACAGAAAGGGTAAAATCAGACACAGACTCATTAAACCCAGTGACCTTTATTTGTTTTGTAACTTTTGTGTATGCATTAAGAAAATCATAGAAAATTTGCAGTTTAGAAAGAGACCATTTGGCCCATCTTTTTGTGCCAGCTGAAAGAGAGCCATCCTGTCTAATCCTACTTTCTACTTTGGTCAGAGCATTGTATGTTACAACACTTCAAGTGCATACCTAGGTACTTTTTAAATGTGGTCAGTGTTTCTGCCTCTCCCTCCCTAACAAGCAGTGAATTCCTGAACCCACCCCCTCATGGGAAATAAAGCTTCTCAAATCCCCTTTAATCCTTCTATCAATAACTTTAAACCTCGGCACCTTAATGATTGACATCTCTGCTGATAATAAATTGTACTTCCTGTACAATCTATCTGGTTGCATCATAAATTTTTTTATTTCTAAATTAGTCGCATGCCCTGTTGTGATTTCAGATATGGGGAAGTGTGAACTTACCAAGGGAAGACAGGCTTTGGAGATCCGGAGCAGCTTGTCAGAGAGACGGTCATTGAGAGATCTTATTAAACCACCCAAACATCAAGACGCCTATTCAGCCAGGAACCTGCAGTGGGCCAAGGCCCATGGTATGAAAGGGTGTTCACTCCTGTTAATGTTCTGGTTTGTGTTGCATGTTCTTCTGTCCAAAGAACAGTGTATTTAATAGAAGCTGAGTGCATAGCTCCTGGGTTTGGAATCATTTTGTCTGTCCATACATATAAATGTTGGTGGTCAGTACTCAAAAAAAAACCATGTGTTCTCCCCACAATCTGAAATGGCTACTGTTCATATGGCACCCAACTGACTAAGTGTCTCCTGCCTGTTTGAAGGGTATCAGTATCGCAAACACACCCAACATAGTCATACACACTGCATTATACCATGCAGCCAGTTTCCAGATTACCATCCCTGATAATACCAGCAGGACAGATCTATCAGAGAGAGGGGCACATGGCTGAAAGGAAATGGCTCTGGTTCTTTAGGGAAGGAAATCTGCCATTCTTACCTGGTCTGGACTACATGTGACACCAAACCCACAGCAGTGAGGTTGACTCTTAACTGCCCTCAGACAGTGAGGAATGGATAATAAATGCTGGCCTAGCCAGAGACACCCACATGCCCAGGAACATGTCTTTAAGTCCTCAACATTACATCTAAGGGTAACAGGTTAGACATGAGCAAGGAAACCTCTTGGTGACTAGCACTTACTACTCTCCCTGCGCTGATGAATCTGTAATACTTTATGTTGAACATCACTTAGAAGCAGCATTAAAGATGGCAAAGGTACTGAATTCACTCTGGTGAGGGGAGTTCAATGTTCTGTATCAATTTAGGTTCCACAGTATCAAGACTAACTGAACTGGCCTGTAACAAGGGCTTTTCTCTGAAAATGGAGTTGCAGTGGGTGCTGAGAGAAAATCAAAAATTACATGACTCCAGGTTATAATCCAACAGATTTATTTGAAAATGCAAGCTTTTTGAGCTCAGCTCCTTCCTCAGGTTCTGACACCTTGTGTTTTCAAATAAACCTGTTCGACTATAACCTGGTGTCATGTGATTTTTGACCTTGTCCACCCCAGTCCAGTATCAGCATCTCCACATCAGTGCGGAGATAACTTACACAATGAGAAAAGCCTATGAGGAAGGACACCACTTTGATTGGGACAACACATCCATCCTAGGACAAGCCAAACAGAGACACGCACGAGAATTCCTAGAAGCATGGCATTCCAACCGGAACTCCATCAACAAACACATTGATTTGGAGCCAATCCACCATCCTCTGAGAAAAAGAACAAGAAATGACATCACCAACGCAGGAAATGACATCACCAACCCAAGGAAACCTAAACATATAAATAGAAAGCGGGACATAACGCCAGCGCTTCGTCAGAGGCTCACTGATGATGTTACCTAGAATGGTGACAAAACGTCTGAAAACTAACCCTCCAGCTCAGCGAGCAAACTCACATCCAGAAAAGCCTATTTAACCATTAGAAAGTGTAGCTCAGTAGCACCGCCATTGACTGAAATGGCCAAGAACTTCCAGGGCAGAAGCCATCAAGATGTACCTGTATTTTTTTTCTGTCCAATCAAGACTGGAAATAGGTTTTCCGGTGCTGGTCGGAATTTCTGGCCTACAGCATGAGGTTATGTGATAAGCCGAGGAACCAGGATACAATCAATGGAGCTAAATAATTACACAATCAACGGGTCAGATCAAAGCTTGATGTCCTGCCAATTGAGAATGGCCTTGCTCAGTTAATTAGGAGACTCCATGAACATCCTGTCCTCATTTTGGTCTAGTCCAACAGCAAAGGCTGAAGCCTTTATAGGTACCTTCATCCACTGTTGCTGAGTGGGTGATCTATCTCAGTCTCCCTCCGGATGTCGCCAACAACAAGACATCTATTTGACCTGTTTTTCTAATTGACCTGCTCAGAAAGGTTTTAGACACCTCTGGAGCAGGTAGGACTAAATCCCAGGCCTCTCAGTCCAGGGATAGGGACACTACCACTGCTCCACAAGGGAACCACTAAAACACATTGTTGATGTGAAATTAAATATTAGCACCTGCTGCTTGTACCAGATGCAGCAAGGTGAATGACATTAAGAACATTTCAGCTGTTTTGCTACAGACCTGTACTCCAGGTATAGCTGCACGTCTAGCCATCCTGTTTCAGTACAGCTGTAACTCTGGCCTCCAACCTGTTAATATGGGACATTGCCCAGGTACATAGTCTCCCCAAAACCAGGACAAATTTAGTTAATGCCCCACAAACCATCTCTTGATCATCTTCAGAATAATGGAGGGTGTTGGTGACAGAGCTGTCGAGGAGCATTTGTTCCCCAGTATCCTGTCATCTGATGCTCAGTTTGGTAAAGGTAAAAAGTTGGACATACGTGATGTCCTTGCAATAAATTTCAGTGTCAAAGGGAGATATCAAGGGGTGAAGTTGAGGATTTAGGAGAAGTAATGTCATCTAAATGAGATCAAAATGTTCACTATGCTATGGTTCTTTTCTTTCCAGCTCTTCCAGAAAGCAGCTATGTGCATTTTGAATGTGGAGTCACTGTCCGCCTGGGATTTGCAGCTGAGTTTTCAAACATTATGATTATTTATACCAGGATAGAGCAAACTCAGAAGGACATCGCTAAATGTGAAGCTAGATTGGCTGATTTTTCAGAGGTAATGAACTGTATAGGAAAGTCCTCAGCACTTTTTTATGATGTCATTCACAATGCAGCTACAGTGTTAATGTGAAAAGATTTTGTTTCTTACTGATGAGCCAATAATAATGTAAATATAATGTGAAACCAGCATTAGGACCTGTCCTGATAATAGAATGAAACAGACTCAGATTTGAGTCGAAGGGAATCTTGTTCTGTTTTGTTTCAGAATTAGTTTAGCATTTCAAACCCAATGGAAGCTCCAAGTTTAGCATTGGAACCAAACTTTGCATTGATTCTGAACTTGTGTATTGTAAGTACACCCCACAACTGTAGTGTGATCCACCTAGAGTCTATAGACAATGATCCCCAGTCACATTGCAGAGGTGTCTTTGGAGGTTGGGGCCTTCAGTTCTGTGGAAGGATTTAAGATGCAGCTGAAATCCAAGATTTTGTTGGCTATTGGGTGAACGCAAGAATGGGCTTTGCTCCAATATTGATGAGGAGGAGCGGTTCCATACCCAGAATGATCACGTGTATTCACAATTTGTGGCAATGTATGTGTCCAACCTTCAGGTGCCATAATGATTATTTAGAGATGTTTCTGGTTCATCTTTCAGTGGCACCAAGGTAAAAAGAGTAGAGAGGGACTCAGGACAAATGCTAGGAAAATTTGCCGTAGGTCTTTGTCTTTCTCAGGGAGCTGGTACTTTCTTCATTCTCCCAATAGCCTAAACAGGTATTTAGTTCCTGGCCACACAGATAACCATATTCAGGACTAATCCGTAGTTTATGCTGAGGTAGCTGTTCTGTTGGTGGAGACTGAGATTATTATTGGCTTCAATGCATTCGGATTAGGCAGAGAAAATGTAAGACTGAGTTTCTACTGCTCTTTGCTATCCATTGACACTAAAGTATTGTGTCTGAGGTCCTGAAGGCTAGCCACGAGGTAACAAAGGATTAACTGCACCTCAATAGGAGAGTCAGTGCTGTCAGGACAATGATGGGAGTGAAATGCAATAAATATGCCGTTTCTATGCTTTAACACTACATTAATGGGATGATCCCATTTAAAGGCAAAATACTGGTTCTTTAAATGATTTTCCCTTTGAACTATCTGAATTGTAGGACTTGGATGTTGACCTCAAACACACAAACAAAGAATGCCCTGAGGAAACAGGCAGCATCCTCTTCACCGTCAAGAACTTTGACTATCCAGATAAGTGCCTGTACACTAGGCTTCGTGGCCTGCAAAAACTACGGGTAAGCAGTCTCTCCATTGCCACCTTCTAAACAACCAACTTATGTTTATACAACTTCAACAAGGCCCATTGTATTACTTTGTACATTATGTTTATGTCAATGAATGGAGCTAGGTTGCTATCGAGTAGCAATATCTTATGAGAAAGAATGACAGGCCTGACTCACTAAGTTGTTTCAGTTTGCAGGGGGTGTGGGGGAGAATGGTGGAAATAGTGCTTTCCAGAACATTCCTGTATCCTATGTCATTTTTAATGTGCACTTGATACAACAGACAGAATATCAGTTTAGTTTATCATCCAAAGGATAACGATTAAGCCCTTCCTCAGTAATGCCAGCCTAGATTGCACTTTATTTTCTTGAGTGGGTTATGAACTCATGATGTTCTGCCTCAAAACTGCCATCTATGGAGCCAAGTTGATACATTAGCTCACCGTAAAGCCAATAATTTTGCAGTTGCCTGTTTGCTCAATGGGTAAATGTATCAGTGAGGTACTAATGAAGAAGTTTCCAGTTTGGATTGAATTGAATTAGGTTTATTGTCACGTGCACTTATACTAGCACAGTGAAAAGATTACAGGTCACCAATTACGGCCCCATCTTGGGTACAAAGATGCATGGGTACGGAATTTTAGGTACAGAGCAGGAAAATAAGAAAAACAACATTTAAAAAGTTAAACATTACAGTCCTTCTTACTAAAAGGTAGAAAAACAAAGAAACACTATGAGCAGTTCAACACTACATTTTATAAGATTGGAGAGGAAGAAAGGTGCAGACGTCAGGAAAACATAAATTGATTGGTCAGTTGGATGAAGTGGAAATTGAATTCAATCGAAAGAGTCTGTAAGGCATAGGTGCAGAAGTAGGCCTTTTGGTCCATCAAGTCTGCTCCAACATTCAGTTAGATAGTAGCTGATCAGGTAATTCTCAACCCCACTTTCCTACGTTGTCCCCATAATGCTTCATTTCCTTACTGATTTAAATCTGCCTATGACAGCCATCAAAATACTTAATGACCCAATCTCAATAGTTCTTACTGATTTATTACCCGCTGAGAGAAAAAATCGTCCTCATCCATGTCTTAAACTAGTGCCCCACACTGTGAGATTGTGCTCTGTGATCCTAGAAAATCCCATGAAGAGACTTGTCAATACGTCCCACCTATCCCCTCCCAAGGAATCTTGTGCAATTCTTTCAGTATACTCAACCTTTCTTCATAAGGAAATCCCACCAAAACCCAGCCTGGTAAACCTCTGCACTACCTCGAATGCTAGTATATCCTTTCTCACATAAGAGGACCAAAACTGTTCATAGTATTTCAAGGTATAGTAAGATTAGCAAGACCTCCCTATTTTTATACATTTCCCTTTGAAATAAAGGCTTATGGTCTATTTGCCTTACCTATTATCCACAAAACCTAGATGCTAACGTTTTATGATTCATGCACCAGGACCCCAGATCCATCTGTGCTATAGCTGTCTGCTGTCTTCACGTATTTAAATAATATTCAACTCTTCTTTTCTTCTTGCCAAAGTACTTAACCCCACATTTTCACACATTATAATTTACCATGAAATTTTTGCCCTGTCACTTAACCCATCTATATCTTTCTGTAAACTCTGTGCCATCATCCCCATTTGTCTTTCTACCCATTTAAGTCTAATTAACAAACTTAGCAATAGTACATTCACTTCCTTCATTGAAGTAATTAATATAGTTTGTAAATAATTGTGGTGTGAGAACTAATTCCTGTGGCACGCCACTAGTTACAGGATGCCATTCTGAATTCGCCCCCTTTGTCCCCACTTTCTATCTCCTCTTAGTTAGTCAATCCTCTATCCATGCCAGTATACTACCTACTACACCATGGGCTCTTGTTAAGTAGCCTAATGTGCATACCTTATCAAATACCTTTTGGAAATCCAAATATAATGCATCTATTGGTTCCCCCTTATCTAACCTACTTGTCACCCCCTCAGAGGACTATCATAAATTTCTCCAGCAAATTTCCCCTTCATGAATTTATTAGGGCAGGTTAAAAAGGTAGTAAAGAAGTCATACAAGATTCTTTAACTTATTGACTAAATCATTGAATATAAGAACAGTTGGTGGCATAAAGTGTATGTTCAGTTACAGCTAAAGTGCAACTTACTGTTCGGATCACAGCTTCACAGAAGGATGTGCTAGTACTGGAGAAGATTTATGACGACATTATCATCCCTGGAGAATTTTAGTGATGAGGAAGAGTGAATAGGCTGGTATTGTTTTCCTTTTGGAGACAGCAGGCTAAGGAGATTAATTTAATTTGATTGAGGTATCTAAAATTATGAGGGGTCAGGATAGAGTAAAAGGACTCCACTTTGGATCTAAAAAGAATAGAACTGAGTGCATTCTAAATGGTGAAAAGTCTGAAAGCAGTGGAGACCCAAAAAACCTAAGGGTTCATAACATACAGGCTATTAAAACGTTTGAGCAGGTACAGAGACTAATCAAAAATTCTGAGGAAGTGCTGAGCTTTACACCTAGAATCCTCACAAAACAAGAGGTTAGAAATCATGCTATAGGTACGCAGAGCCCTGGCTAGACCACATCTGAAGTAATATTCAGTTCTGGACACCTCAACTTAGGAAAGATATTTTGGTCTTGATGGGATTGCGGTGTAGATTACAACAATAGTGCCAAGGGTTAGTTTATGGTGAGACGTTATAAAAGCTGAAGTTGTATTGAGTAAAGGCTTTCCAGTATGTATTTTCAGATATTTTGGGGAACTGTTAGGATTGCTAGAGACAAATGATCTCCTTTGGGGGTTGTGGAGTCTCGGACCAGGAGCCTAAAAGTCAGAAGTGGACCTTTCTGGAATGAAATTAGGAACCACTGATCACACAAAGGTGGTGAAAGTTTGGAATTCTCTGCAGTTGGGAGAAGATGCTAATTTTAAAACCTGAGATTTTCAGATTTCTATAAACCATAAATATGAAATGCTGTGGGCAAAGGGCAAAGTGGAGTTTAGTCACAGATTAGCCATTATCTGATTGAAAGGTCGAACAAGCTCAGCCTATTCCTGTTTCCTGTTTGGGCATGGACCCTATCAGACCAGTTAGCCCAGTGACATTCACTATCTAGGTACACACTGTTAATGGCAACTTGAATACAGTATTGTACTGGAGGGCGAGATTGAGTCCTGACAAGATACAGGGGCAAGGGAAGAGGAAACTGGAGACAAAATCATACAGATTAATGACTTTCTGCATTTTACTTCCCTGTTGTGTAGAAGGAGCTGAGCTTTTCCATCTGCCTTCAATATCGATATAAAGGAATGGAGGATTCCATAGAGGAGAAGAAAGTAGTCAGTATTGGAAAACCCCTTGTGTCTAAACTCAACCTGCATGGATCAGAGCATCAGAATGAATACATGTCAATTTATGGCTCATTGCAAAGTTCTGCAAGTGAACCTTCACGGCTGTTAATCCGTGACTCACTTCTCACTCACTCTCCATTACCAGGCTCTTTACGTTCCTGCAATAGTTTAAGTGACCTTGATTATTATAGTAGTTTATATCGCTACAGGAACAAATCCACCAATCTGTACTACAGCACCCAGGAGCAGCAGAACAAGAGACCAGTGTCAGCGGAAGCTACTGGACTGATGACTAAAGAGACCATTGAGGGGATAACTGCTCAATTTAAATCTCTAAATTCTTCGTAATGATCTTGACATTCTGTTCATGCACATAGGTCAAGAGGAACAATATTGAGGAATTTTATACCGGGTACAAAAGAAAGACTTTAGCACGTTAATTAGAAAGGGCAGGAGGCTGATTGTGGAACTCAGACAATGAATACAAACATTTGTTTTCTTGTGAGACTGTATACTACGTGATTAGCATTTTGCTACTTCCAGTTTTAACCTGTCTTTCTGACAATGAGCCTGTACACGTTCTGCTATTTTCCCTCCTCAGGACAGGACAGCAATGCTTCATAACTCAAGTTTGACCTGTTGGATATAAAGGGAAGGACCGTCCTATTGCTGTCAATGGCACTGTTGAGTAATCCTAACAGAACACCAACATGCACGGTCTAAATTCAGCACATGACTCACAGATTTAAATATCAAGACAAGCACGCCAAAGAACAAGAAAGTGATCTGCAACTTCCCTACCCTTTGAGGGATTTTACCCTGTGTCCTTTTCATCTTTTAAGTCTAATAGTTTCCTTCATTTCATTCTGAAGCGTGTTAACGTTGAAAGACTAGTTCTGCCTTTGCTGTCCCAACTATTTACTATGCTACTGAGTCTGTCATATTTAGTAGATTTAATCGGCAACTCACACTGATTTAGCTAATCTCTGCCTGTGTGGTGTTGGGGCATCACAGTTGACCTTTGAGCCCTGATTTAGGGAGGTGTGAAGTCAGTTGAGCTTCTTGCTCACAATCACTATCAAGCAAGAGATCTTGGAATAAAAGATATGTCTGTGAATGTTACATGCATGTAGGTTTGGGCTGTATTATAATTCAGTATACAATTGCATAACCTCCCCTCACGCTCCATCTGGGCTATCACACAGAGCATAGCAATCTTAAGTGGTAGATAATGCCCATGGAACCTATACTTGGGAACACTGAACTTCGAATGACCAGGAGGGTGGGGCAGAGTTGGACCAAGATGTAAAAGTGGACAAAATATTCTCTTATATACCAGTGTACATTCAGACTCAGGTTATGATGGTTACTGAATCTGATATTTCCTTTTAAATGCTCTTGTGCTGGGTGTACATCAATTCTGATATTGTGGGATTTTTGTATTATATGTCAGGACCATTTGCTAAAACAAATAATTGGAATGGAATTAATTAAAAACATTTGTGTTTTTTTATTTAATATTCATGACTTTTAATTCTGTAATGTAAAGATTTTCTGAAATAACCTGATTGTATATTATATCAACTGATACCAACAGCTGGTGCATTGATGTAGCCCATTAACTGAGTGAAACATTCCAGGGTGCTTAATAAGAGTAATTTCAAGATAAATACTTTTGACTTTTTGATTCTAACCTACCAAAGAAGAAATCAGGACAAATGACCAAGATTGGTCAAAAAATTGGTAAAGAGGAAATTTAAAGGAGAGATAAGAGAGGCCTTGGGGGGTGAACTGGGAAGCAAAGGGGCAGGGTAGCTGAAAACACAGCCACTGATCTGAGGTGATTCGAGTCAGAGATGTGCAAGAGGCCAGAGATGAATCTCAGGCTGAAGAAGACCACAAATATAATAGGGGGCAATGCCAGACGGGGATTTGGCAATATGGATGAGGATTTTGCAATTAAGACATTGTTAGACAGCAAGCTAATGAAGTCAGCTAATGAAGGGATGGTGAATGAATGAAATTTGGATTGAACCAAGTTCCAAGCAGCAAAGTCTTTGATGATTGCAAGTTGGATGAAAAATGGGAGGCCTGCCAGAAGGCCACTGGAATTGTCAAATGTAGAGTTAACAAAGGCAGGTTGTGGGTCTTAGTAATTGATGAGCTGAGGCTGGATGTGAGTTAATGAGTGATGTTGGATTAGATGCAGGCAATCTTGGTGAAGGTGCAGAATGTGGTTGGAAACTGAAATTAGAATTAATCATAACAGCAAGGTTTTTCCAACCAAAGATTGTTAGTCAGGTTGGAAATGTTGGACAGGGTTTATGGCGAGGTTTCAGCTTTACCAAGCCAACAAAATCTCCCAATACCATGGAAGCTGAGTAAATCGGCAAATTTGTTGATTTCCTTCATTAAGACAATGACAATACTTTAAAGGCATTTTATTATTTATAAAGCAACTTGTGACATTATGAGATCATGAAAGGCAGAATGTAAATGCACATCTTCCTTAATTCAAATCTTGGTACCTTGTTGCGAGTTTAAACCTCCATAAATGTGCTATATTCATGTGTATACACAAAGACTAAAACAGTATTTTATGCACCTACAAATATAACTACCCAATGACATTGCCACAATCAGTCCTCATGCAAGAATCGGGCAATTAATTGACATTTATGATGATTCTCCACTGAAATTCGATTCCCCCCAACTTCCGTCAGGAGAATTGTCACAGGAAGCCCCAGTTATCTCTACAAAAACCAAAAGAACTGCAAATGCTGTAAACCAGGAACAAACCCAAAGTTGCTGGAAAACCTGGAACTGAGGAAGGGTCACCAGACCCAAAACGTTAACTCTGATTTTCCTTCACAGATGCTGCCAGAACTGTTGAGCTTTTCCAGCAGAACAAAGTGTGGAGCTGGATGAACACAGCAGGCCAAGCAGCATCTCAGGAGCACAAAAGCTGACATTTCGGGCCTAGACCCTTCATCAGAGCGGAGGATGGGGAGAGGGTTCTGGAATAAATAGGGAGAGAGGGGGAGGCGGACCGAAGATGGATAGAGGAGAAGATAGGTGGAGAGGAGCGTATAAGTAGGGAGGTAGGGAGGGGATAGGCCAGTCCGGGGAGGACGGACAGGTCACGGAGGAGGGATGAGTTTTCCAGCAACTTTGTTTTTGTTCCCAGTTATCTGTTCCTCTCAATGTAGACAGTACAGTATTTGTTATAGGCAATGGCTATGTGTTATTGACTGCAGACCCTTCAGCCCTGTACATGTTGATGTTTGGCCAGAGTGAGTTTTACAGGAGATCAGCTGTTTGCACAGAGCATTGTTCCCTGCCAGATTCAATACCATTGTATTTAGGGTCAGCTTATTGTTAAAGGGTGACTGACACATAACAACACCAGAAAAGTTACCACACAGCCAAGAAGAAGCTGTCACCATCTGCAAATAAGTGTTTATGCGGACTGTGCAGCGCCTGACCTGAGATTATTTTTCAGAACTGGGCTGACCCTCAGCTCGAGCTGGTCATGTGATACTGATGATCACCAATTCCGGTTAACAAACAAACAGGAAACAAGATCAGAGAAGATGTAACACTCTCAATTCAAAAACACAGGTGCTGCTGGAAATTAAACTACCCTGTCTTATACTCAATGAGTCCCACAGGGCTTTACAGCATTGAACTGAGGTCTCTGTTGTAAAGTAGGAAATGCACAGCCACATTACACACAGCAGACTCCCATAAAGAACAATGAGATAATAGCCAAACCCGGTAATCTGTCTCTAAATTTTTTTCCCAAAAATATACTTTATTCATAAAAAGTATTTATTTACATACTTAGTCACTAAAGTAGTTTGGTTCTATACAGTAACATATGAAGAAACAAGCAAATATTGAAGTGTGAAAAAACAAAGGTATTTCTCAGTTCTACAAGATTACATTTACATATTTCTGAGGCATTGGGAGGGTCCAATAAATGAATGAACCCCTATTTGACTTCGGCAGAAAGACCTCAGTGGTCTTTCCCTACTGTGCCTTGGCGGCAGCTGCCCCAAGCTTTCATGTGTCCCTCAGCACATAGTCCTGGAGCTTGGAATGTGCCAGTCTGCAACACTCAGTTGAGGTCAACTCTTTGCTCTGGAAGACCAGCAGGTTTTGTACAGACCAAAGAGTGTCTTTCACCGAATTGATGGTTCTCCAGGCACAGTGAAAGTCGGCCCAACTGGTACCTCTTCCTCACTGACTGGCCATTGCTAAACCCTTGGACAGTCCAGCAAGCACTGCAATTCAAGTTGGCCAATATTCCTGGTAGCCATCCAATGGCCTCCAAATACCCTGAACTCATTCTCTCACAATTGGTTACCTGTCTGCTTTTCTAGCCAATCAGAATGGATATTTACAATTAATCAAAGATTAATAAAGAAAATAGAAAGAAACCCAGAATCGTATTGAACATAACAATATTTATTCTTCTGGCTTTACTCATAGCTGTATCCTAATGTTTGATCTTCAATTCCTGGGACTAACAATATAATAACCAATTATTCCATCATTAGCTTCATAAACCCAAGGCATTGCCTCAGACTCATAAACTTTATACCTGGAGATAGTAAGCATTGCCAATGCTGGACTCAGAGATAACACAGCTGGAGGAACATAGCAGGCCAGGCAGCATCAGAAAAAGAGTCCCAACCTGAAACGTCAGCTTTCCTGCTGCTCTGATGCTGCCTGGTCTGTTGTTTTTCTCCAGCTCCACACTGAGTAAACTTTATACTTGGTGCATTCTAGCACTGCAAAATTAATTGATACAGAGTTTGTTCAGTTAGGAGCATTGTAAAACAGAAAGTTGTATGTTCAAGCCCTGTTCCAAATGCTTGTGGGACCTAATCCAGACTGAATCTCCAGTGCAGTATTAAGGGAGTGCTGCATTGTTTGAGGTGCCGACATTCAGGTGAGAAGCTAAATCAAGTGGACATAAATGATCCCAAAGTGATATTTGCAGAAGAGCAGCAGATTTCTCTCTTGTAACCTTTTCACATTGCACTCCATTCTTCCCATTGAGTGCAATTTGCTGAGATGGATTTGACCTATTTTTTGTTCTGTTCTTTAATTTGATACAAGATATTGCACTCTGCATATATCCTGCAGTGTGGCAGCACTAGTTTAGTTTGATCATGGAACTCTGGTGCAGAGCGTAGCTGTGGGCACCTGTGTCCCCAACCTCTTCACCACCTTGAGACCTGCTGTAGGAAGGATGCTACTAAACTGGAAAGGGTGAAGAAAAGATTTACCAGGATGTTACTGGGACTGGAGGGTTTGAGTTATAAAAAGATGCTGGGACTTTTTTTCCTTGGAGTATAGGAGATTGAGAGATGACTTTATAGAGATTTATAAAATCAGGTGGGACATAGATAAGGTGAATAACAAAATTCTTTTTGCCAGGGTGGGGGAATTCCAAACTAGATGGTATAGATTTAAGGTGAGAGGGGAAAGATTTAAAAGGGACCTGAAGAGCGATATCTTCACACAGAGGGTGGTCCATATATAGAACGAGCTGCCAGAGGAAGTGATTGATGCAAGGACAGTTACAACATTTAAAAGATATTTGGACAGATTCATGGATAGGAAAGGTGTAGAGGGATAAGGGCCAAACAATATCAAACAGGCCTAGTTTAGTTTCAGAAACCTGGTCAGCATAGTTGGACTGAAGGATCTGTTTCCATATGGTATGACGATGACTTTACAATTCTATAATGCCCACATATGGAAACAGACAATCATGTGGATACAAATCTTTCCCATGCTATCCAAGGGAATCCTTTCACTAGATATTTTGGAGACTGGGCTTGCCTGCCATTTCCAATATCGTGCTTTTCTCTTTTACTCAGTTGACAATACTGAATTTAGCTTTGTATGCATCCCACAGCCACCCATGCAGGTCTACCAAGAGAAATGTATAAGTATACTTTCAATAAAATAAATAAAGCTTGGAACTCTTCATTAATTGGTTGCAATGTATTTTAAAATGAGAAACATGGGATTTTTTGGGGAAATGTCATTGACTTGAAATGTTAACTCACTCACAGTAGATTCTACCTGACCAACTGAGCATTTGAAGCATTATCAGTTTTTATTTATTTTTATTATGCACTAATTGCTTTCATCTATCCACTTATAATGCAAATACTTTATAGATAGCCTGGTGTGAAGAATAGAATGCGATAGAGGAATGAACATTTGTGTAATAGTTACAATAGCCAAGTCCTAATTAAGGTTATTGAGACATGACATTTACTGCTAATAGTTACCTCTTGCCATGGTCTCACATTCTCTTCAGTCTTTCTAGCTGTGTTGCTGTAGCTTTGTAAACTTACAGGAGACAAGTGCTAAATTCAGGCTCATCTGGCACTTGGTTTACAGTGGTTTTTGTATGGCTAACTGCTGGTCAGTATGGTCGTAGTACAGTTAGTGCAAGGTCAGTGTGGTCAACATAGTTAGCAAATAAAAACTGAAAGAACTGCAGCTGCTGTAAATCAGGAATAAAAACTCAGAAGTTGGTGAGAAATGCTCAGCAGGTCTGGTAGCGTCTGTGAGGAAAAGACCAGAACACTGAGCGCCAGACCCAAAACGTTAATGCAGACATTTTCTTCATAGTTAGCAAACGATCCTATAAAAAAGTAAATCTGGTGAATTGATAATGGGAAATAAAGAGAAAGCAAATGAATGGAGCATATACTTTCTATAACTTGCCAGAATATAAACCAGGAAATGAAGGGGGGGAATGTGGTGTTGAACCCAGAAAAATTACAGTCACCCAGAGAAGTTGTACTGAATAAGTTGTTGGAGCTGGGGACTGATAAAACCCACGGTACTTATAAGTTTCATCCTGCAGTCCTGAAAGAAGTGCACCTGAGATATTGATGATTTTCAATTTCCAAAACTCCCTGGATTTGGAAATCTTTGAATATACCTCCTTTATTCAGAAAAGAGCAGAGACAGAAAACAAGAAACTGTAAACCAGTTAGCTTAACATCTGCCATAAGCTCAACTTTTGAAGTTGTCATTAAAGAAGGATGCAGAGATAAGTTCAAGGTGATGAGCCAGAGTCAACATGGTTCTGTGAAAGTGAAAATTACAGCCCAGATGTTCCGAAAGCCTGACTGTCAATAGAGCAGCTTAGGCTGGAATTGTGTGCTCGGACCTTGCGGAATCCCAGACAAAGCAGATTCTGGGATATTGTCCAAGAAAGCAGATAGGCAATTCTCTTGAGTCTGGAAATCTCTGGCCTTTTTGGAGAGTAGCACTTTTAATACGTTAATAGTTAAGCAGAATAAATTAGATGACTAAAAACCTAGTCTATCTTCTGGGTAACTAAACTTACCACACACCCTCAATTACACCCTCTCTGACACCTTACAATTTTGGAACAGTTAACAATTCCCCCAACCCAATGCAATTCCTCCCTCTCCTTGTTGTACAGTACTCAGATTTCCAGAAGGCATTTAATAAAGTACCACATTAACAATTATTTTGGAAAACAAAAACATGTGGTGTAGGGAGTTACTATATTGATAAAAGATTAACTAACAAGAAACAATGTAGTCATAAAAAGATCATCTCCTGGTTGGCAAGATGCGATGTGCAGTGTGTGTCTGGGATCTGGGAGTACAACAATTTGCATAAATGGCCTGGATGAAGGGGTAGTAGGGGATGGTTGCCTGATGTGCTGGTCACACAGAGATAGTTAGGAACATTGTAAAGAGGACATAAGGAGATAAACTGGGTGAGTGAAGATTTGGTAAATGTAGAGCAACATGGGAAAACTTGAAATTGTCTATTTTGGCAGGGAGAAGTACGTTATCCAAATGATGAGATGTTGTAGACCCTGAGATTCAGAGGGATTTGGATGTCCTAGTGCATAAATCTGGTACATAGATACAGTAAGAATTAGGAAAGTTAATAGAATGTTACTGTTTGTTGTGAGTGTAATTGAGTACAAAAGTAGAGAGGTTATGCTTCAGTTATGCAGGGTACTGTATGTGGAGAACTGTGTACATTATTAGTCTCCTTATTTAAGGAAGGATGTAAATGCATTGGAAACCATCAGAGAAGGTTTATCAGACTCATACGTGCAATAGACAGGCTATCATTTTGAACATTGGACAGGTGGGCATGTATCTGTTGGAGTTTAGAAGACTTAAGAGGTGACATAATTAAAACACACAGTCTTGATATAGTTGGATGTGGAGAGGATACTTCTTGTCTTGGGAGAATTTAGATTAGAGATCATAGTTTAAAAATTAGGGATCACCCACTTAATGAGGTGTTTATTTTCTGCATCAAAATATTTTTAAGGCAGAGGTGAATAGATTCCTGGCAAGCAAGGACGTGAAAAGTTATTGCGAATAGGCAGAAATGTGGGTTTGAGGTTACTGTCAGACCAGGAATGATCTTTTTAAATAATGGGGTAGAGCCGAGGGGTCAATTGACTTATTCCTTCTCCTTGTTCTTGTGGTCAGTGCAAACACTCATATTTTGAGAGTTACCTTAATTGACATGTTTGATGAGATAATTTATTCAAGCGCCTCAACCAAATTATGAAGCGCCAGGCTGGAATGACAAAACTACATTTTGAAGGGATTCCAGGAAATGTGATCCAGCAGTATCTAAAGGGCCTTAATGGAGATAAGCGTTGCATTGTTAGTCACTTCCTAGATAAGATCAACCGCAAATTGCAAGAAAATTAAAAACACAGATGGAGCAGAATCTCCCGATAGTTTAGCTTTCAAGTAGAAGTAAATATAAAACTGGAATCTAATTGCCTCTTAAATTGTAAAATATCCTGGACACAGCGTGACAAAATGATCGTTATTTAGTCATTATATCAGCTGAGAGGATTATGTAGTTCTTCAGTTATTTGAATGGACTAAGAGCAATTATAATAGTCAGGAAGAGAAACTTCATTAAAAATTTCCACTTACGTAGCACATCATAAACAAAGAATTACTTCTGAAGTAGTTGCTTTGTCTGGCAGACATTACAGCCAGTTTGTGAAGAATCTATAAGCAACAATATCCTATTTATATTTCACAGAATGTGGGCATTGCTAGCTCAGCTGGCATTTGTTGCCCATTTTAAGTTCACTTTAGAAAGTGGCGTTGAGCCACATTCTGGAACCGCTGCTGTTCACATGGTGAAGGTATACACACTGTGCATTTAGGAAGAAAAATGTTTCTGGGTTTGTTTAAGACAGAATTTTTGGCTATTATATCAGGAAAATTCATATTATTGTGGGTTTCACATCCATCTAAAAAAGGGTGTCAAAACTGCAAGAAATCCTCATTAACAATGCAGACCTTTCCTTCACATAAATGGCACGGTGGCTCAGTGGTTACGACTATAGCTTCACAGTGCCAGGGACCCAGGTTCGATTCCAGCCTCAGGTGACTGTCTGTGTGGAGTTTGCACATTCTCCCCGTGTCTGCGTGGGTTTCCTTCGGGTGCTCTGGTTTCCTCCCACAGTCCAAAGATGTGCAGGCTAGCTAGATTGGCCATGCTAAATTGCCCGTAGTGTTCAGGGGTGTGTGGGTTACAGGGGGATGGGGATGGGTCTGGGTGGGATGCTTCAAGGGGCGGTGTGGACTTGTTGGGCCAAAGGGAATCTAATCTAATCTAATCTAAAAAACCTCCCTCGATATTGTATAACCTTGATTATCAAGCTGAAGACCTGGTGTACACCTTGAACGCCTGATCTTCAGAGGTGAGATTGCTACTGACTGAGCCAAGCTGACACTTGGAAAAGTAAACAAACTTTAGATTATTTGACCTAAGATCTAAATTAGGTAGGTCCATACCTAGGCAGCTTGCTGAGATTGTCAACATGGCCTTGTGAAAGGACCCTTATCTAAGTCTCAGAAATGGTAACACAGAAATTTGCATTGCTTTTTGAGAAAATGTTGCAGAGCTGCTCTGATAATCCGAGCCTGTTTTATTCTGCACTTATAGGTGGTAGTTTTGCAAATGCAAACATAGAACATAGAACAGTACAGCATGGTGCAGGCCCTTCAGCCCACGATGTTGTGCCGAGCTATTATCCTCTTCTAAGATCAAACCACTCTGCACACCCTACATTTTATTATCATCCGTGTGCCTATCCAAGAGCCACTTCAATGTTCCTAATGTATCTGGCTCCACCGCCAGCAGCGCATTCCACGCACCAAAGGGGAGAGAAGGAGCCGCTGAGGGATGAGAAGGAAACAGTAGAAAGGATAGGGGATCAAACTCAAAGTGGTAAGTGAGGTCAGGATTGAGGCTGGGAGCAGTTTGTGAGAAAAGGAAACTCCTCCAAAATAGTCGCTGACCCCCAGCCCACAAACCCACTTCCTGCTGTAGAACTGCATTCACAATAGTGGAACAGGCTTCCCAAGCTTATGAGTGTGTGTGAGAGTGAGAAATGCAGAGACAGAGTGTGTACGTATGTGAGAGAGGCACTGGAAGAGAGGGAGCATATGGGAGGTAGTAAAAGATTAAGACAAAGTAAAGAAGCATTGAGTGCAAGTTAGGGTGTATGGAAGGCAGTGAGGGAGCCTGTTTAAGTGAAGGAGAGATCCAGACACACACCTTTCCCTCCTCCCTACCCAAACAACTATACAGAAAGCAGGCTGGGAGAGGAGGAAATCTCATTAATAGACAATCACCTTCTTCTCCCATCATCAAATGAATTCTGCCATGGCAAGCTCACCACCAGAGATGAGTGTTATGTCAATGTTAGTTAGCTATTCCTTAGCTTGGTGCCAGTTCCCTAGCTCTTCTCTAGGCATCAGGATTTGGGGCCAAGTCTGCCTCTCTTTAGCTCTGCCTGATCTTATACGAGATTGGAAGATAAAGATTTTATTACATAGATCATCAGCTTGTTCTCATCTTTTCAACTGCCATTTTTGTAACTACTCGTTAACTGTAATTATCAAAACATTGCTTTTGATCTTTTTTAGAGTACATATTGAGTCAAACCTTATCTTTTTGAAATTTGTTTGCTGGCTTCTCTGGGTAGGAGAAAAATTGAGAAGTAGCCTCGCCCTGCGACAATCCAATTCTAAACGAAACACTCCCCAATGACATGTCCCATCTGATACTGATCCAGACCGGCCAAAGCATACTGTTATTTTATCCCTCAGAACAGCCAAGGTAAACCATGAAGCTTTCTGTCTTTCACAACCTCAGCGCTAGGTACTTTAAAGCCAATGAGGACCCTTAGATGAGTAGTCACTATTGTAATATTTGACAACAGAGCAGCCAATTTGTATGCAGTAAGATACAGCCAATAGCTGTATGGTAAGAATTAGATCATCTGCAACAGGAATACCAGTAGAACAAGCCCAAAATCCCGCAAATGTCAGCACTATGACATAAATTAACACTGCATTAGCCTCCAACACAGCAGTGACTTACTTCAAAAGTAATTAATTGTATATGACCTAATTCTTTGCATGTGGTGTGGATGTTTCTGAGACATAGCAAGGTGCTATGTAAATGAAAGTTCTCCTTAACAGTCAGAGTGGTGCTGGTGATTGTTGAAGGACCAATTGCCCATTTGGCTACAGTATGTAACATTTCAAAGCTTTGAACATATAGAGAAAGGAAAAAAAGCAACCATTTTATGCTGTACAACTGATGATCTGTCGGATTCTTATCGTATGGATTTGTACCAGAACTAGTGAAAGGGATATTGTTGTTTTTAATGCATTCATTTAGATAAGTGGATACAGATTTAACAGCAATTACAACTCTAAACATTATTATTGGTATGGGATATTGGATTAGCTGCACTGAATTAGATTTCAGAGTAGGGTGAGGAGAAGAAAATGATGCTTTCAGTAAAAGGAAGTGTTTCTGATGAGATACAAAGGCGATTGTTTCTTGTTCCCCATTCTGCTCTCTGCTCTGGACTGTGATGGCACGACAACTTAACCTGTGGTTCTGGAGTGCTGTGCTTGTCAGCTTGGGTCTGTGTGCAGTCCCTTTTGTAAGAGGAAGAAACAGCAGGAGGGTTAACTGGAGCTCCCAATGGACTGTAGGTGAGACCAGCTTAAACAAATTTGTCGTCTTCCCTTCTGTTTCAACTCATATTGGGAATGTAGGATGCGCAGGAGATGGAATTAGTTACACTCCAGTCTGGTCCAAATAGCCATTCCTCAGCTGGGGCCCTCAGTAGGTGGCTATTTTATCCTGACAAACATCACAGAGAGATCTGGGTGTTCAGGTCCATTGTACCCTGAAGGTGGCAACGCAGGTCGATAGGGTGGTCAAGAAGGCATATGGCATGCTTTCATTCACTGGGCGGGGTACTGAGTACAAGAGTTGGCAAGTCATGTTACATTTGTATAGGACTTTGGTTCAGCCACATTTGGAGTACTGTGTACATTTCTGGTTATCACATTACCAAAAGGATGTTGATGCTTTGGAGAGGGTGCAGAGGAGGTTCACCAGGATGTTGCCTGGTGTGGAGGGCATTAGCTATGAAGAGAGGTTGAGTAGATTAGGATTATTTACATTAGAAAGACAGAGGTTGAGGGGGGACCTGATTGAGGTCTACAAAATCATGAGAGGTATAGACAGGGTAGATAGCAAGAAGCTTTTTCCCAGACCCTGGGACTCATTTACTGGGGGGTCATGATTTCAGGGTGAGAGGGGAAAAGTTGAAGGGAGATATGCGTGGGATGTTCTTTACGCAAAGGATATTGGGTGCCTGGAATGCGTTGCCAGTGGAGGTGGTGGGGGTGGGGGGGGGGCACGATAGCATCATTTAAGATGTATCTAGAAAGATACATGAATGGGCAGGGAGCAGAGGGATATAGATCCTTGGAAAATGGGCAACAGGTTTAGATGGAGGATCTGGATCGGCGCCGGCTTGGAAGGCTGAAGGGTCTGTTCCTGTGTTGTAAATTTTTTTGTTCTTTGTTATCACATAGAGGCTGCACTTTATTACTAAATACATAAGAAGTACAAAAGTTGAGAGGTTAGGGCTGCACTTACATAAGTCACAAGTTCAGCTCCAGCTGCAGGATTTTGTCCAGCTCTGGATGATATTTTAGGAAAGATTTGACAGCTCCTCAGAGAAAGGAGGCTAAAAAGTGATTTGATAAATTTGCATAAAAATCAAAACTAGTTTAGGTAAAAGGGTGGCATGATGGCCCAGTGATTAGTACTGCTGCCTCACAGTGCTAGGCACCTAGGTTTGATTCCAGTCTCAGGTGACTTCTGTGTGGAGTTTGCTTGTTCTCCCTGTGTCTGTGTGGGTTTCCTCTGGGTGTTCTGGTTTCCCCCCACAGTCCGAAGGTGTGCAGGTTAGATGGATTGGCCATGCTAAATTGCCCCGTAGTGTCCAAAGATGTGCAGGCCAGGGGTTTACAGGGACAGGGTGGGTCTGGGCAGGATGCTCTCAGAGGGTCAGTGCGGAATTAATGGGCTGAATGGCCCACTTTCTCACTGTAGGGATTCTATGAAATAGCGAGAAATCAATCTTCAATGGCTGCAATGACCAAGGGGGCCCATAAAAAAGTAATTGGCAAAAAAAACAGAGGAAATGTGAGGAAGACCTTTTAGTGTTTAAGATTTAGAATGCACTACCTGAAGGAGTAATGGAGACAGCTTCAATAGTCATCATTAAACAGAATGGAATGAATATTCAGAGGTTATAAAAATGCAAGGCAATGGCAAATGACCAGGCCAAGTGAGATGAACTGGATCACTTTTAGACACAGTTTCCCAAGGCTTGGTGAGGTAAATGGGCTCTTTCTGTGCTATTCTATTCTAAGGGCAGAATTTGATCGGGGCCTGAGCAGCATTCATGGCACAATCAGATGAAAAGCCTGATGAGGCCTATCTCACCATCATTTCTTATATATTTATTGAGTGATGAGGCAAGATTCTCATGAGTTGCCAAAGAAGGGGGATTATTGCCTGCTAAGCAACCTATTAACACCGCAACTGGCCTCATTAATACTCCGAACTCACCAAACGCGCTGAATAAACTCGACATTGTGGAATCGCAATGTAGGTGGCACAGCAAGTAAATTGTTGACTTCAGCTTGCTATTGGCTGCGAGGAGCCTTCATGTTGCTCAGGGCCTCGGGGATACGATCCACGGGGCACCAGCTACCAATCCCTCATGACATACATGGTATGTCACCAAACCACTTACAGAATGCTTAGGAGGCACAGACCTATGTTATAAAGTTCACCAGCATCTAGGGGTGAAAGGCTGCAACAGAAGGACTTAACACATTGGGACAGGGACCCAGCTCCCAGACTGGACCAGGCTGCATCTCAGGGCTGCTGTCGCTCTCGCTTAGTACCTTGTCTTGTCTATCAGTGCAGCCACATGACCAGTCGCATGTCTTGCTGCTCAGCCGACCTCCGACAGGGGAGCATGCAGCTTTCTATACAATAGTACACTAAGTCAATCTCACACCAGTGCCCCCATCTGCCTGCAGCTCCTACTGCAAACACACTGTATGTGTACCAGGCAGGCAGCCACATCTTCAAATCTGAGGGGAGGAGTCCTCACCAAAGTTCAAGGGGGCACCCGTCAGTTTAGGGGGCCCTGGTACAGTAAGTCAAGAGCAGTCTCAGGTATCACTCCAGAGAGCTGGTTACATTCAGGCCTCTAGTTGGAGTTTTCTCGGTTGGGGTGCCGATGTCTCTGCAGTCTGGGGAGTCAGGAGGGGTTAGGTGAGGGAGTTTGCTGGTAGGGACTAATGTAGTCAGGCATCTGGTTCTGGGCACTTCTCATCCAGGGCTGTCCGGTTAGGTCCTTCAAGAAAGTGAGCAAACACTGAGTCTGTTGGATCCTTTCACAGAAACTAAGGAGGAAGGGAGATGGGTGGATTCAGAGCCGGGGGATCATTTCATTGGATAGAGATTCTGGAACCTATTCTGCAGAATTGGGCACTACAGGCCATGGGAAGCGGGGAGCAACAGTAATGGTCAGACAGAATTATGGTAAAGCGTGGGTGGGAAAAGGCTCATGGGAGGAATGTTCATTAACAGTCAGGGGTCCCTGGCTTTAAGGGAGTGAGGGGGGTGGGGGTTGGAGGAGAAGTGCTTGATTAGATCTAGCATAGCCACCTGATACAGCAGCAGGGGAGCAAAAGGTGGGCAGGTGCAGGCTCTTGCAAATGGATTGAGGGGGACTTGGAGAGGTGCAAACCCTCGGGAGGTGTACCAGAAAGGGTTACCTGTAAAGGGATCTGGATACCTGGGGATACACGGAAACATTGAGGTGGAGGCTGGGATCCTCTGACAGAAGAGTACATGCTGTCACCTTTCTATCTCACTGGAAATCAAAAGTGAGCAATGGGAGAGAAAATGGCTGCAACCACACCCAGGATGAAACAGCAGTGATCTCGCATCAGCCAATGAGCCTAGCGTTCAATTGTTAGTCACTCAAACCCAGCTCCACTGGACAGGAGACCAGCTCCCAAAGTGGCTATTCTGCTTGGGGTCATAGAGTCACACAGCACAGAAACAGCCCTTCAGTCCAACCAATCCACATTGACTGTAATCCCAAATTAAACTAGTCCCACCTGCCTGCGCTTGGTCCATATACCCCCCCAAACATTTCTTATTCATGTTCTTATCCAAATATCTTTTGATTTTAATAACTATAAGAAATTTACAAGTAAATTGTAATCTCAGGAGCAGCTGCAAGATCCACGCTACTCTCAGTGTATTTTTTTTTAATCTCAGTCATGGCAGAAGACTGCCAGGAATCAGTACAAATGCTTCAGCAATGTCCTCAAAGTCTCCCTAAAGAAATCAGTCATCCCCGTCAATTTAATTCCTGGCTCACATCAGACCAAATTTATCTGGGAAGGTAAGGCATTAGACAGTTTGAGAAGCGTTGTGGCCAAATGGGTCTAAGTTGAGGCATTGGTAAGAGTTCACAAACCTCCAAACTCTTCATCTGTCTAATCTTTCCAGGCCAATCTACCAGTTGGTAGCAGAGTCTGCAGATAGTCTATTAGGCTTATCAGTCATCTCCAAACCCATCAAATTGGAACGGAAGCAAGTCATCATCAAATCTAATGGGCTGCCTTCAAGAAGGATGGGATGAGGCTGAAGGATAGAAAGAAGAGAACAGGCCTAAGAGAATGCTATTCAATTTGGTAAAATGTAACCTTTGAAATCCATCATGGATCGGTGTTGTGATGTGCTGAGCTGCCCAACTGCATAACTGCAACATGGGCATTTTTGGGAAATAATCGCAAAGATTTGTGATGACACTATATTAAAGCAAAGGAAGGCAGTATGGGTAGATATTAGAGGCCAGCTTATGGATATAGTCAGGCAAGTGACAAATGTGGTTCAGTGTAAGTAAAAGTAATATATATCTTGAAAATATGTCCCAATAAATGTCCCAATACTAAGTACGTGGAAACATTACACTGGCTCTATAGTAAGGTAACAAAGTGTGGAGCTGTGTTCATCCAGCTCCACACTTTGTTATCTCGGATTCTCCAGCATCTGCGGTTCCCGTTATCACTGGCTCTATAGTGATTGGCGATGGAGCTATCACTAGTAAAGGCACAAAAGGTCCTCCTTCCTTTTTTTATTAGTTCGTGGGATGTGTATGTCACTGATTAGGCCAACATTCGTTACATATTGGGCAATTAAGAGTCAACTACATTTGTATGTGTTTCAAAGTCACATGAAGGGCAGACAATATAAGGACAGCAGATTTCTTTCCCTAAAGGACATTAGAGAACCAGATGGGTTTTTGCAACGAATGACAGAAGTTACATGGGACCATCAAGCTCATTTTTTAATTCCAAACATGTTTTAATGAATTCAAATTTGCCATGGTGCGATTTGAACCCATATCTCCTGACCAATAGCCTGGTGTTCTGGGTTACTAGTCTGGAAGCATTACCACCATATCCTGCCTTGCTATGTTATTGAAATAATCAGTGTCATCGCACATTAGCTGAAAAAAAGAGTAAAGAAATGGCTGGCAGTGAGAGAATTACACTTTTCTTGATTGTTGAGCAAACCAGGGGTTAATGAATAATAAAAATGATAAAATGCTCTGTTAGTCTCACAGCCCATGATGGAACGTTAATTAATTTGATAACAGCCCCGGTACAGGCATCTGATAAGATCACGCAGTGACTATTAACTAAGAGAACTCAGTTCTGTCTTAAAATGATTGGTCCTGAAACCATATTACGTGCTGGAAATTAACTCAAAGGATCTTGAGATCTTTCTTTACAAAGTATGCTTTCACAACAGGACTAATTTCATTTTTACCTCTTTTTACTGTTTGAGATTAGCTGTGGTCTCTTGGAGGGTCTTTTCTTTCATCAGTAGGTTATATCATTTCTTATAAGATCTATTACTCTACTGCTAAAGTGCAATTTTGATATCTGGGTTGTTCCTTTAAAATCACAGATTGTTTTATATATTCTGAAAATAAGAAGCCTTTGTTGTTTCAATTTAAATGCTCCTTGGCCAACCTCCCAACTTCTACCCTCCACAAACTTGAACTTTTCTGCTTCTGTGAGAGTGTGATCTCTAAATTTGACTACAGATCTTGCAAATCTCCTCCTGTTCACACTCAGAAAACAAGTTTGCTACTTAATAACAGAGCTATGTGTAATCTAATATGACATCTATTATTCAAATTGTACCTCATAATGAAAGATAACAAAAATACTTCCTGTAATTAGATCAAACGGTAATCAAAATTATATGTTCTTACCAGTTTACTGGTCACAGTGCAATTTTACACAACATAACCTTATTAATGACTTTTATTTCTGGGTCTCATTGCTTTGAAAGGGGTCAGTAGACATAGAGTATAGACATAGAAGTTGAATTTAATGTTTTCTAGTTTTTAGATATTTTCTAGTGCAAAGATCTCTTTGTACTTTTACTCCCTGTTTTCCTGAAGCTGTATCTGGAGATTTGCTTCTTCTGAAGACTTGGTCTGTCAGTACACTTTATGTTCCCCTCAGGCACGTTTCAGGAAGTTGCATCTCTAACTTATGCAAATATTCTATACAGGAGGTCAAATTCTGTCCTATAGATTACAAAGACCAGTTAGTATCTAGTAATGCACGCTTGCAGGACCGGGAAACATGCTGTCAGTTTATTCAAGTCAAACTAAACCTGAGGTGATCACACCAGACATTCAGACAAGTAACACCTTATCCAACAGGGAGGTATAGTAGCTCACAGTGCCAGGGGCTCAGGCTCAATTCCAGCCTCGGGCAACAGTCTGTGTGGAGTTTCCACGTTTTCCCATGCCTGTGTGGGTTTCCTCCAGGTGCACCAGTTTCCTCCTACAGTCCAAAGATGTGCAAGTTAGGTGGATTGGCCGTGCTAAATTGCCCATGACGTCCAGGGGTGTGTTGATTGGGTGAATTAACCAAGGGAAATGCAGGGTTATAGGTAGGAGTGTGGATCTGGGTGGGATGCTCCCTGGAGAGTCAGTGTGGACTCAATGCGATGAATGTAACCAATGAGACTCAATGTGGATTCAATGGGACCATAGCAGTTGTCAAAGCTAACTCAACAAAGATTAACGATAGAACTTGGGATCTTCCTGGTCTCTAAAACCAAATACACAATTATTTACTCATTCAGCTATTGAGCCATCATTTTTGTTCAACTATTGTTTCACAGGCCATTTCATGGGCAAGAAAGACTACTCTGGCTTTCCAAATTCAGAATTTGTTGCCAATAACTTTGACTCTGATCTTATGATGAACATTCAAAGGCTAAAGGACAGAGCACTCCTCCAAGCTCTCCTCAGATACCTCCCATCACTACTGAAGCACGAGACCAGGGACAGAGTTAACAACTACAAAGAACAAGCAACAGTCAACAAAATTACCACAAGGTACAGAAACATGGTTAACATTGCTCCACCTAAACCCTACCTAATGCAGTATTGCTAAGTGAATCCATGTGTCCCTTATATCTGGTTGGAGAGTTAGCTCAGGGCTTGGTAAAGGTTGGGAACATTAAGAAGGACTTATGATGATGCCTGCAAATTCTGCATTTACAACCTAAAATGAAATGTTGTGCAGGAACAGGAATAAGTCATTATGTCCATAAATTTGTTCTTGATTAATATGGGGTTCCACCTATTGACGATGGGCTGAATGGCCTGCTTCTGCTCTTATGTCTTATGGTCTTATATTCTTCTCCCCCTCACTCAGGAGAAAGTCCCATCTCAGACAGTACCAGCCAATCTAATTATTCAACATTCTAGCTAATGGCCCATTGGTCAAGACTGGAGTCCAGTTCTAGTTGAGTGTGTGAGACGGTCATGGTGGGAGAGTGGAGGTAATAGAAGTAAGAAGTAGGTCCTTCAAGCGTACTCTGAATTCATTAAGATAATGGCTAAACTGTTTATGCTATGAATTCAGTATTCTCATCTACTTTTGATAACCTTGGATTCTTGTTAATTAAGGTAACAATTTAACTCTACCTTCAAAATATTCAATGATCCCTACCTCCATTATCTTCTGAGGAAGAGAGTTCCAAAGTTGCACAATTCTCTGAGAGAAAAAAACCTTATCTCCGTCCTAAAATGGTGACTCCTAATTTGAAAACAGTATTGAAGGGAAATGAACATAAAAGTAAACGAAAGCCGAAAGAACTGCGGATGCTGTAAATCAGGAACAAAAACAGAAGTTGCTGGAAAAGCTCAGCAGGTCTGGCAGCATCTGTGTAGAAAAAACATCAGAGTTAACGTTTCGGGTCCAGCAGCCCTTTTTCAGAACCCTAACAGGCTGTGTTTCATTCCACTGGAGTTCAAAAGAGTGAAGGGTGTCTTAATTGAAGTTTGATCCTGGGTAGAGTTTGCAAGATGGACATGGAAAGAATATTTCCTATTGTGGGTGAGCCCAACCTACCAATCATTTTTGTGTTATTTCCTTAAATTTGATGTTTTCCTTGACTTCTTTAGTCAATCACAGATGGTCAGTCCTGCCCTAAGAAATTTTCTTTACAGATAGACTATACTTAGTGTCAGTATTCTAACAAATCCTCTTGCTGGCTAAATCAGTATTTATTAGGGATCTGTCATTGCTGTTTTTCTGGAGTCATATGTATGCCACACAGACCAAGGATGGCAGATTCGGTGACCTTATGAAGGTTTATAAAGCCATGAGGGGCATAGATAGGGTGAATAGCCAGAGTCTTTTCCCCAGGATATGGGAGTCCAAAACTAGACGGCATAGGTTTATGGTGAGAGGGAAAAGATTTAAAAAGGACCCAATGGGTAACTTTTCCATGCAGAAGGTAGTGTGTGTGCGGAAGTGGTGAAGCCTGGTACAATTGCAACATTTAAAAGCATCTGGATGGGTACATGAATAGGAGGAGTTTAGAGGCACATGGGCCAAACACTGGCTAATGGAACTAGATCAGATTGGGATGTTTTTCTGATGTCTAGGCCCGAAACGTCAACTTTCCTGCTCCTAAGATGCTGCTTGGCTTGCTGTGTTCATCCAGCTCCACACTTTGTTATCTCAGATTCTCCAGCATCTACAGTTCCCATTATCTCATATTGGGATGTGTGGTTGGCACAGATGGGTTGGACTGAAGGGTCTGCTTCCATGCTGCATGAGCCTATGACTCTACTATGACTCTATGACCTATTCTTTTACTTGTGGGATGTGGGCAGTGCTGGTTAGCATTTATCGCCCATCCCTAATTGTTCAGAGGGCAATTAAGAGTCAGCCACATCACAGTGGGTCTGGAGTCACATGTAGGCCAGTTCAGGTAAAGATGGCCGTTTCCTTCCCTAAACAGCATTAGTGATCCAGACAGGATTTTCAGGTAACCAGCAATGATTCATAGTCATCATTAGATTCTTAATTCCAAAGTTTTATTGCATTCAAATTGTACCATCTGCCATAGTGGGATTTAAATCCAGGTTCCCAGAACATTACTGCGGTCTCTGGATTTACAGTCTGACAATATTACCACTAGGCCACGTTCCCTACTGGTCATACGAACCTTTCTGTATGATTTACCTCTGTGATCCGTTCCTTAGCCTAGTATGCCAGTTCATTTCAATGAGCTTAGTTCAACTGCCCACACAGTTGCTCTCAATGAAGTATCACTTACTAGTCATTAGCACAGTCTTTGCCCTTTCAAACACAATGTAAAATTCAATCATATTGCAATTGTTGCTGTATTGGAATGTCTTCACTCTGAGATGATTATTTAATGCTGCTATGTTATGCAATTCCAAGTCTAGTATCACCTTGCCTCTTGATTATTGTCGTCTCTTTATTTCAAACCACTGCCACACACAGTTGTTGCTGTTGGAGAACAGACCTGAGGGAAAGGAGGCACTTGAAGGGGGTGATCCACTTCCTGCCAGAAGCCTGACTAGGGTGAATTTCCAGGCATTCCCTTGCCTTCAGCCTGTCTGAAAATGCACATCAAGAAGGGAAAGCCATTAAATGGTCCTTAACTGCACGCAAGGGGCTGAATTGAGGTGGATGGGCCAATATAGTCCAACACAGGTTCATTACTCGTCATGCTGTAAAATTTCAGCCAACTCAGGGCAAACGAGAGAGAGAGAGGTGTGAAGGCCGCACTGGAAATTTTATTATTCCATACACCCACCTCCCCCAGTCACCTGAGGGAGCTGATCATCAAATGGACATACAGCAGCATGCAGCATGTGCTGTGGAATAATGATCACGTTGGTTCTACATGCAGAACTTCAGGCGGATTTATTCCTTGACATTAATACAACATATTGAGACTGCAGGCATTTGAAATCTGGCAGAAAACAAAGTGCAAAGCCATGTGTTTGTAAAATTGAATCAGTGCCTGCAGTCTGCTTGAAATTTCCCGTCACATCAAGGTTGAATCATAAATACATCTTTTAACGCAACCAGCCCAGGTGGAATTGGCCAAGTGGTCAAGGGCCAGTGTCTAGCCCAGTGCCCACTCAGCCTTCTAATGATTTCCTTTCCTAGCAGTTATTTAAAAGCGAAGTAAAATCCCATGAATGAATATCTATACAAGCAGGTATATATGGTAGAACATGGAGCCTGGTCACTAAACAATGCTTCTATTTTTTGCAGGCTGCAAAGAATTCTCCAGCAGCTCTCCGGAATAAGGCAGAAAGCAGAATGAATCATGGATTTATATAAATCGTTATAAATCACAAATTAGAGTGCCCCCTTCTGTTCTACAACTGTTGAGTTTTGTTCAAACTCAGAGTTATTTTAATCAACTTCAAATCATTACTTCAACCTGAAATAAATGTGTTTTTTTTAATTCTTAATGTTTCCCTTCGCTGAATTTCTTCCATCATCTCCTGAAGACACTGGTTCTTGCTGGGCTACAGTTCCAGGAAAACTGACTCTAGCTGCACTACAGTTTCCTGAGGCTAGGGTTGGATTGTGACAATCTAAAGCCTTTAGCTTTGTCAATCTGAAGTATCGCCACGACATACCATAAAAGAAGATTATTCTGACTGAAGCGACAATGAAAATAACGATATCACGGCTTTATATTTGCATATATAAAAGCAAAGGTGTAACAAAAATTTAAAAAGACATCCAAAACAAATAGCTTGGGATAGGCTTATTTGCTTTGTTAGAGTCCTAGATGATGTAGTACCTGATGAGTCAGATCTCAGAGTGAAATCTGGCTCGATAGATCACAATTTTTACTTTTGTAGTTGGGATTGCTCTTTTCTTCAAGTGGGGTTCAAACGCATCCCTGATAGGCATTAAGCATTTTACTCGCAAGTTGTCTTTTGAAGAAAGCATTTCATCAGCATTTGGTGTTCCACCATCAATATTTTTGATTTCCCTCTATTCTGACAGGTATAGTCAACATTAAGCAGTTTTTCTTTTGCTTTGAGTTAATTTCATCCAAACATAATTTAGATTCCTCTCAAGAAGTGAGAAAGTGACAAGTAAAACTGTGCCTGTGTGTGATGGGCTATCTACGCATCGTTTCTGGCCTTGCCAGTGGTGGAAGTGACCCAATCAATAGTTCCAAAATGCTAACATGAGTGCAAACACTAATTCCTCCCTCACTCAAAAACATCAACTGCAGTTTGTTTTCAAATAATTAGAAAACAGGGAAATTCGGTAAATGGCAGCAATGGAATTAATTAATTCATTTCTTCTTTATACTCAGGCGTGTACAATGAATTTTAGCTGCCTTATGGTAACAGCGGAGTGTTCAGTTACATCGTGAAGAAGAGTGACATCAGACTCAAAATATCAGCTCTGTTTGTTTTCCCCAGATGCTGCCAGTCCTGCCGAGTATCTGCAGCATTTTCTGTTTTTACTTCAGATTTCCAAGCTCTGCAATAGTTTGCTTTTCTTTGAGTACTCAGCCCTCACAGATCAAAGTTGATGCTATCCATTGGTTTATGTTCACACGCATGCATTTCTGGCAAGAGGTTGCTGGTTAACTTGTTCCCCTCTAATTCCCCCTCAACACTGAGAGCAAAAATTGTGTCCTCAGGATCACTCTAACAGAAATAAGGGCAGCACCTCCGTCACTTCTACCTGTCACCAATATTTGTTTAAGAAGTAGGTCTCAGTGAATAAGAGGTATTCACTTAAATGAAACTGGCTGCTGTGTGTGTTGTGTTCACATTTTCTTTTTGTTTAGAACACAGAGGCAGTTTTTTACTGGCCCTCTTTCCATCCCATACAGGTCTCTTTGTTCTCTGAATGGGATTAGGTCTTGGAGTAACCACTCACATGGCGACCTGTGCAATCTTGGCGCCAGAAAAGCTCCACTGTAGGAATCATGTCATGTGAAAACTCAATGCCTATTCAAAGTGTATTTTAATCAAACTCAATCTCAATTAATTCCGCTCGTTGCTCTATTATCTTTGCTCAGACGTAGTTCCTTGTGAATTGGGCAGTTAATTTGAAGCCATTCCCATTAGTGGGACTCAGGGAATCGATTATGCGATTAATTACTAGTTAGAGACTTAATTGTCCCTAATGAATCAGCAGGTTCTGAACCACCTAAAGGGGAGCAACAAGCGGAAAAAAAGCGACTTCTCTTTACACTCTCTCTAATTAGAAAGAGGACTCTGAGCTTTTCAGGAGTTTGGAACAGAACGGGCTTTGTCCATGAAACAAATTTAGGAAGGGAATCAAAACAGATTGCAAACAAACGTTTCGTAAGATGTCTGACTAGCAAAGAGGATGCGACCAAAGATGAATAATTCCATTGATCAAATTTAAAATAACGAATTTTGCATCAGAACATGTATGTATGAGGATAAACAGATTGACAGAAAAGTCACATTGAAATAATAAGTACAGGCAGAATAACCTGACAGCCTGAGATTTTATTTCATAAAGCAAAATAAAAAGCCAGAGGGAAATTAAGCAAAGAAGTGGCTGTTCACAAGACAGAGGTATAGAGAAAAGGGGAAATAAGAATCTGTACAATACAACTGATCAGAACAAGTGGCAATAGAGATGGGAGTTTGTTTTAAGATCCCTCATACTGCTGACTACTGAATATAATCCAGATGATTCCCCAGTGATACTTATGGACATAAATGCTTTGTGAATATTTTGGAGGAACAGAGAACATATTTCATATGGTTGAGTTTTGACACAGCACCATAATTTCTCTAACTCCTCTTAGATGGATTATTGACCCTTACCAGCCAATATTACAAAAACAGATTATTTGGTGTTTTGCACTTTGCTGTCTGTGGGAGATGGCTGCTGTGTTTCTTACATTACCACAGTTTCACTAGTGTTACTGACTGTAAAGTGCTGTGTGATATCTAGGTTATGAAGGATTCTGTATCACTGTAAGATAACTTACAGCAATACAATCATCCTGAGTCTAACATGTCAAACAAGAGTATCAGTCTTGAAAGTAAAGGAAGGTGTAAAAATAGCTTTAAAATGTGTTACTTCAAATTTACGCTTTTCGTCCGACAATTTTGTTACCACAATTGCTGAAGCTGCAGGATTAATGAAGTATGTTTTCTCTGCATGATGGAAATTCACATGATTTCAATGAAAATATTTGCAAGCGCTTTCAGAAGAATTTGTGATATAACGCTCACCGCTCAACCAGACTTTTTATATGAGGCCCAAGGCCCAATGTTGGGACCGGACTTAAGCCTCCCAGTTTGACCACTGTTGAATTTTGCTACCAATGCTTTTACCTAAGGGAGCAGGGAAGGCACAATGGCTCAGTGGTTAGCACTGCTGCCCCACAGCCCCAGGGACCCAGGTTTGATTCTGTCTGCCTGTGTGGAGTTTGCGAGATTTCCCATGGGTTTCCTTCGGGTGCTCAGTTTCCTCCCGCAGTCCAAAGATGTTTAAGTTAGCAGTGGCCATGCTTAATTGCCTATAGCATCCAGGAATGTGCTGGCTAGGTGGATTGGCCATTGGAATTGCAGGATTACGGGGTTTGGCCTGGGAGGGATTCTCTTTGGAGGTTCAATATGGTCTTGATGGGGCAAATGTCCTGCTTCCACACTGTAGGGATTTTTTTGACTGTGCCGGGTCCCCATGAGCACAGGCTATCCCCTGACAACTAGGTCCAGCTTCTTTCCTTTGTATCTGCATGAAATAGCAGGGCAAGAAGTAATATCAGCCTGGTATCTCTGGCTGAGGGGGGCAAAGACCAGACAAGGATGTTGTGAGAATCTAGGCAGGCTGAGAGTAAGTGTGCAAGTAGTGAGCAAACAGCATGGCGCTATGGCCTGCTCCAGTCCAGGAGCTAGGTGTGTGTTCCTGAGTGCACAGTGTCCTTGCCGCAGTGTTACAATGAGAGTTACTGGTGTAGCAATGGACTGCAGAAGCATCCTGAAAATGGATTGGACAGTTCCTAGAGGCTGGCACATATTGGTTGCCAATGTCTGTGGATGTAGGCAGCGTGCATGAGGGTGGTGCCCTGAGACATTGATGCCTGGTGTCCAACATGGGGGTCCTTTGGAGCAAGTGACAAGCCAAATATGCCAGGTACCAGCTCTAATTTACACCTTAAATTTACTCAATCTCTATTTTGCTTGGTACCTTTGCTACTAGTGGAAGCTGAATAATAATGAGGTGAACTGGGGAGTCAGCAAGGCATTTAACAAGCCCTAATCCCCCCCAAGTGGTAACTTGCCCTGCTTAGTGTGAAAGATGGAGTGGGATCTTGACATCAAAATAGACTTCTCATCCAATTCTGCCATAAATCTTGCAACAAACTACACTGCTTGGATCCAACCCTATAGTCCAGAGGCCCAGACTAATGGTCTGTAAGCATTGGTTTAAATCCCACCAAGTGGAGCTTGAATTCAATTAATAAAACTGGACTGTAAAGTTAGTTTCAGCAATGGTACCCCAAAACTACTGTCAATTGTTCTGAAAACACATCTGATTCGTGAATATCCTGCTCTGGTCTATAGGCGACTCCAGACCCACAGAGATGTGGTTGACTCTTAACTGCTGTCTGAAATGGCCTAGCAAGCCACTTAGTTCAAGGACAGTTAAGAATGGACAACAAATACATGCCAGCATTGCCCTCAGCCCACAAAAGGAAAAATCATTATGTATTTCAGCAATTCAATCCCTTTTTGGCTGCTTGCTCTCCTTTACAGATACAACCCAGTAAATCAGTTTCTATTTTTATTACAGCTAATCTTAGTGCTAGTGCTTCAATGACACCAACCACTAAATCTTCTAAGCCTTCTGCTAGTTCACATTACCGCTTCATTTATTTTACCACATTATATAACACTTCTGGGACCACACTCATCCTAATAACACATACTTTCTCATGTATTTTTACTTTGCTTCCTGCTAATTATTTTGTACGCTTCTACGTTGGAACACACCTGCCATCTACTGACACTGTTAAATACTAGCAAAATCTTGGTGCATCTGGCTGCACTTCTTCTTTTTCTGTCGTTGTGCTATTGAATGTACAGTGAAATAGGCTGAAAAAATTCAAATAGAATGGGAGCAGTGTATGACATTGATTCTGATTATGTTCTAACACGCATCCACATAGCGAGGAGGATAGCCTTAGATTACAAGAGGATGTAGTCAGTCTGGTCAGGTGGGCTGATCTGTTGCAGATGGAATGCAATCCGGATAAGTGTGATGCATGTGGGCAGAGCAAACAAGGCAAGAGAATACATGACAGATGGTAGGACCTTGGGAAGCAGCCAGGCTCAAAGGGGCCTTGGTGTGCCCCATTGGTCCCATTGTAAGGACAGTATTGATCTCTATAAATTTAGATACTGCCCTCTACATTAAGCTGAAGTGTCAAGGGGATTTTCGACATCCCAGTTAGATGTGAGACATGCTCAAAGTGCACATCTGTGCAATATAAGAATGTAAGAAATAGGCGCAGGAGCAGGCCATCTGGCCAATCGAACCTGCTCTTCTATTCAGTAAGATCATGGCTGATCCTTTTTTAACTCAGCTCCACTTACCTGCCTGTTCATCATAACCCTTAATTCCTTCACTGTTCAAAAATCGATCTTTGCCTTAAAAACATTCAACAAAGTAGCCCCAACTGCTTCACCAGGCAGGGAATTCCACGGATTCACAACCCCTTGGGTGAAGACGTTCTTCCTCAACTCAGTCCTGATTCTGCTTCCCCTTATTTTGAGGCTATGGCCCCTAGTTCTAGTTTCATCTGCTAGTGGAAACAACCTCTCTGCTTCCAAATTATCTAGAAGCTTATCGGTGGGAAAATGAGAGGTCAATTTGTTCACAGCAAGGTCCAAACAAAAAAGGGGGATCCAGTGATTAAGAAAGAATATGGTATACATGTCATTATTAGTCAAAGCATAGCTTTTAAGAGCAGGGAGGCAATGCCGGAACTGTATTAAATATTGGTTAGGCCACAGATAGAGTATTGTGTGCACCACATTATGATAGGGATCTGATAGGACTGGAGAGGGTGCAGAGGAAATGTGCCAGGATGTTGCCTGGGCTGGAGAATTTTGGTTATGAAGAGAGATTGGACAGACTGGGGTTGTTTTCCTTGTAGCAGAAGAGGTTGACAAGGGACATGATTGAGATGTATAAAATTATAAAGAGCATAAATAGGGTAGGCAGGAAGGGACTCTTCCCCTTGATGAAGGAAACAATGACAGGGGTATAGAATTAAAGTAACGGGCAGGAGGTTTAGAGGGGATGTGAGGGAAATCTTTTTCATCCAGTGGGTGGTGGGAATCTGGAACGAACTGCTTATAAGGGTGGTAGAGGTAAAAATGCTTATAACATTTAGGAGTTGTTTAGATATGCACATACAATACTAAGGCAAACAGGCAATGGGCGAAATGCTGAAAGATGGGATTAGAATAATTAGCTGGTTGTTTTTAACCCTTGCTGCTACAATGGACCAAAGGGCTCTTTTTATTGTTGTAGACGTCTATGAGTCTGCAACTTTATGGCCATTTAGAGTATTCTGCTTATTGGTTCTGGAAGCAAGTGAGCAACAGGCTGATGTACCCAAGAGATCCTATGACCACAGCTAAAGAATGCACAATGGATTTTGACTACTCAGTGACCAGGAGGACATAAGCAACAAATGAGAGTGAACAGCTTTCTCAATCGGTCATGTTCTTATCTCCGAGTCACAATGCCCATTCCACAACTTAGGCACGTCATCTAAGCTAAAATGTTAGATAGACCTGGAGTGCTGCATTGTCAGAGGTGCTGCTTCACCAATGAGCTATGAGTAAGTCTGTACAATCAGGTGTGTAGAAATTACCTTATGGCAAACCACTCAAAATATAGTTGGGATGTACCCTGACCAATATACTGCTCACTAAAACTCAGAATATCAGTTTATATATCTCATCATTTTTTTTATATTGATAGTTGTGAAATATTGCACACTGCTTAAAAATAGACATCATGAAAGGTTTTGAATTGTCAAAGGCAAGTCAGCTTCAGTGCATCAGAGTATTAGGGAGAGGAACATGGGTTCCTGATCACACTTACTATCTGGTGACTCCAGCTGTTAAAATACATGTGAAAGTATTAATGGGAAGATTGGCGATGCCTGTTAATGTTCTGGTTAAACTTTTGGCTGTGGTTCATGGCGTATCTCCCACCTCTTGGTGAAAAGGTTGTGAGTTCAAACCCCAGTTTGAAAGCCTGAACACAGAATGCAGATGAAAATTATGCACGACTAGTGGAATGCTGCACAACCAGATATTCATGGATTCAGAGGAGATGCTACAATAAGGTCCTGTCTGCCATCTCAGGTGGATATATCAGCTTTTCACTTTTCACTTTTCACCCAGGAGGCCTTTCAATGAAGACCTGAGGTGTTCTTTCTGGTCTGCTGGCCAACCACACAACCAATACTAAAAAACATCATCTAGGCACTCTCACATTGATGTGCTTTTGGGCCTTGCCACAAACAAGTTGATTCCTTCATTTCCTACATTACTATAATCTTCCCATTGCTACATTCTTAATGAGAACTTTGTGTCGGTATTCATAGCAGAGAGGGGCAAGATGAATGTTAAGTTAGGGATTGACGTTTGATTACTCTAGGTCAAGTCGGCATAAGGGTGGGGGAAGTGTTGGGTATTCTAAAAGGCATTAGGGTGGACAAGTCCCCAGGTCCGGATGGGATCTATCCCAGATTGCTGAGGGAAGCGAGAGAGAAAATAGTTGGGGCCTTAACAGATATCTTTGCAGCATCCTTGAGCATGGGTGAGGTCCCAGAGAACTGGAGAATAGCTAATCTTTCCCCCTTGTTTAAGAAGGGTAGCAAGGATAATCCAGGTAATTATAGACCGGTGCGCCTGATGTCAGTCGTGGGGAAGCTGCTGTAGAAGATACTGAGGGATAGGATCTATTTACATTTGGAAGAAAATGGGGTTATAAGTGACAGGCAGCATGGTTTTGTGCAGGGAAGGTCATGTCTTACCAACTTGATAGAATTCTTTGAGGAAGTGACAAAGTTGATAGATGAGGGAAAGGCTGTAAAGGTCATATACATGGACTTCAGTAAAGCGTTTGATAAGATTCCCCATTGTAGGCTGATGGAGAAAGTGAAGTCACATGGAGTCTAGGGTGTACTAGCTAGATGAATAGAGAACTGGCGGGGCAACAGGAGACAGAGAGTTGTAGTGGAAGGGAGTTTCTCAAAATGGAGAACAGTGACCGGTGGTGTTCCACAGGGATCCATGTTGGGACCACTGTCGTTTGTGATATACATAAATGATCTGGAGGAAGGTATAGATGGTTTATTTAGCAAGTTTGCAGATGACACTAAGATTGGTAGCTAGTGAAGGGGACTGTTGGAGAAAGCTGCAGAATATAGATAGATTGGAGAGTTGGGTATGAGAAATGGCAGATGGAGTTCAATCCAGGCAAATGCATAGTGATGCATTTTGGAAGATCAAATTCAAGGGCGAACTATACAGTAAATGGAAAAGTCCTAGGGAAAATTGATGAACAGAGAGATCTGGGTGTTCAGGTCCATTGTTCCCTGAAGGTAACAGCGCAGGTCAGTAGGGTGGTCAAAAAGGCATACGGCATGCTTTCCTTCATTGGGCAGGGTATTGAGTACAAGAGTTGGCAGGTCATGTTGCAGTTGTATAGGACTTTGGTTCAGCCACATTTGGAATACTGTGTGCAGTTCTGTTCGCCACATTACCAAAAGGATGTGGATTCTTTGGAGAGGGTGCAGAGGAGGTTCACCAGGATGTTGCCTGGTATGGAGGGTGCTAGCTATGAAGGGAGGTTGAGTAGATTAGGATTATTTACATTGGAAAGACAGAGGTGGTGGAGACAGGCATGATAGCGCCATTTCAGATGTAGCTAGACAGATATATGAATGGCTGGGAGCAGAGGGATACAGATCCCTCTGACAGATTTAGATATAGGATCTGGATCGACGCAGCCTTGGAGGGCTGGAGGGCCTGTTCCTGTTCTGTAATTTTCTTTGTTCTTTGTTCTTATTGGCCATGTTTAAAAATGTACATCATGGACCGTAAATTCCTTTGGCTTGCCCTGAGATTGTGAAAGGTGTGACATAAAATTCGGAATAACCTGCTACTCTCCATTCTGTAAGTATGAATTTTGGTGCCGTGTTACCATTGGGCAAGGTGCCTAAGGGTAACTAACTCCAGAGTGCCAAGGCTCAGCTTAATATAAGTGCCCTTGGAAAAGAAGAGGAGAGAAGAAAATGGAAACTTAAAAACTACAGGACCTTTTCCCATTGACTCCTAGTTCTTAGATTTACCTCACTATTCCAGAGTGCACACAAACTGTTGAGTGAAACCTTGAGGAGGCGTCTAATAAATCTGGCAATTTTAATTTCTTCAATTTAACATGTGCCAGAGCTAGAAGACCATCCACAATTAAAGCAGCTCTGGCCAGTGAACTGCTAGACTCCTGCCATGCTGAGTAATTGGGGTCTGCCTGCTTCTGACAGCTGCGTGAAAACCCACATCATCAGTGTAAAAGTTTTCAATTTGACTCCATTCTGTTCTTGTGGTGAAGGGACAATGTTAAAAGGAAACAAAACACAAAGCATTGTGTGCAACATGACGTGCTATTATTCTAATGCTTTAAGCAAGAGGAATTACAGGAATGGAGTAGGCGTACGATGATTATATCAAGCCAGACCACATAGTGGCCAGCAGTTTCCAGAGCAAATAGGAGTTAGTGTTTCTTAATGTTATTGCTAATAGTGGATGAATGAATGGAACACTGAGAATAGCGGCAATCTAAGATAACAACGGAAAGTGCTGGAAATGCACAGTGAGCAGTTCAGTGCCTTAAAGAGAAAGGAACTGGATTTTTTTAAAATCAAATGCATCTGCATTGCTTCCCCCTCTCAAAAGGCTCCTCAGCTTTTACCTTAGGCTGGGCTTTCAGTCATCTCTGCTTTTGGTATTTGATTCATTATTACTATGTGGGGATATCTTGGTATTGAACTGCAAATATTGTTGTTCAAATTATCTTACAACAACTTCAGGCAGCTTACCTTCTTCCTTCCATCAACCCCACTGAGATAGACAATTATCATCCTTTATCTGTTCACTTTCATTAATCCGTAACGTAGAATATGAATTCCCAAACCTGCTGTTTTATTGTGATTGTAATGGGGAAATAGCAGAGACTGAAATTTGATAAGGGGGAAGACGTTTATATCAAAACAGTCCCGAATGGTGAACAAATCTTATACGGTAACTGCCAGGCTTGTCTCTTCAGGTTAAATCAGCAAATCTCCATTCTGGTGACATTGACCTATCTTGTATTGAAGAGCAATATTATATGTGTGATATTCAGAAGTGTAATGAAGGGTAAATGCATTTGAAGATACCTGTGTTTAGATTTTTTTTCCTTTATTCACTAATGGGATGAGGACATCACTGGCTATGCAGCATTTATTGTCCATCCCTAATTGTTCAGAGTCAACCACATTGTTGTGGGTCTGGAGTCACATGTAGGCCAGACCAAGTCAGGATGGCAGTTTCCTTCCCTAAAAGATATTCGTGAGCCAGATGGGTTTTTCCTGATAATTGACAATGGATTCATGGTCATCATTAGGCTCTTAATAGAACATAAGAACTAGGAGCAGGCCGTCCAGCCTTTTGTGCCTGCTCTGCCATTCAATAAGATCATGGCTGATCTTTTTGTGGACTTAATTCCAGATATAGCTTACGGAATTCAAATTCCACCATCTGCCATGGGAGGATTTGAACCTGGGTCCTTAGGATGTTATTCAGGTCTCTGGATTAACAGACCAGCGATAATACCACGAGGCCATTGCCTCTCCTTACACTTGAAGGCATACATATGTTGGGGAAAGTATATGCTTACATTTTTATTAGCTATAAATGCAGAAGAGTTTATCACAAACACTGTTTCCAAGATTGGCAATATCTGTCAGAATTCAGAGTAATGCTGCCAGGAGTTGCCTTTGACAGAAGTTTCTGAGTTACATATGTGGGAGACAGCAGAAACAACACTCCCAACTGGAGCAGTGTAGGTATCTTACTCCCTCTACAGTGCCCTTTCAATTCTGTTAAGTCTCCCTCTGGGTCAGGTAGGCCAACGACTTGGATGATTTTTTAAAAACTTATTCGAAGGATGAGGGCATCACTGGCTGGGTCAGCACTTATTTCACATCCCCTTCATGAGTCATTCGTACCAGGTAAGGATGGCAGCTTCGTTCCCGAGAAACATTATTGAACCAGGTGGGTTTTTCCAACAATCAACAATGGATTCATGGTCATCATAAGTCTCTTCATTCCAGATTTTTATTGAATTAAAATTTCACCATCTGCCATGGCAGGCTTCAAATTCAGGTACCCAGAATACTACCAGGGTCCCCAATGAAAATACCACTTGGCCATTGCTATGCCTCCTCCTTAGCTCGAATTCAAGCAACTCTCTCCCTTCCCACAAGTATTGACAGCTTCCTCTTCATCCCAGTACCTCCAACACCACTGAAATTCTGGGAGTTTTCTCCCACTTTCCAGTTCAGAATTTCTCACATCCCTCCCCCATGCACTTTTTCACACATTCATGACTTCCCTGCTCGCGCTGTTAGCTGCTCATTGATTTAGGTGAATTGATTATGGATTGATGAGACCAAAGAATATTGTTGTCCTTGTGTGACTTCAAGCTTCATTTACCATGACCAGCTTTTTCCTTTTAACTTCCTATGACAATGAAGTCAATACCAACATCCCGATGGTTACCATTGACCAGAAACTCAATTGGACTAGCCATACAAGTACTGTGGCGAAATGACTGAACAAGGTGCTAGGAATCCTGCAGTGAATAACTCACTTTGTGACTTCCTAAAGCCTGTCCCCCATCTACAAGTACACATCAGGAGTGTGACAGAATACTGCCTACTTGCCTGGATGAGTACAGCTTCAAAAACATTCAACAAGGTTGACACCATTCAGGACAAAGCAGCCCGTTTAATTGATATCACAAATATTCATACTCCCACTGTTAAAGCGAAAGTATTTCTGAAGGATGCATGCCTAATATTATTTTTTCTTCTATTAATTCATGGGGCATAGGCATTTCTGGCTGAGCCAAAATTTATTTCCTGTCCCGAGTTGCTCTTGTGAAGGTAATGAGCTGCCTTCTTGAACCACTGCAGGCCCACAATGCCATTAGAAGTGAGTTCCAGGACTTTGACCCAGGGACACTGAAGGAATGGCAATAGATTTCTAAGTCAGGATAGTCAGTGGCTTGGAGGGAAACTTGCAGCTAGTGGTATTCCTATACATTTGCAATTCTTGTTATTGCAGATGGTAGTGATTTCAAAGACACTGCCTGGGGAACTTTGATGAATTTCTGCTCTGCATCCTGTCAACGCTGCAGTTACTGAGTTTCAGTAGTGAATGAATTGAATGTTTGAGCATGCTGTGCCAATCAAGCATTGTTCTGGATGGTCTTGAGTTCATGCATTTTGTTGGAGTGGCACTCATAGAGGAAAGTAAGGAGTATTCCTTCACAGTCTGGACTTGTGCCTTGTAGATGATGGAAAGGCTTTGGCAAGGCAGAAGTTAAGTTATTGCTGCAAGGTTCCTCGCCTCTGACCTGCTCTAACAGCCACAATACTTATATGGTGAGTCCAGTTCAGTTTTTAGTCAATAGTAACCTCCGAGCTGTTGATAGTGAGGGATTTAGTGGTGGAAATGCCATTGATTGTCAAGGAACATTCTCTCTCATTAAAGATAGTCATTGCTGACAGTTGTATAGCATGAGGGATACAATATCACAGGACTCATTGTCTGATATCCGTATTGGTTTGTGTGCTGCAAAGTCTTTCATTGTTTCAGTGAATACCCTTCAAATTTACCACACTGGCCGTATATCACTTTGAGATATCTGCTGGTCATGAAAAGTGCTTCAGCAATGCAATTGACCCTTTCTTTTTTCTTGTAACAAAGCTAATTTCTGTTGCAGATTCTCTATCTTGTGATGGTATATAAGAATTCCTAGAGGGTCAGAACAGAGACCTTACCTCTGCACTCAGTTATCCATGGTGGATATCACCAGACAGCACTTCTGTTGGAAGTCACAGGCCTAATATCCTACTAATACAAATTAAGAAATCCCACCTAATACCTTCAGTTCAAATGGTAACTACTGAAGGTTATGATGATCAGTAGAAATGAAATCCCATTCACCAGTTGAATCCATTAGATTGGGGAATCGGGACTGGATATCCATTCCTGCTTCTATTTTTTTATATCCTTATCATACTTTGTACATTCCTAATACAAATGTCCTGAATTTGGGTTGTGTATTCTACTTGGATATATTTCATCACATATCCTGTCCCACCCACTTTCTACCCATCTCCGGTACTGTTTGTGATTAATGAAGTAAATTGTTCAAAGAACATTCCAACATATCATGTTTTTAATTTCCAAGTCTGCAATTTTTTTCCCTCTGAGATTTTTGGAAAGACCGCAAACAATTTTTCATTGCTGGTGATTTCAGGCTAATCCTGGAGGATTGCTAACTCTAGCCTGAGCATTCACGTACTTTCTCACTTTCCCAGGTGCTCCATGTAGCTATCCACACTTGCCACAGAATGTTTCTGACACATTCATTTAAACATGGATTAAACATTGGTTACCAGAATATTCTGGGCCCATACCACATTTGTTTCTCTCTGCTCCATAAAGAACTTTGGAAAAATTTATTCTGAACATCTTATTTAATAAAATGTTTTTTTGTAGGAATATTACATCAGATACGAACACAAAAACATCCAAAAACACAAGAAAGAGCTGGCAACAAGTGCATCTGATGAATGAATGTAAAATTTGCATTTTCATAGCATATTTTTACATGTCCAGGATGTTCCAGAGCACCTTCCATTCAATGAATACATCAAAGAATACGATGGAGTTAACACATAGATCAGAAATGGTTATTTGATTGGCAGCACAGTGATAAGAGGTTGAATGATTTACTCCTGGATCTACATTCCTAATGTAGACTATGCTTCACTCATGGATGTATACTAACTTGAGTGTTTGATTCTGGAAAACAGTAAGAATATATTTGTAGCTAACTGTGCTGTATCTGAGTTAGTGATGATTGACACTGACACTGAGTGCTCACATGGGCAAGTCCATTTCCCACGACCGATACACGTCACTTTGCTGAAAACAAGTACTCAAACTCTTTAAAAAAAGTTTTAAAAGTATATCAGAAGTACCAACACATACAGGACAGATTCAACTGACATTTTTTATTGGAGCAATGTTCAATTAAAATGGACTCTGGCTGATTGGTGGCTTGGCAGTGTTGATATGTAATTTTCTGTAATATCATTAACCTATATTCCAGAACTGTGTGCTCATAAGATTCAAATTAAATTTATTCACAAAAGTCAAATGTTAGACCCAATGAGAAAGCACTGCACATCTTTGCATGCTAAGGATGGCAGTCTCTTTCAAATAACTATTTAACAGCAATATTGTTTATTTTTTAAAGAAGATAATCTGTAAGACAACAAGAAGTGAAAGACCACTTCGATCCTGTCAATATTCTCACTCTGTTGAGAACCACATTCATCACAACATCTTCTACCTCTAATCATTTTCTTCAACGATCTGAAAACTGTGGAAATCCTCACCTTCCTTGCACCTTGTATTCTACAAACTTGGGATTATCTAAATACTATTTCTTCTCTTTCCTTCTACTCTTTACAACCTTAGTGGTGTCCTGCACTGTGGGCCTTGCCCCTTCACCCAGGTTTCCCAATGATATAAAAAAAATTGCACATTATCTACAGCATTCAATAGGCCTAATTGGGAAGGTAATGAAAGACAGCATTTTGCTACAGTGTTGTGATAATGGAAAAGCATAGAAAGCAGTGGTGCCTTTATATTCTCCCCATAACACTGGAGTGTTACCTCCGTAATCAAAAGATAAAATTTATCTTTTGGTGTATAACTAAGGCCAGTCCCACCTGCAGTTTGCTTTTATCCAGGTCACACTGGTAGCTTTTAAGATCCAGACATTTTTATCATGACTATTGCCTCATGATGGATTAAGTTATTTTGGAGCTGGAGGCTGCCATCACATTGTCACTTCAACCAAGGTACTGTTTAACAGCTTTCCTAAAGTACCGATAGTTTTCCATCAGATATTTTGCCAGCTTTTGTCGATGGACTGGATGTGTTCCTTGGCTTTCATCCTTAAGGAGGCAATGCTGGAACTTCTCTGGTCTACATCTTCCAAAGGATATTTGTCCACAAATGTTGTTGCGCATTGGTAGGTTGGAGATCCCATCGACTGCATTGTCTGGACCATCGGCGGTGGAGAATTTAAGAATGAGTGGCTTGAGTAGTTGGTCTGTAAGCCTTGCGGTGCTGCCATGAAGCTGGGTATGCTGTGGATAGAAGTTGCACTAGAGATGGGAGATGTCAGCCAGGGGTCCAGTGGAAGGGAATTGCTCAAGGGTCCAACACTGGAGGACATCGGTGGCCTATTAAAGGATAGCATGGGAGAATCGTGCAATTTCATTGCGCTAGCCTCTATCTTCTCTTGTCTCCTCCACTTTGCCCTCCTATTTTGAAACCATACCTGTGATTTTTAAAAGAAAGACATTTTGAAGAGATGGTTTGTGCAGATTATATAATGTCTGTGCAAGCTTAAATTGCCTTCCCTTCATAATGTTTCCCACCATCCCATCAATTTTCCATTCTTATCCCCTGACTGTTCTGACTCAAGGTATGTGGACATTACCTGCCCTCACAGGGCGACACCAAGACTCAGTTTACATAATGGCTTCATTACAGCTAATCTTCGGTGGCCAGCATGCATTTCTGTCAGAAAGTGACAAATTAAAGTAAATAGAGATTGGTTTTCTGGATGCAACTGATGGAAAGCGGCTAAGTGACATGCCCAAACAAAGAGATCTAGGGATTGAAATATATAACTGAACGAAAAGGCAAATGCTGCTAAGCAACGCCACAAAGGAGGCCAACAGAATTTTGCATTTCATACACAGAGTACCAGTGTGAAGCAGTAATGATGGATTTGTACATAATACTAGTTAGATTACGGTAGGAATATCATGTAGATTTCAGTGCCTGTTATAAAAAAGAACATTAAAAACATGAAGCATCGATTCATCAGGATAATGTCAGGAATGGGAAACTACAGTGTTGAGAAGAGTCTTGAGATACTTGGTATCTTTTGAAGAGTTTCATATACCTTGTTGGAGACTTAGCAACAAGAGGTCAGCAATTTCAAACTGAGACTAAGAAAATTAAGACTGTGTTTAGACAAAGTTTCTTTGCATAAGGGCTATAACATGAAATACTTTGCAATCTCTCAAAGGTCAAGAGTCATTGGAACTCCTTGCCACAGAGAGCTGTGGGGGCAGAATTCTTGCATGTGCTTAAAGCTGAGATAGATTCTTGATCAGTCATGGGATCAAAGATACAAGGAAAGAACAGGAAAGTGGATAGAACATAGAACATTACAGCACAGTACAGGCCCTTCGGCCCTCGATGTTGTGCCGAGCTGTCATACCGATCTCAAGCCCATCTAACCTACGCTATTCCATGTACGTCCATATGCTTATCCAATGACGACTTAAATGTACCTAAAGTTGGCGAATCTACTACCATTGCAGGCAAAGCGTTCCATTCCCTTACTACTCTCTGAGTAAAGAAACTACCTCTGACATCTGTCCTATATCTTTCACCCCTCAATTTAAAGCTATGCCGCCTCGTGCTCGCCATCACCATCCGAGGAAAAAGGCTCTCCCTATCCACCCTATCTAACCCTCTGATTATTTTATATGTTCAATTAAGTCACCTCTCAACCTTCTTCTCTCTAATGAAAACAGCCTCAAGTCCCTCAGCCTTTCCTCATAAGACCTTCCCTCCATTCCAGGCAACATCCTAGTAAATCTCCTCTGCACCCTTTCCAAAGCTTCCACATCCTTCTTATAATGCAGTGACCAGAACTGTACGCAATACTCCAAGTGCGGCCGCACCAGAGTTTTGTACAGCTTCACCATAACCTCTTGGTTCTGGAACTCGATCCCTCTATTAATAAAAGCTAAAACACTGTATGCCTTCTTAACAGCCCTGTCAACCTGGGTGGCAACTTTCAAGGATCTGTGTACATGGACACCGAGATCTCTCTGCTCATCTACACTACTAAGAATCTTACCATTAGCCCTGTACGTTGCCTTCTGGTTACTCACACGAAAGTGCATCACCTCACACTTGTCTGCATTAAACTCCATTTGCCACCTCTCAGCCTAGCTCTGCAGCTTGTCTATGTCTCTCTGTAACCTACAGCATCCTTCGTCACTATCCACAATTCCACCGACCTTAGTGTTGTCTGCAAATTTACTAACCCATTCTTTTACGCCCTCATCCAGGTCATTTATAAAAATGACAAACAGCAGTAGACCCAACACCGACCCTTGTGGTACACCACTAGTAACTGGTCTCCAGGATGAACATTTCCCATCAACTACCACCCTCTGTCTTCTTTCAGCAAGCCAATTTCTGATCCAAACTGCTATATCTCCCACAATTCCATTCCTCCGCATTTTGTACAACAGCCTATTGTGGGGAACCTTATTGAACGCCTTGCTGAAATCCATATACACCACATCAACCAGTTTACTCTCATCTACCTGTTTGGTCACCTTCTCAAAGAACTCAATAAGGTTTGTGAGGCACGACCTTCCCTTCACAAAACCGAGTTGACTATCTGTAATCAATTTATTCTTTTCTGGATGATTATAAATCCTATCCCTTCTAACCTTTTCCAAAACTTTACCAACAAGTGAAGTAAGGCTCACTGGCCTATAATTACCAGGGTTGTCTCTACTCGCCTTCTTGAACAGGGGAACCACATTTGCTATCCTCCAGTCATCTGGCACTATTCCTGTAGACAATGACGAGTTAAAGATCAATGCCAAAGGCTCGGCAATCTCCTCCCTGGCTTCCCAGAGGATCCGAGGATAAATCCTATCTGGCCCAGGGGACTTATCTATCTTCAACCTCTGAAGGATTTCTAATACCTCTTCCTTCTGAACATCAATCCCACGTAGTCTAGTAGCCTGTATCTCAGTATTCTCCTCGACAACATTGTCATTTTCTAGAGTGAATACTGTTGAAAAATATTCATTTAGCGCTTCCCCTATCTCCTCTGACTCCACACACAACTTACCACTACTATCCTTGATTGAGCCTAATCTTACTATCGTCATTCTTTTATTCCTTAATGAATGTCAGGTCAGCAATGATATATTGAATGGTAGAGGAGGATTGATGTGCTGAAAAGCTGACTCCTGCTTTTATTTCTTATGGTCTTAAGGGAATGTTTCTTGCAGAAATCATTGGACCTTTAAAAGGAATACTGGCAAATGGAATAGGCTATAAGATGCACTAGTAGCCATCTTCCCCAAACCCTTGGCCAGTTAGCTTCAAATCTGATGTGGGGAAAATGTTAGAGTCTATCATTGAAGCAATAATAGTACAGCATTTAGAAATCCATGATATATTTAGTCAATATAATCAGCATAACTTCATGAAGGGGAAATTATGGCTGACAAACATATTGCAGTTTTTTGCAGATATATCAAGGAGGGTAGATGAAGGGGAATGTGTTGATATAATATATTCGGATTTCAAAAAGACATTCAATAAGATATTGCACACAGGGCTGCTTAATAAGACAAGTGCCCATAGTGTTGGAGGTAGTATATTAGCATGAATAGAGAATTGGCTGATGAATAGATGGCAGAGAGATGGAATAAAAGTGGCATTTTCAGGATGGCGACCCTGTAACTAGTGGAGTTCCAAAGCATCAGTATTGGAGCCACTGTTATTTACAATATATATGGATGATTTAGATGATGGGAACAAATAAAAATTAGTGAGAAAGCAAACAGTAAGACAGATTTAGAGGGATATAGACAGATCAAGTGAGCAAGCAAAAACTTGGTAGATGGAATATAACATGGGAAAATCTGAAGTTATGCCCTTTAGTAGGAAGAACAGAAGAGCTGAATATTTTTTAAATGCAGAAAGATTGCAGAAAGCTGCAGCACAGAAGGATTTGGAGGTCCTTGTGCATGAATCACAAAAAAAAATTTGCACCCAGGTTTCATAATAAGGAAGAGAAATGGAATATTGGCCTTTATTTCAAAAGGAACAGAGTATATAAATAGGGAGGTTTTTGATAAAGCTATCTGTATGCACTATTCAGACCACAGCTGGAATACTGTGGGCAGCTCTAGTTCCCTTATTGAAGGGAACATATCCTGGCATTGCAGACAGTTCAGGGGAGATTCACTTGCTTAATCTGAGTATGGAACAACTTTCTTATGAGGAGAGGTTAATATGTTGGGCTTGTACTCATTGGAGTTTAGCAGAATGAGATAAGACTTGATTGAAACATATAAGACTCATACTCCACCCCACCTTGGCAGGTAACAGAGGTTGTTTCCCTTCAAGGGAATCTAGAATCAAGGGTGTAAACTCAGAGGAAATGAAGAGCTATGGGGAAAGGCAGGCAAGTGAAGCTGAGGGTTATCAGATCAGCCATGACCTCATTGAATGATGGAGCTCACTCAATGGTCTGAATGGCCTATTTTGTTCCTATATCTGATGGTCAATGGGAAAGATTATGGCAGTGAGGTTATTTTGGATGCTTCAGTAAAGGACCAGAACACATACATCAGGCAGAATGATTTTTATCATTGATTTGACAAAAATGACTACAGTTTTATGCTGATCACAGGTGTACTGGGGCTAATTCTAGCTCTCACCTAATATCCCAGCGGAGACTAAGGTGGTAGGGCCTGAAACTGGCTGCCTATGCTGTGTCTAATGATCAGGATTCTACAGGTGGCTTCACCCACTGTGTCACTGGGGAATAGTACATTAGGACAATAGCACAAAACAAACTGTCCAATCTGGCCTTAAATTACTGAGAATGCACATTCAATAGAATGAATATTTTATATTTGGAGCTCTGCCCAGCATATGGTCTCATGTAGGGTAATTTCACCGTGACACAACAGGGGTTTGTGTTAATGGATTTGATTTCAATTTCAAATCATCTAATTAAAATTGATTGTGCGATTTGAAAATAGGGGTGAGCATTGAGCAACAGTGGTTTGATGCATTATTGGGACTACTGACTGGGCACCTGACATTGACAACAGCAATCTAAAGCAGGAAGTTTGGTTTCCCCCTATCTCTGATGCACTGAAATGATCAAGAGGGTATGAACTATACAGAGAGATTAGAAAAACTCAGGTTATTTTCTTTGGAGTGGCAGAGGCTGAGGGGAGACTTGATTGAAGTCTATGAAATTACGAGGTGCATAGATAGGGTTGACAGTCAGAATCTTTTTCCCAGAGTTGAAATGTCTAAAGCTCTGGGGCATACATTTAAGGTGAGAAGAGGTAAGTTCAAAGGAGATGTGAAGGGGAAATTTTTGACACAGTGAGTAGAGGGGTGTGGAACGCATTACCTGACTGGTAGTGGAGGCAGATATGAAAGGAGCTTTTAAGAGACTTTTAGATAAGTACATGAATATGCAAGGTATGGAGGGATATGGATCAAGGGCAAGCAGAAGGGATTAGTTTAATTTGGCATTGTGTTTGTTTCAATACCATTGACCAGAGGGCCTGGTCCTGCGCTGTACAGCTCTATGTTCTTACCATAGATAATGGAATATCATTTTAGACTGTTCAATCACCCAGTGGTTTGTATGTCCTTGTCTGGTATGATCTGGCTGGACGGCACACAAAACAAAACTTTGCACTGTACTTAGGCACAAGCGACAATAAATCAAACCAAATCAAATCAAATCAAATCAAATCCTTTCATCCACCCTAGCTTAAGTCAATGTCATTAGGAGAGTGAGCAACGAAATTTGAATTCAAACAGAGACAAAGGAAAGGTAGCAGGGCTAAAGTGTTCAGAGATCTTAAATCATAATGTATATTAGTTGAAGACAAACACAATAAATTATTTTTAAAAGTGTAATTAGAATATTCAGGGGGAGCGAGAACGAAATTCCCATCAAAGAAAGCTTCCAAAAGTTTCCAGTGATCATGAATTAACTCCTCCCAGTTCTGAGGATGGGTCACCCGGACCCGAAACGTTAACTCTGATATTTTTTCCCTTCCAAGATGCTGAGTTTTTCCAGCAACTTCTGTTTTTGTCCCAGGTACTAATCCCGCTAGCCCCTTCCCTTGTAGGTGCAGAAGTCTGCTGGGGTTCACTTCTTCAATGGTTTCGGGCCACCCTCCAGAGATGGTTGCTTAAATGTGTTTGACAGTGAGTTGTCGACCCCCATTAACACAAACCCCTCCCGAGTAAGAGCGTGTTTCAGTTTTGAGGCCGATAAGTCCATGGTGAATGTGTGGTGAGCAGGCCGGATAACTCATCACAGACCCCAGTCCCTGAGGCAGCCTTGCATCATGCTTTTTCCCTCCCCTGTGGCGGGTTCCAAACAGAATTCCTGCCGACTTGAGGAAACTTGCGGGCTGTGGAATGGGAAAAAGCTGCCGAGGCACAAAAAAACACTTAAAGGGGCCCGCTTTAAAAAAAAGTCCCCAATTTCCATTGGTCGGATCCACTGGTCGGCTAATATGCCAATCCATTTTTGTTACAATCTGGCCTCGCTACATGTCTGTAAAATGCTGCCATATGTAGTGTCCAATGTTGAAAATACAATTTCCATTTATTTTGTTTCTTTCCCAATGTGCCAAAGCCGATTGAGTACTTTTGGAGTGTAGTCGCTGTTGTACTGGAGGGAAACACAACGAAGTGCACACAGCAAGATCCCGAAAACTGCACAAATCATTTGAGTAAATATTATCTGTCCATTCATCATCCCCATGCCCTCTTCCTCTCTCTATTTTCACTCGCCATGTCGTTTTGTTTACCGTTTCATCCTTGGTTTTGTTTTCTTTCTCTGATTTTGCTATTTCAGTCCTTTTGTTTTATTTCTTTGGCCCTGTTCTCAGTTGACATTTGTTCATACTCTTGAGCTTACATTTTAGTTGCCTGTTTTCTGTGATGTTCTCATCTTTTACTTCCCTCTCTTCCTCTAGTTCTGATTATTTTATCGCTGTTTATTTCTCATCCGTGTAGTTCAGTCTTCCGTCCTGCATCTATATCCAGCCCCTTTGCCTTCCTCTACATCCCCCACTGTTCTCTCTTCTGTCTCTTTCACCATAGTCTTACTCAGATAGCTTCCTATCTCTATTTTGTTGGCCGACATATCATTTCTCCATTTTCAATGGATTGTCACGATTTTCAACAGCTTTCTGTTTTGTTGTTAGTTATTAACCCGTGTCCTCTCTTTCTCATTTTCATTCGTTCTCTTTTTTTCTCCAGCGACACTGCCCCTTTCTCTCCCTTTTCCAGCATTTTCGAGCGCTTAATCTTCTCATCCTGCCTATTTGCCCCTTCATCGTCCGTTACCTCAGTCCCTTATTTCATTGTCTCTCAACAGCATTTTCAAGCCTGTGTCTTTCACTGACCTGCACCCGGACTTCAGGCAAGTTGACTTTCATGGCTAGCTCCTCTCTGCTGTACACATCGGGGTAGTGGGACTTTTCGAAGGCTCTCTCCAGCTCATGGAGCTGGTACGTGGTGAAGGTAGTGCGGTTCCTCCTGTGCTTCTTCTTAGGTGGCTCCTCATCCATTTTCAGCTCGGCTTTCTGCTCGCTGTCTGTTAGCTCACCAAGATCCTTGTTCAAGAACAGCCTGGAATCTGAGGGAGCAGAAACGGTAACTGTCACCCAAAATGTTGTGATTTCACTAACTGCCTTAATAATAAATTCTCTCAATTCCGTAGCCAAGTTACAAAGAATAGATATTGGTGATGAAATATTCCAACACCACGCCGTTCCGTAAATGCTCATCATGCTTCTCAAAGCACGGGAAGCCAGGCTAAACTCTACTGGAATTTTCATTACAGATTGTGATGATTTCAAGTGTGTCATTCCGTCTGAAGCAGCCAGACGACACTCGAATCACGAACTCGATTTTTCCCTCCACAGACTCTACCGGGCCTGTTGGATTCCTAGAGCATTTTGTGCTTTAACTCAGATTTCCGCAGTATCTTGCTTTCGCAAACTGTACTGGGGTTACAGCTGCCATCCGATATCCTCGACTGCATGTTCGGTTCTGCCGGATTCGAACATCAATTTCACTCCGGGCATATATTCCCTACACGGCCGCTGTCACGGGATATTTGTATTGGATGTTTAGTGACTTGGGGGGACTTGAGCTGGACTTGTTTCCGGGCGTTGTAAAGAAAAACCAGAGGAGGCTCCCAAAACCCTTGAATTCTCCTGCATTGGCTGTTGGCAACACCGCACGTGGATTGCTGCACACCACTATGGCCTCTTAACTTCAGGAAGCTAATATTTGCATTGGAGGCAGCTCAGAAAATTCATTGAGCTAATTCCTAGGATAAAAGCGATGTCTTTTGAGGAAATGTTCATAGAACAATGAGGGGTGATTATATTTAACTATCTAAGATTCTTAGAGATCCTGGACAGTATGCTTCTTTTTGTGGGTGAACCTCAATGAAGAGCACATTTCAAAAAGTCTTTGTTTAAGAGGGGGATTTTGTTCTCTGGTGTGTGTGTGCGTGTGTGTCTGTGTATGTGTGGCGGGGCGGGGGTGGTAAATGGGGGACGTTAGTATCGGGATTTTTCTTCCACAGGAAACAGTGCCAGCTTCCTCACCTGGGACTGAATGAGACAGATTATGCGTTGAGTCAAGGGCCAATTGGAACTGAGGCCGAAGTCAGATCAACACAACCTGACTGAAATGATGGGCCGCTGCTATTTCTTGGGATCGCTGCCCGTCCAGCGGCCTGCTACTAGCCCACTCTCTGCCACCCCACCAAGCACCAGGGCGATCTCGTGACCCTGTTTTCCGCTCTCACTCTGCGCTTTGCTGGTGTGTGAATTTGTTCAGTTTCCGTCCTATTTTCCTGAGCTGTGGCTTCGTCCGGTAACGAAATGTGATACCTTCAACATTTCCAGAAACTGAAAACGCTAACAAAACCAAACCTGACACAACGAAACGAAGACAAAGCATTCGAGCAAAAAACAAGCAAAACGAAAAAAAAGATGAACAACATATTCCAAAGTGTTGGTTTCTGAAAAACTCAGGACAACAAAAAAATTGGAGGAATTAATTACAGCGAAACTGAAGAAGAGTTTCAGAGATGAGCTTGGAGCTGGGAGAGGGATTTATTTATGGGGGATAAAGATTCATTAAACAATTCAGCAGATCTGGCAGCATCTTTGGAGAAGATGTGTTCTGATGAAGAACTCGAAATGTTAACTGTTTCTGTCTCCACACATGCTGCCAGATCTACTGAGTTTCTCCAGCAATTTCCAGCATCCGCAGTTCTTTGTTTATCCAGGAACCAGTCAAATTGATTTACAACACTCAAGGCTCTGGGTAGAAGGTTCAATTTAAGATTTTTTAAAAATGTAAACAGCAAAGGTTAAAAGGAAATTAAGCGTCCCAATGAAAAGATGTTAAACAGGCGGCTTATTTGAAGCCATTTAGTTCACGAACTATCAGAGAACTTGGGGACAGAAGGGGCTACACTCTGGACAATGAGTCCGCATCGAATTCTGTGCATTATTCCTGGCCTTACTTTGAATTGGAATGAATAATTCGGCATTCCGATACTAACGACAGAGAGAGAGAGAGGAACCGCAATGTTCTCAAACAGAACCATCCGAAGTCTGCACATTCCCAAACTGGAATCTCCTCAGGAGCGATGCTGAGGGCCCCTGTCCCGTGGGAAGGTGACAGTTCTTGCAGATCCAGGGAGTAAGGTTTTAATGGGGATTCTGATTCCATTGGAATAAACGGGAGGTGTCGCGTGTTAAGACGGGAGATCATTCCTTCCCCGCCTCGCGGCTGCTCTTGTAGAGAACCGGCAGAAATCTGGCAAAATTCTGCAGAGAATTCGTGAAATCAGCAAACCCCCGGAACGGATCTTTAATCCCGCCGATTTCATGGAAACTGAAGACTGCTTGCCCCAAAGTGATAAAATAATTTAAACATTTACAACAGAATGTCAGACTTTCTACGTACTCTTAAAATAATTGCATTAAGGTTCGTTATTACATCATTAAAGCTAAGCATTGAATTGGTTACGCTTTGCTCATATTATTTATATTATATTTTATATTATACTTAATTTATATGATGCCTCTTTCTCGTATTGGAAAAGGTCTCGCGGCCCATAGGGAGAACTTCTAACTAAATGATGACAGTGTTAACATACACAACGAGGAAGGTGAACGTTATAACCAGCGGATCAAGTCCAGCCACTTTCTGGGAAGAAATCTCCATTTAAAGAATCTCTAGCAGTGGGTTTTAAACTCAGGACTGCTGACCTTTGTTTGTTGCATTCACAGCCCTTCGAATTGTAGCCCGTTTGCTAATTTAAATCCCCTAAACTTGCGAAGGAAATTCGTACAATTGCAAACAACAACGGCTATCGTTGAAGGTTTGTTTTCTTTTTACTCCCACAGTCAAGTAAAATCTCAACGAGCTTGAGTTAAAGTTTGAAAAATCGCATCTTTTGGGGATAGGGCTCTTACCATCAAAGGTGTGAGGCCGGTCGCCGTCAAAGGTGTGAGGCCGGTCGGTGACCTCCCGGAGCCCAAGGCCGGGGATGGGGCTGTAGCAGGCAGTCTGCTGGCTCTCGCCCTGCTCCTGGGAGCATTTGGAAGGAAGGGGCGCCGGGCTGAGCACGGATTGATCCTTCGCAAATCCCAGGATCACGTCGATGCTGTGAACTCGCGAACAGGCGCCTGGGCTCTTAACCATTTCGTGGAAGCTGCTGGGGGGCAAACAGGTTTCTTCCACGCCGTTCATTTCAGCCTGGAACGACGCATTGGGCTCCAAGAAAAGAAACAAATCACAGCTCACAGCAACTCCTGCAAAGCCATGCCCCCCTGCTCACAACTTTCGAAGTCGATTCCAATCGACATTTTGTTAAAGAAAAACAAGCTCCAGTGGCGACTACAGACCTTGGAAAAGTTTTAAAAGACATTATTGATTAAGTGGCAATTACAACTACATCAGCAATTTGGAGTCAAATAGAAATCTGAACCTGTAGTTTAAAAAGTGACCCATGAAATAAGGACAAATGAACCACACAAACTGTGAATTTCAGATTGGAATTGCAAGCTACTCCAATCTCTTAAGTACCTTTTATCCTTGTTTGATAAAAATGTTAAACAGACCAGGAAAGAAACTCAACGTCTCAAAAATGGGAAACAGTTACATTTTAAAAAGAATGTACTTTTTTTAAGGAAAAGACCTCTCCAATTCTACCGAACCTCAAGAAAATACCCTGTGGGACTCGCCTGATCTCCTGAGATCTCTCCCTGGCTCCCAGACCACTCCCCATAGTGTTCCGTCAATCTTTTAAGCTTCCCAGATGTCGGTATACGAGGGGGAAATGAATAAATCGCCAAGGATTAGCGGAGCTGATCATTAGGACAGACATCCTCTTGACACTGATTGACATGAAGGGGATTTTTTTAAATGCAGTAATTGCTGTAAATTCCGAGAGAGAGGTGGTTCTCTCACTGAATTGTCACCTCCGGAGCAAAGCTTCACTTTGCTAACTGGTGCCTTGGCTGTGAATCAAACATTTAGACATTTCGGACTTTCTAGTTCGGGTTTGGGTATGGAGAAGACCCCTTTCCAAACCCCGCAACATTTCCATGTTAGTTTCAAAAGCACTGACTATGGGAGCCCTAACCCACTAAATTACTGCGAAACAGGGAAATCTGGAAAAAATATTTCAAATTAATATTGGAAAGAGAGGCACAGTCTGCTGGTTTCTCGCCTCATTGTGTTTACTTATATCGTCACAGAATCTCTACAACGTGGAAGCCGGCCATTCGGCCCAAATAGTCCACATCGATCCTCTGAATGGCATCCCATCCAGATCTATCCCGCCACCCAACCCCGTAACCCTGCGTCTCCCATGGCTAATCCACCTAGCCTGCACACCCCGGACACTATGGGCAATTTAGCATGGCCAATCCACCTAGCCTGTACATTTCAAAAAGGCTTTTATTTTTCACCCAAAAAAAACACTAAAGGGGAAATCGAAGACTAGAGCTCTTTAAGTTCGATATAAATTTGATTCTGAAATTTACACTGTGTCTCTGAGAGGAGGGTGTATTTACACTGTGTGTCTGAGGGGATGTATTTACACTGTGTCTCTGAGGGGAGGGTGTATTTACACTGTGTGTCTGAGGGGAGGTATTTACACTAGGTGTTTCTAAGGGGAGGGGGCATTTTACACTGAGGTGAGGGTGTCGGAGGGAGGAAGGACTATTTTATGAATCAGAAAATGATGGTTCGTTTACAGAAACGACAGGTGATTTACTAGAGATAATGGGAACTGCAGATGCTGGAGATTCCAAGATAATAAAATGTGAGGCTGGATGAACACAGCAGGCCAAGCAGCATCTCAGGAGCACAAAAGCTGACGTTTCGGGCCTAGACCCTTCATCAGAGAGGGAACTGAAACAAACATAGAAAGTACTGGAGAAACTCAACGGGTCTGGCAGCACCTGTGGAGGGAGAAACAGGGTTTACTTTGCCTGCCCAGTCATGAGCCTTCTTTGCACGGAATTTGAGTTTCTCCAGTTTTCCCTGTGTTGAATTCTGGCACTCCACATTTTCACGTTTTGTAAGGCTTGGTAGAGTGTCATTTGCATACTTTTACAATGTACAAAAGCAACTCCCAAATTAACTCGTCTGCTTATCCGCTACTGCTCCACATTTTTTCACTGCTTGGTTAAATATTAAGTTTCACCCTTAGCAAGTGTGGATATTTGGCTTTCTCCATCGTTCTGAAGAAGTCACTGGACTTTAACTGTTGATTTCTCTCCAAAGATGGTGCCAGACCTATTGAGCTTTACTAGCATTTCCTGTTATTTCAGACTTCCAGCATCCGCAGTTCTTTCGATTTTTTTCAGCAATAGAAGACAGCCAAGGTACAGATCCCAAGGAATGGCCATTGCATTCACTTCTTTCTTGTTTTCAGTTCCAGACAAAGGTTATTTTTATGACCCTTAACAAGAGAAATCAGACGAATTAATTATTCGGTTAATCGAAAGCTCTTACAGTGAAAAAATCAAACCGGGGATCGGGGCATCTTTGGCCTGCTGTGTTCAAACAGCTTCACACTTTGTTATCTTGAATTCTCCAACATCTGCAGTTCCAATTATCTCTGATCGGGGTATCTATCAACAGGTTTCATAAAATAGCCCTTCATCCTTCCGACACCCCCACACACAGTGTAAAATGCCCCCTCCCCTTAGACATCCCCACACAATGTAAAATGGACCCTCCCCTTAGAAACACCTAATGTAACTACCCCTCCCCTTAGATACACAGTGTAATTACCCCGCCCCCTCAGACACACAGTGTAAATACTCCCCGCCCCTTAGATACACAGTGTAAATACCCCCCTCGGACACACAGTGTAATGCTCCCCGCTCCTTAGACACACAGTGTAAATACTCCCCGTCCCTTAGACACACACAGTGTAAATACCCCTTTCCTCCTCCCTTTAGACACGCAGTATAAATACTACCCGCCCCTTAGACACACAGAGTGTAAATACTCCCAGCCCCTTGGACACACACAGTGTAAGATGACTCTTCCCACTTGTCATGGTCTGAAACGAATGGCTTTTGTCCTAAGTAGACAAACAGGAGGCTGGAAGAACACAAGACAGGCAGCGTCTGGCGGAAAAGAGAAGTCAACGTTTCGGATATTACCCTTCTTCAGGTTCTTCTCTCCTTTCCTCCAGATGCTGCCTAGCTTGCTGTGTTTTCCCAACCTATTTGTCTAGAGGTAGTAGGAGATGCAGATGCTGGCGAATCTGAGATAACGCAGTGCGGAGCTGGATGAACACAGCAGGCCAAGCACCATCAGAGGAGCAGGAAAGCTGACATTTCAGGTCTAGACCCTGCTTCAGAAAATAAAGTTTTATTTTCTAAATAAAAACCAAAAGAACTGTGGATGCTATAAATCAGGAACAAAAACAAAGTTGCTGGAAAAGCTCAGCAGGTCTGGCAGCATCTGTGAAGGAAAAAACAGAGAACATTTCGGATCCGGTGACCCTTCCTCAGAACTTTATTTTCTGAAGAAGACTCTAGGCCCGAAACGTTCGCCTTCCTGCTCCTCTGATGCTGCTTGGCCTGCTGTGTTCATCCAGCTCCACAGTTTGTTTATCTCCTATTTGTCTACCTTGGATTCCGGCATCTGCAGTATTTAAAATCTGACTTTTATCCGAAGCTTACAACGTTTGTTTCTCAAGTTTCCCTGGTTCCCTGGTACGCTGGTTCAGTCAGCAGAGGCTTTCCCGTTGGAAATTGGATTAAGATTAAAATTTTTGGACAATATTTCATTCTTCCAATGGTCCCCGGGCGCAGGCTTATTGCTGTGCCCGCCCCCGACTTAGCCTTGCCCGCAGGTTTTAAAAGGAACACCGGGCAAATATGAAGTCGCCACCTTTCCACGTTAGTCGCAGGAAGGTGTCTGAAACTGTTTTCGAAATTAGTTTCTGAACGAACACCTTCAGAACCGCCCCTTCTTCGCCAGCCCTCGATCAATGCTCCCAGCCAGGGGAAGTGTGGAGTGTAAAGGGGGAACTCTGCTAGCTGCACGTTGCTCCTCTGGTCACAGACCATTCTGACTTACCCTCACTCTTTCTGTGACTCCCTCTCTAACAGCACTAAGACTTCAGCAGTTCAAATAGGCTCACTATCGCCTCCTCCAGGACAGGGTACTCAGACCCCGCAAATAAATAAATGGGGAAAGTCAACAAATGCTCTTTCTACAGAATTGAAGGCGTTCCATTCTGATTTCGAATGATATTCTTGATAGTTACCTTTCCCAAAGCAGGATAATTCCTTATCCGGGCCCGCGTTAGTCCAACTGGCCTTTCGAGGCACATGGAATATTTTTAAAATTCGAGAATAAAAATGATAGATCACACTGCTCCTGAAAAGCTGGCTCTGAATGAATATGGTAATCTGCTATTGTGCAAGGCTACTGTCGTTAGATGCCTTCCCGAAATAATGGTGACTTTATTGTGAGCACAAAGTCGCGCTGGCAATTAATTTGAAGCAGGAGTGAAGAAACGATTAAGTGTATAATACAGTATTTCAGTCCAGCACACCGCTTTCTGGTGTGATTGGCCCTGACTCCGGGGCTGGTAACGTGTAGGAAAGTGACGGTGGGTAAAGGAAGTTAAGTGATTGTGATGTTTCTGAAGGTTGCTGCAATATGATGAAGACAGTGTGCACGCATCGGCGTTTTAATAAACCAGGTCAGATGAACGGACGCGGTCTCTTTAAAACAACTGTCCCCGAGACAATGCGGGCTGCTGGACTCTAAATCCAGTCTCGTTCTAATCCCCCTCATTACTGCAGACGGATAAAGGTCGGGCATGCTGAGAATCTGTGTACCATGTTATTTTCTGTTCTCAGAGACAGCTACAGGTCCCCTAACTTCAAGCTCTCTCACTGTGCAAATTCACATGACAATAATTTCAGATGGTACAAATTCGTGTGATTGAACTCCCTCATTTGACAACGCTCAGCACCTTATGTATAGATCATTGAATGTAAAGGAGAGAGGGAGACTAGCCGCATCCATTGTGTTGAAGTCGATTCGCAATTTAAATACATTGGAAGCAGATGGACATCTAATAAATGCCCTGCCCCTGTACATCTCTGTTAACAATTTAAGCAATTGGACCCTTTCCATTAGGTATTTTTCAATTAAAAGCAGAACAGCACTTTCGCCCTGCGTTTGCAATGTCTGATTCAGGGCATGAGGATGTATTTTCTGGTGTTTATTATTTTAAACAATTGTTGTCGAGTTGACTCAGTTGGGAATTGCGGGCGGATCGTGCAGCAACGATGACATGTGGAAGTTGTTTTGGCAGCTCCGTGGGTTTGCTGGGCCCAGGTCAGGAGAAGATGCCTTCTGCCAATGAAGATAAAAAAAAGTAAGCTAGTAACTAGCTCCTGGGTTGAACCCAGATTCTCCCTGCAGGGGCAGCAATGCAGTGTCACTCTCAGTAAATAGCCTGCCCTGTGGTTGTGAGGACCAGGGAGAAAGAATAAGCTCTGGACTAGGGTAAGATTTTGTGCTATTGTACAGACTGGATATAGGACTAGGAATAGGCTGTTCAGCCCATCCAGCCTGCTCTGCCATTCAAGTGGATCATGACTGATCTTCTATCTTCATATGGTTTTTCTGCACCATTGTTATATATCACTTGGTATGTTTAATACCTAGAATTTATTCATCCAAGTCCTGAACATAATCAATCACCTAGACTGCACAGGTCTCTGAGTATAGATTTGCCCCTCTCTGTGTGAAGAAATTTCTCCTCATCTCAGTCTTAAATGTGCTCGCTTCTTGTTCTGAGATTGCAGTCACTGGTTCTGAAACCCCCTATCGCCACAGCCCTTCCTACATCTCCCCAGATGAATCCCTGTGGATGAACTTTGTAGATATTTCTGAATCAACCTGTTCAGAGATGTGTTTAGGCATAGTAAACATAACTCTGTCATGAGCTATCATGTCTCACTAACTTGATTGAGTTTTTTGAAGAAGTAAGGAAGAGGATTAATGAAGGCAGGGCAGTGGACATGATCTATATGGACTTCAATAGGGTGCTTGACAAGGTTCTTCACAGTAGATTGGTTAGCAAGGTTTGATTACATGGAATACAGGGAGAACTAGCCACTTAGATACAGAACTGGCTCAAAGGTAGAATGTTTTGAATGTGAACATAGGAGGTATGGTTAATAAGTCTGCAGCTGACACTAAAATGGGCGTTGTAGTGGACAGCAAAGAAAGTTACCTCCGAGTGCAATGGGATCTTGATCAGATGGGCCAGTGGGCAGAGGACAGGTGGAGCTTAATGTAGATAAATGTGAGGTGCTGCATTTTGGGAAGGCAAATCAGGGCAGGACTTATAAACTTAATCATAAGGTCCTGGGGAGTGTTGCTGAACAAAGAGACCTTGGAGTTCAGGTTCATTGTTCCTTGAAAGTGGAATCGCAGGTGGATAGCTTAGTGAAGGAGATATTTGACATGCTTGCTGTTATTGGTCAATGCATTGAGTATAGGAGTTGGGAGATCATACTGCAGCTGTACCAGACATTGGTTTGGCCACTTTTGGAGTGTTATTTGCAACTCTGGTCTCCCACCTACAGGATGTTTCGAAACTAGAGAGAGTTCAGAAAAGATTTATGAGGATGTTGCGAGGGTTGGAGGGTTTGAAAATAAACTGGGGCTATTTTCCCTGAAGGAGGCTGAGGGGCAACCTTTATAGAGGTTTATAAAATCATGAGGGGCATAGATGAGGTAAATAGGCAAGATCTTTTCCCTGAAGTGGAGGAATCTAAAACTAAATCTAAAACCGGAGGGCATAGGTTTAAGGTGGGAGTGAAATGACATAAAAGGGATCTTAGGGGTAACCTTTTCACACAGAGGGTGGTGCATGTATGGAATAAGCTGTCAGAGGAAGTGGTAAATGCTGGTACAAATACTATATTTAAAAAGCATTGGGATGGTCATATGAAAAGCAATTCCCCCATATTAGGGGAATATGCGCCAAATGCTGGCATATGGGACTAGATTTATTTAGGATATCTGGTCAGCATGAATGATTTGGACCGAAGGGTGTGTTTCCATGCTGTGTTTCTCTATGACCCTATTACACACCTCTGGAGCAGGTGGGACTTGCCACGTGTTCTGGCTCAGAGGTAGGAATACTCAGGAGCGGGTAGATCACCAGCAAACCTTCTGGATTCTGGAAAGCTCAGACTGAGTCTGGCATGGGCACCTGGGTTGACACCTTCGCCTTTTGTAATCTCAACTGAGCAATTTAATGGGATGATAAACTGAACCACTTAGTGCTTGGCTATCCCTGGTTTGAACAGTGTCCTCAAACACTCATTATCTTGCTGTGAGAAGTCTTGACTCCAACACGTGTGGAGAGAAGGAAGAGAGCACAAGGGCAGACTTTCTTGAAGCTTAGCGGCGATAAGGGAGGCAAGTTGTGAGGAACACTGACCCTGGGAGTACTGTGATAAGGGCAGAGGTCAAGGTCAGAGGTGAGAGCGTTCAACCAGCAGACAACACTCTCTTAATGAGGTTCAACTCAAACAAGTTTCTAAATCTTAAACATGACAAGTAACAACATGTCAGGAATGTTTAAAGGATTATGATGGTTCTACAAAGGAATTTAAAGCAAATTTCACAAATTCAGTTGATAGGAATGGATAAAGCAAAGAACTGCCAACGCTGGAGATCCAAAACACACAAACACAGAAATTGCCAGAGAAACTCAGGAGGTCTGGCAGCATCTGCGAAAAATGGCAGAGTTAACTTTCAAATGTGGTATGATTTCTTTAAAACTGAATGTGTTGGAAAATAGGTTCATTTTTATGCTTTTCATCTCTAACAGAGGAGCAAGAGGGCAGGCGACATTAAGGCCCAATGCAGAAGGCAAAGGGGTTGTTAAATGTGAAGAAACAAGATGTAAAAAAGGTGTAAATTAAGGTGCGAAAAATATTGATTGTTGCCAAGAAATTCAAAAATTTGGACATCTAGGAAAAGCTAAATTTTCAGCATCCACAGTTCATTTGTTTGTTTTTTGTTTTGTGTTTGACTCACTGCCACATCTCTTCCCCGTAAACCCACTTTGAAAAGGAGCAAATTACTACAGATGGACTAAAACAAACAAAAAATGCTGGAGATCACACCAGGTCAGACAGCTTCCATGGAGAGAGAGCAAGTTAAAGTTTCAAGTCCAGATGACTCTTCATCAGAGCCTTAAAGAAGTACTGCTCTTCTCTATATACCGGCCTTTTCCAGCTACAGTCAGTTCTGAAGGGTCACTGAACCCGACATATTAACTCTGCTTTCTCTCCACAGATGCTACCGGATGTGCTAAGACTTCCCGGCAAATTTCCACTTTTGTTTCTAAAATTGAGCTATTCAGCCAGGAGATTGCAGTGAGCACGGTTCAGTGTAGAAATTTGGGTCGTGTTGAAATCACATTTTTTAGCTTTGTTCAGAAAGGAAACCGCCGGGTTAATCGCACTTGAAAAAAAGAACTATCTCCCCGTTTCATCTCCAGATCTCCCACATTGATTTTCCTGCTCATGTGCTTAATCGAGGTTACTTTCCCACTCTTTCTCAGTATCCGTCAACACCTAATGGAGAGCTGAAGTGAGCCTATGCTGTTTTCTATCCCGCTTCTGTGGGCATTGACGAGAGCTGTGAAGCTCCCAGTAGTCGATTCACGGGTCCGTGTCCCATCACGAAGGAGGAGGAGAGAGGTTGTGGCCTTTTCGCTTGAGTGTGGTGTACAGAGAGGGCACTGTCTTCATGCTGCTAATGAGTCTTTGGTAAATTCGAGGTGAGTTCAGTAATAAAACGCTGCAGAAAACGATACTGCACTGCCTCTGAATGATGTCTAACCTCCTTAACTCAAGCATCCACTTAATAAATTAATATAATTGCATTTTAGTTTTCAGCGGGGCGAATAGCAAATTGATTTGTCCCTGTAGAAGGGATTTAATACTTTCATCACTTTACTATATTAATGCAATACCGCTTTGTTAGTTTCTTAATTACGCTAATTGAAGGCAAATTGGTTAAGAAGGAGCAACGCACATGTCAATCCGCTTACTTTTATCAGATGACAATGTAAGCTTCAGTGATCCTATTAACTGGAAAATCTGCTAACACTTCAAGGAGCTGCGTCAGCACCGGAGCCACGTGAATCCCCTCAGGACGGAATGTTTTTGGTTCATTGGAAGTCCGAGTGAAGGAGGCAAGAAAGGAATTCCTTAGATCCCAGTTTCCTGCCTCCTCTCCCGAGGTCACCTTGCGCCAGGCTGGCACTCTTGCTCATCTTTCCCATCTGGCCATTCGTCATGTGCTTTTGGACAGAGGGAGGCATCACAGTCTTAAACAGATCTAGCCCACTCAGCTTCCCCACCCCACTTCAAAACTCCATGTACCTGCCCGGACGCACTTGCCAACATGAACAGAGTCAGGAAATCACCCTCTCCTCAAGCCCAGAAATCCAGTTATCACACCCTTCTCACCTTCTCCATCTTGCATCCTGCAGGTGGGTTTGGTTCACATAAGTTGGACTGATATCACCATTTCTTCACCACCTTTTGGCCAAATTCCTGGAATTCCCTCCCTATCAGCTTTTGGATCTACCTCCAGCACATAGACTGCAGTGTTCAAAAAAGTAGCTCACCACCACCATGTCCAGGACAACTGTGGACAACCGATAAATGATAGCCCAAACAGTCATGGCTATATCCCATGAAGAAATTAAAAATACCCCGCACTCCTTTTTGAAGATTCTCCCTGTCTTTGAATACATTCCCTCTCCCTAAACAGTCCCTCGATGATTTGTCCTTTCTCTGAACCCCTTGTCTCTATCTGACTTGTCCTTTTTCTCCGATCCTGTCTCCTCTCTCTGATCTGCACTCCACTCTCTGATTGCCTTCAGAGAATGGGATGCAATATTAGTAATGTTTCTGACTGACACCTCTCAGAGTGTGGGATGTTGGTGATGCTTCCAACAGACTCTCTGCAGTGTGGAGGATATCAGAAACCAGTCTTTAAATAATCTGAATGTTTTCATAATGTACTCTTACCAGACTGGAAGCACCTCTATTATGTACAGAAATTCTTTCATTGCATAAAACAAAAAGTAGTAAATGCTGGAACTTTTCAGGAAAAGTCACCAACCTGAGAAGTTAGTTTTGTTTCTCTCTGCACACGTGCTGCCTGACCTGCTTTGCATTTTCTGCCTCTTTACTGTTATTTCGGGTTTCCAGCATCAGCAGTATTTTGCTTTTGCTGTAATTTATTATAAGTTACTTTGAATCATTATTTTTTAAATCGGCTAGTGGCTTCTCAATTACTTCTTGTGTCGCCTTTACTGTCTGTTTTCAAAATCATGTTAAGGTCACTAAATCCATGTTAATGTTAGGGCTAGACCCTAATCACCCAATTCCTTCAAATGTAAAGTTCAAACCCCTCTGTTACAGTTCACTCTTGGCATCATACTCCCACCTCTCTCCAGCTGTTCTGCACCATCCCATTCCTTCCTTCAAAGCTTAAACGTGCATGAAAACACCATGCACTCATTCATTCTCCCCCAATGGTTAACCAACATTGGTACACTGGAATTCCCTCCATACACCTCTCTAACTTCCCCACTCCTCTTTGTCACTGATATCCCACACTCTAAAGGGAGTCAGTCAGGAACATGACTGATAATCCCACACACTGTAGAGAATGCTTTTTCTCACCAACATGTGACATTTGGCTTTTTTCCCTAAAGACTGAGTCCCTAAAAACAAAACCAATCAACTTTTTGTTGTAAGTGGATCAGGTTTGCTTAAACTGCTTATCCATCTCAAATTGTAATATCTCAGGCTACAAACAATGCCGTAATAATCCTCCCACTCAATGCATCATGTCAGCAAACTGCACAATTGTCGAGTGCAGCCTGATTATAATTTTTCTTGTGTCTGGATTATAGGACGAGGAAAGAAATCCCAGGAAGGGGATTACAGGGATCAGGAATGAAAGAAGCCAAGAGATAATTTTCAAAGGAGAATAATGTCTTGCTCTGATTGTTCAGTACTGAACTTGCACATTTTATTCATTGTATATGAATCATTTTAATATTAGATGGTGCTCACTGTATGTTAGTGGATTAATCTTCTGAAAACCCCAGTGCCCTGAAGGACTATGGCATCAGACTATTATAAAGGTCTGATATATAATTAGCCTGACCCTAATGTTATTTTGCAGTCCATAGCAAAGAAGAGTACGTCAGTCTGAATCTGAGTCTGGGCTTAGCTCACCACTTCTGCAGGGTTAAAAATAGGACCAGTGGTGGCTCCTAGGTAAATCCCAAGGAAGGCAGAAGTAGATGGGCATATCACAGACACAATGACTGTTAGATGGCCTGTGGAACCAGGGAAACCTCCTGTTCCTTCCAGCTCCCCAAACGCTTTTTGCCAAAGCACATTGTCTAGAATTCATTCAAGACCAGAAAATGTGGGTGGAGTCAGCTTATGACCAAACAACCCAATTTTAGGAGAGTGTCCTTTAACTGACATTCACCTTGTCATTAATGTGTTTGAGGTGACTTCAAGCTATTTCCAGCTCATTCAGCAATGGGACAAGGGCCTGGACAGATTGGTATTGGCCACCCTGTTGCTATATTTGTATGGTTTATATCCAATATACTCCCTAAAATACCCACACAGGCATAACATGCACATGCAAACAAACGTAATGACACATATACACAGTTGTACACAAAGAGAGATCTAGCTTCTGCATTAACTCGCAGTTACACACGATTTTCATCCTTTGTCATCTATGAACTGAATATTACAATTTTTTGGCTCTCAGTTTTGATTGGTTTCATGCAGGCTTTTTCATCATACAGTCCAGTGAGATTTCTCACCGTATCTCATCAGACACATCTTATTGACTACTTACTCCATCCCTATGAAACCTCTCTTGCCCAATTCTAGCCTGATCCCAACATTTGCCATAACTGGAACAACACACCAGTGCCATGATATCCTGGAATTGAACACCATCCTTGGCACCTGCATCACCTTTAAGAGTCCTTTGTGCACCCATGTGAGCACTATCTGTCTGGGTCTGCCCTGCACAATCCCTGACATTTAACCCTGGACCTGACTAAGGAGGAGAAACTGGCACATCGCATTGTGGGCAGGACCCTGAAGGTCCTGCTGGATATCATGATTCATAGAATCATAGAATTCCTAATAGTACGGAAACAGGCCCTTCAGCCCAACAAGTCCACACTGACCCTTGGAGAATCCCACCCAGACCCATCCCCCTATAACCCACCTATTCTTCACATCTCAGAACACCACGGGCAATTTAGCATGGACACCCCACCTAACCTGGGAGGAAGCTGGAGCACCCAGAGAAAACCCATGCAGACACAGGGAGAATGTGTAAACTCCACATAGCCAGTCGCCCGAGGCTGGAATCGAACCCGAATCCCTGGTGCTGTGAGGCAACAGTGCTAACCACTGAGCTACCGATTGTAACAAGGTCAGCCAGCTGGACCTCATAGAATATGAGTTCACTAATTGGGGCTGGGAATCTGGTTCAATCAGGGAGTCCTGGCTGATATAACAAGGTTGGGTCTCGGAGGTACTGACACTTTTGTGCCTGACTCCATATGAGGCAGTACTACAGTCAAGGACTGTTCAAGTGTAGGTGAATGGTGACTAAATGACAAGATACTGCCCGACCGCAGTTGATCTAAAGCATGGACCACATCTCTGCACTTAAGAAGACCCCTTAATGATGACCAGTAATAAGACTTCAGCCACAGATAAACAGTTGTAAACTATTGGTATGTAATCCTACTAATTAAAATTCTAATACTCTTATGAACTTCCCCTTATACACACATACTCACACACAGATGTGCACATAATAGAGTTATTATCAAGCAATTTGCCACTGCCTAATGAGAACCTCAACTCTATGCCTGGGACTGAGAAGATCCAGAATGTTATTCCCAATGTTGAATGGACTTTGCTAGATTTCAAGTGTGTTTCTGCCACATTCCCGCCAAAGCCCACGTTGTTCGCATTCTATAAGATTGCATAAGATTCTACCCATTCCATTTACGGAAAATCAGAGCTTACATGAAAATGGCAAGAATCAAAGTAGGTTCACAGGAAGGGGGGGTACAATCATCCAAATGGTTAGGGCCTGACACTGCAGGACTGACCAGAGTGATGTATAAAGAATATTTCTGTCATAAAAACTCAATGAGGAAAATTAGCACAGATGTAGCATGTCAGCCTTGAATCAGGTTGTAGTATTCTCATTTCTGACACATAAAAGTTGTGGTTCAAACCCTGGTCTCTCATGGTCAAGATGTCAACAGGGAGAAAGCTCAAACCATTAAACACCTAATTTTTTTGAGAAACATTGATTCTTAACTGAGGCTGTGAAACCAAGCATAAAGAAGAGTAAAGGTCAGAGAGAAATGCCTCAGCTGTCCATTGTTAATATAGCATAGAGTAACTAAGCACGTTCTGGTAGAAGACTTATATGAATGTGAGTACCAGACTGCATCTGTGTGAAAGTCTATGTGAGTGAATCTGTGGGTTTTTCGTGTGAGTGATGGAGGATGTGTATCTGTGCGAGTGATGGAGGATGTGTATCTGTGCGAGTGATGGAGGATGTGTATCTGTGCGAGTGATGGAGGATGTGTATCTGTGCGAGTGATGGAGGATGTGTATCTGTGTGAGTGATGGAGGATGTGTATCTGTGCGAGTGATGGAGGACGTGTATCTGTGCGAGTGATGGAGGATGTGTATCTGTGCGAGTGATGGAGGATGTGTATCTGTGCGAGTGATGGAGGATGTGTATTTGGGTGAGTGACAAACAATGTATACGAATGTGTGTATATGACAGAACAGATTGTAAGTATGTGCATGTGAATCTGATGGTGTGAGTGTGTGCTTCGGAAGTTGGATTTGCCCATGGCCTGTGGAGGCTAAAACCCTCCTTCTACTCAGTCACTGAATCTAACCTGGAAGTGGACTTATGGACATTGGATGTGAAGCTAGAATAGGATCAGATACAAGGATATCTGCCACTTAATATCACATTGAAACTCATGGTTTATGTGCACACAAGAAAGGCAACATCTAAATTAGGATTCTGTTCCCACCATCTGAAAAGGAAAGGTAAAACAACCCCAAATTACCTATACAGTTGTGACTCATACCACACGGCCCGAAGTCTGATGGTGTGAACTGTCACATAATGATCTGTTATTAATGTCATGAAAGAGCAGAAATTTTGACGATACACAGATACCACTTCTGGAAATTATTTATTAGGCTGTGGCCAGCACTGGCAAGGCTGGTATTTGCTGCCCATTTGTAAATGCCCTGCAGAATGCAATGGTGATCTGCTTTCTTGGACTACTGCAATCCATCAGAAAGGGATTTCCAGGATTTGGATGCAGTGACAATGGTAGCACCATGTTAAGTTGGTGTGTGGCTTCAAGAAGAGCTTGCAGGGGATGGTATTACCATGCAGCTGCTGTCCCTGTCTTTCTGGTTGCTGGAGCTCACAGGTTTCGAAGGTGCCTTGACAAGATGCTGCAGTGCATCCTATAGCTGCTGTGTATCAATGGTGAAGGAAGCAAATGTTTAATGTGGTAAATGGCGTACCAGTCAAATAGGAACTTTCTCAGATGGTGCCAGTCTTGCCAGTCATATGGTGATTCAATAAATAACACAAAATGGGAGCATGCTCCAGCCACCACATGACATATTATTCTGCTGCTGAGGTGGATCTACTTTCTTTTCAGAACACAATCTAATTGCTGTAAACAGATCCCGAGGAAATTCTGCATCCAAGCGTTCATCAGAAAGAGAGTTGATTGTTTTCCGAATACATTGTTGTTTTCTTCTAAGTCTTTGACTATATCCTTAGATCAGAAAATAAATTATAAAATGACCCCTTTTCCTGTTTTGTAACTATAATTGATGTTGAATGAAATGCAATGATTAGTATGTGACATCCAGACAGTGAAAAAAAAACACATGGATTTACATAAAGCACAGATGCGTATTGCTGCATAAAACACAGACCTACAGACACATTTTCAAATGTACAGATATCTTGCACACAGACCCACACATAAAACAAACAGAAACACACACAACTGTTCATAGTCACATTTGCACAGAACCTTACATGCACAGAGATACACAGATACGCACACTCAGACATGCACACACTGAGATACAGACACAGCCACACACACTGACATCATGCAGATATCAACATGTGGCACATAAATTTATAAATGCACGGTTTAAACCTTAGTATTTTTTGACTTTACCAGACCCCTAGACTAAAATGAAATTTCAGCCCTGTAATCCTATCCAAAATCCCTAATAATTTTCATGTAATCTTGTTATATTTTATTTGATTTACTAGCCTCTGCAGGTGTAGGAATATTTCTGATTCAAAATTTGTTACTGGCTTACAAGGGATTTTTAAAGTGCTTCTAATGCTGATTTTTACAAGCTTCTGTTGCAAAGTGACAGAACATTCAGTATTTAATATTTGTTAAAATAGTTGATACAGATAATTGTATTTGAAATAGAAAAACCAGATCGCTTAAACCTTAGTCTGCAGGGTGAGACCAGCTAAATGAACTTCAGTTCATGAACTGAGGCATGTAATAGTACAACAACAAATTTCCATAAACGATGTTTTATTAATAAATATAAATCAGACGAAGGATAATGACTTATTGTCACTTGTACTCTACAATGAACAAGACAGTAAAATACAGTGAAAAAGCTCCAGCTGTCACCATAATCCAGTGCCATTTTGATGGGGTTAAGAATAAAAAGATATGGTGAAAGAGACTCTATCTTTGTTCCACCACCTTCACCATGAATCCTGAGTGCTGAGCCGGCTGACCAAAGACACCGGCACTGCCATTCCTCTGCTGCTGTTCTGGAACTGTTAACATCAGATTCACTACTCTTCAGGCATCCTCTCTTTGTCACTGGGCCCACCTTGTCAGTGCCAGGTCCCGTGCTGAACCCGCACTTGGGCCTGCAGTCAGGATCCCCCAGCTCCACTGCCGCTGATGCCATGCCAATAACCAGGAGACCCCGGTTCCGGGCCTAACGCATACAGGAGCCCCGAGCGCTGCTACCGCCACCACCTCGACAACACCTAGAGTCCCTGCTCCAGGCCCAACACATCAAGGAGTCCCTAGCTCTGCTGCCAGGCCAGGCCAGGCTGCTGCCTTGTGAGAAGTCCTGCTCCAGCCACCCTCCCCTGCCATGTCACCTTCACTGCCACTGCCCACAGAAGATGAATTAAAAGAAAAAGAAAAAGAAAGGAGACAGAAATGGTAAGGAAAGGTGAGAGGACATATCTGGCCTGGAGTGTATGAGCCCAGTAGCCTGAATGTTGCCCACCTTGCTTGTGCCGCCATCTTGAAAAATGTTTTGAGTTCAAAATGCAACCAAAGTAGTTATCCCATGTTATGCTGTTATTCCATTTTCATATATAGAATCATAGAGTCAGAAATCACAGAAACAGTCCCTTCAGTCCAACCAGCCCATGCCAAACATAAACTAAACTAGCCCCTTATGCCTGCTCCTGACCCATATCTGTCCAAACTTTTCCTATTCATGTATTTATCCAAGTGTCTTTTAAACATTGTAACTGTACTCACATCCAACACTTCTTCAGGAAGTTCATTCCACACACAAACCATTGTCTTTATAAAACATTTGCCTCTTATATCCTTTTTAAATCTCTCTCCCCTTATTTTAAAAATGTGTCCCCCTAGTCTTGAAATCCCCCACCTTAAGGAAAAGACAACTGCCATTAACTCTATCTATACCACTCATTATTTTATAAACTTCTAGCAGATCACCTCTCAACCTCCTATGCTCCAGTAAAAAAAGTCCCAACCTATCTAGCCTTTCTTTATAACTCAAACCTTCCACATCCGCCAACATCCTGATAAATGTTTTCTGTACCCTCTCCAGCTTCATAATATCCTTCTTTTAACTGAGTGACCAGAACTGGACACATTATTCCAGAAGAAACCTCACCAATGTCCTGTACAACCTCACCATGACTTCCCAACTCCTATACTCAAAGGACTGAGCAACGAAGGCAAGCGAGCTAAACAACTTTTTCACCATCCTGTCTACACGTGACGCAAACTTCAAAGAATTATCCACCTACACCCCTAGGCCCCACCATTCTACAACACTATCCAAGGCCGTACCATTAATTATATAAGCCCTACCCTTGTTTTTGTACCAAAATGCAATACCTTGCATTTATCCAGATTGAACTCCATCTACCATTTTTCAGCCCATTGACCCATTTGATCAAGATCTCTTTGAAGCCTTACAAGACCTTCATCACTGTCTACTATGCTACTAATTTTGGTGTCACCCGCAAACTTAATAATTATGCCTCTATATTCTCATCCAAATCATTAATTTAAAAGGCAAACAAAAGAGGACCCAGAATCAATTCCTATGGAACACCGCTGGTCACAGACTTCCAGTCAGAAAAGTAAATCTCCACTATTACTCTGCCTCCTGCCATTAAACCAATTAAGTATCCAATTGGCAAGCACACCTTGGATCCTATGTGACCTAACTTTACTAATCAGTCCACCATGCAATTTTTAACTTAATCTTTTTTCTAAATATTTCTTCAAAAATCTTTAGCTTTTCTTCTTCCAAAATATTTGAGATCCAAGATGCCAATGTGCACATATATAGAAATTGCCGCACAGAAATAGGTTATTTGCTCAAGTTGTGGATTTGAAACTAAGCCTCCACCAACTCTTTTTCATCCCCTGCCATCAGCACAGGGTTACGTAAATGGAAATGACTTTTCATTTTTCGAAATGCAGTTAACTTAAAATTGAGAATGCAGAATATGGTGTTGTCAAACTTTTAAATATGTCAAGTTTGCTTTTGGCAACAAGTAACCTGAACCAAACCACGGTAAAGGCTTTCATTTAATGGGCTCTCATTTCATTACAAATTTTCATAATTCAATAAACATCCCTCGCATCACCTCCCATGGATGGGCCTGTTTGCCTGTGTGCAAAGATCAGACTATAATATCCAAGAAGTTCCTGTAGGCAATCTACAGATTGAGAATGAAAGATTGAAGACACCATCACCAAATTAGGACACTTTGAGTTGACAAATTTCATTTCTGATGTTGGTTATGAATGTTTGTTGTCCTCAAAAACAGTCAGCCATTCTGATATGAAGATTATGTGACAGGATAGGAAACTATCTTGCTATTTAGGTCATTAGTCCTTGTTGTGATGATAATGGGTGAACTTCTCAGTAAATGTTTAACAAAGGATCTCCATTGCATCTAATCTTGTCCTGAGTGTTTGAGCAAGAGAGAAAACAGGGTAGTGCAGATCTTATATCCATTATAGGGAAAATATGATAACCTTAAGTATGAAATAAATGGAAGATTGGATAATAATGACTTGATTGGATTTGTGAATGGGAAATCATGTTTGATGAACTTGTTGGAGTTTTTAATGATTTTACTAACAGAATTAATAAAAGGGAGTCAATTTGGATTTTCAGACGACTTTTGTTAAAATTCCCCAAAGATTAGTTAAGTTAACCAAAATATTTGGATAGGATCAGGATCTGACAAAGGAGTAATGCTTAGAAAGATTGTGATTTCAAATAAACCTGTTGGACTTATAAACTGGTGCAGCGTGACTTCGGGCTTTGGCCACCCCAGTCCAACATCGGTTACCTCCACATCTTGACTGGGATAAGAGGTAATGCACTGGCATAGATTAATGATTGGCTAACAGGCAGAAAACAGTAGCAATAACTGGGTCATTTTTACATTGCTAGATTGTCACTTGTGGGATACCGTAAGGATCAGTACTTGGACCCCAGCCATTTACAATATCTGTCAATGATTTCAAGGTCGAAGCCAAATGTTATATTTCCAAGTGTGCAAATGTTACAAAGCTGGGGAATGCAAAGAAGATGCAAAGCAGCTACAGGAGAATTTGGACAAGCTTAGTGTTTGGGCAAGAACATAGTAGATGAAATATAATGTGGAAAAATGTGAGGTTCTCTAACTTTGGTTGGAGACACAGGTGTGCAGAGTATTTCTTAAATGGTAATAGGTGAAAAAGTATACCAGGGGACCTAAGTGTCCTTGTCAATAAGTCATTAAAGGATAATATGTGGGTGCAACAAGCAATTAGCAAGGCAATCGTATATTCGTCTTATTGCATATGATTTGAGGACAGAAGTAGAGAAGTCTTGCTTCAGTTGTGTAGAAGTGTGTTTAGACCACACCTAGTGTAATGAGTCTAGTTTTAATCTCCTTTTCTGAGGGAAGATCTGATTGCCATAGATAGGGTGTAATGAAGGTTCACCAGACTAGGTCTGGAATGGTGACACTATCCCATAAAGCAAGATTGGGCAAATTCAGCCTGTATTCTCTAGAGTTTTGAAGAACGAGAGATGATCTAATTGACTTTTGTAGTAAGCTTTATGTGGAATCATACTGAATGCCTTTGGAAGTTTGCTGGTTTCCCTTTATTCACCCTGCTTGTAACATCATCAAAGAACCATGAAAAATTTATCAACAATGATCTCCCTTTCACAAAAACACATTGACTTTGCCAAACACATTGACAGTCCAAAGATGTGCAGGCTAGGTGGATTGGCCATGCTAAATTGCCCGTAGTGTTCAGGGGTGTGTGGGTTATAGGGGGAGTGAGTCTGGGTGGGATGCTTCAAGGGGTGGTGTGGACTTGTTGGGCCAAAGGCCCTGTTTCCACACTGTAGGGAATCTGATCTGATCTGATCTGCTTACTAAGTAATTCCAGGCTCAGTTCTCGTCCTAATAAGCACAGAGTGCCAGTAACAGCACAGCTCAATGATATAAAGGCAGAACCTGCTAGAAATTTTCAGTGTCTGTGGAGAGAGAAAAGCGGCAAATATGTTTAAAGTCTGTGACCTAATATCGCAACTCTTCTGAGCTATGAATTAACACTTGTTGGAAGCGCAACTTTCAATAATAGAGGGCAAGATTAGTTGCAAGTCTGCTTCATTACTTCCTCTGGACGTACTGTTCTTGATTCACAGGTTGAAAGACGGTTACTTGGGCAGAGGAGGTAGAGTAATATTAGCACAGTCCATGCCTGTGTTCACATACTTATTGTTGAATGTGTGTTATTTGAGCATATAGCACTGATTCTGCATTTGAATACTTACTTTTTTTGACTCCCAACAAGGTTAAGCATGTGCAATTTAGATTTGAAAAAAGTTGAATTTGAAGTTGAATAAATGTGAGCAAATGAACACACCTTTTGAACAGCTCCTTACTCCTGTGAATGCTCACTATTTTGAACATGCAATGTGATTTTGTTTTATTTTAAAGAATGAAAACATAAATGCATGCTGCAAGTGGCTGTATGATCGATAGTCTTGCACAAGAAATACCCATTTGAATTGTACCATGAGATTTGTGAAATTAATGATCGAATGTTTCTTCTGGCAATGCTGTATATACTCAAAAATGCACTAGGGTATCACCTAAGGTTAAATATTCAAACGCAGAAGTGCGATCCCTAGGCTTACAGCCTTGGAGGTGAGTGATGAAACCTTTATCAAGTTGATTATGTGGGGGTTATTTCAAACAAATACAGCAGTATGCAATTCAAATGTCTCAGCTTTTTACACAATTTTATGACTGCAACTAGGCGTATGATCCTCGCTTATGGTACTGTACAATGTTGACGTGAGAGGTCCCGGGTTCACCTCTTGGATAAGCCCAAGTTTCTTGCTTCGCTTTGCTTTCCCTGCTGGTCTGTTGGTTAAGCTTTAGCACTTTTAGCACCAGGGCCTGTGTTCAATTCCCAGTCAGGGAATAGAAGTTCTGTTCAGGGGTGGTCAGGTGGCTTAGTGGTTAACATTACTGCCTCACGGCACTAGGGACCTGGGTTCGATTCCACCTTCGGGTGACTGTCCCTGTGGAGCTTGCACATTCTCCCTGTATCTGCATGGGTTTCCTCCCACAGTCCAATGTGCAGGTTAGGTGGATTGACCATGCTAAATTGCCTGTAGCATCCAGGGGTGTGTAAGTTACACCAATTAGATGTGGGAAGTGCCAGAGTAGGGGAATGAGTCTGGGTGGATACTCTTTGGAGGGGCAGTGTGGACTTATTGGGCTGAATGGCCTGTTTCCACACTGTAGGGATTCTATGATCTATGAAACCTATTTGAAGGCATAGACAGGGTAAAAGCAGGTAAGATGTTTCCCCTGGTTGGACAGACAGGAGCCAATGGGCACAATTTAAAAATAAGGGGGAATGCCACTTAGAATTGTGAGGAAGATAAATGATTTTATTCAGAGGGTTGTGAATCTCCAACACAGAGGGCTGAAAGTGGAATCCTTGAATATGTTTAAAGTAAAGATTGATAGATTTCTGATGACCAAAGGCATAAAAGGATAAGTGATTGTAATGAAGTATTTGATCAATTGTACAAAATGGAAAAGCATTCTTGATGGGCTAAATGGCCTGTTCCTGTTCCTATCACAGAGCTTACTCAAGATTAAACTCCAATCTCACATATAACATACTTAGTTTCGAATAAGTTGCATTCTTCGTCAAACCCATGCAATACCTGGCCTGGGAGTGTTTAATGGGCTCGTGCAGAGGCACTTCACTTTGTAACTAACCCGTACTGTTTGCTTGTGACAATGACTGCATCAGGTTATAGAGCAGAAGCAAAAATATTTCAAACTAAATTCAAAGCTGAACAAACGTTGTTTACTTATGCTGTATTCACAAAAGTAAGTAGAGAGAAAAAAGTCAAAGCAAAAACAAAATTTATACATGCAAAATTGCTGAATGAAGGTAATCTGGTACAGTGTCTCTTATACCAAAAGCAATAGATGCTCAATGGCTTTCAGTGTTATCGTTCCCTAGAATCATTTGAGTTCAGCATGTGAGAACTAACATTGAAGACTCTGGGTTGTAAATGCATTGTGTGAAATCTGCCCAATAGATTCACTTTTTGACCCTTTTTATGTCTTTTGCATTAATTAAGGGAAGGGATGATGGTACTAGAGAGTTTCTCACAGTCAAAGCCTTCTGAAGTGAGCTTGCTCTCAATGTAAGGCCAAACAGGGCTTTCTCTACCCTACCTTAACTCCAGTGCCTCACTCCCACTGCCCTGACAGTACAAACCTGGCTCTACTGATGTGGCCCCATTGCCCAGATCTTGCAATCTGACCCCGCTCCTACTGCTCCAAATCTTTTACTTCAATCCCTGCTCTCACTGCCCTGAGCCCACTGAGTAACATCATTTTGTGTTCCGACTCTAATCCAGATTGAGGGTGGACAATTAGTTTAGGTAGAACCCAAAGAGGTTGGAGACCTTCTCTCTCTGAATATGGGCTGTAAGTAGACTCAGGGCCCAGAGATAGACTGGTGAGTCTATCCATAGACATGCAAAGATTGTCTCCTTACTGAGCTAAGGAAGAGCTTTAAAAAGAAAGGGTGGCATGGTGGCTCAGTGATTAGCACTGTTGCCTCACAAGATCAAGGGACCTGGGTTTGATCCCACCCTTGGGCAACTGTCTATGTGGAGTTTGCACATCTTCCCTGTGTCTGCATAGATTTCACTGGGGTGCTCTGGTTTCCTCCCACAGTCCAAAGATGTGCGGACTAGGTGGATTAGCCATGGGAAATGCAGGATTATAGAGTAGGGAGGGTGGGTCTTGGTGGGATGCTCTTCAGATGTATGTTTTGGAACTGATGGGCCAACTGGCCTGCTTCCACACTGTAGGGATTGTTTGAAGTCCAGGCGAAGGGCAAAGGTTTATAGCCATATTTGAAAAGCTGAGATAAATTAGAAATTAGTGGCTTGGCGAAGTCAAGCCAGGGTTTAAAGAGTTATGAAGGAAGGAAAGGATGAAGAGAAGATTGAGGAAAATCTAAGGGAATAAGCAGTTTAATTGTTCTGAGGTCCTTGCAAGGAATAAACGACAAGATAATCAGACAAACCTCAAAGTCAATACATAAAGATACTAAAAAGAGTTAATATGGTCAATGCTCTACCTTTTCAAGGGCAACTAGAGATGGACAATACATTCTGGCCAGTGCCAGGGATGCCCCATCCCACAAATTAAATACAAGAATCCACGGCAGAGCTAACTGATCAGAGATCATAAGGTGGACCATGACTGATTTTTCCTGACCTGAGGCAAGAGACACTAATGCAGTCTAATACTAGTGTACTGTTTGCCTCTGCATACACCAGAAATCAAACCTTGGATCTACTGGCTGAGGTGTGCTTTTGCCGCAATAGACACTACATTTAACCAGCGAGCAAGATCTTCCACCAATTCCTAGCCTCCTCATCAGTCAGTGCATTTCCCTGTGCTGTATCTATTTCACTCAGCATTTCATTTTCTGCACTTGTGACAGTTAATAAAATGCCTGTAAATCACCAGGCACCGGTGGTGCTTGCATGTATTGTATCTCTTTCAGTTAGGTATATTAGAATCCCATGCTTGTATCAGTCGGCATATTTCCTGCACTATGCCATCTCCTAATCTAATTCATGGTTAACCTGTATCCCTATTGCTTCCAGTATCACGAGAACAAGTGGGGTGACACCAGTCATGATAATGGGGAAATCTCGTCTGACTGAACTTCACTAAGTCACAGATGTAATGAGAGTTACATCACTGAACACTTTTCCTCAGCTGTCTGCTTTATTTCTGTGAATGTTTCCTGGGCCTTGGTCTTGATGGTGTCAAAGTCCATGTTTTGAATGGTCCCAAAAAATGAATCATTAGCTTCTTCTTCATCCTCATCTTCTTGCACCATCTTTGCCAGCTCTTCAGGCAGTTCCACATCTCCCCCAGCCATCTGTATTTGACTGTCATCCTTGTCACTCTGAATCGTGAAGAAAAGAGACTGGTTAACCCTTTAAATCGCTTTCTGCATTGCACTTCTCCCTGAAACACTGAAGATTGGAAGGTAGGATGAGAAGTTAAGGGCCTGTGAATAAAATGCAAACCTGTATTCCTGACAAATACTGCTGACATGGAGGACGGCAGGGAGGGTAACGGAATTCATGCCAATAACATGAGGCAGAAGAGCACCTGTTAGATGACATGTCACATTTCCATTAATACCGTTCTCTCATGACCACTGCATTCTCCAGAGCAACTAGACACCCTCACAACCTCACCAGAATGTTCACTCTTTAGGACTTTCAGAGGGCTTTCAATGAGGTCCACATATGAGATTAGCTTTTTAAATTAAAGGTCATGGGATTGGGGCCAGTGCTTTGACATGGGTAGGGAACTGGCCAACAAACAGGAAACAAACAGTCTTTTTTGAAGTGGCAGCTAGTGGGTTGTCACAGGGATCAGTACTTGGGCCCCAGCTATTTATCATTATTAATGATTTAGATAAGGGAACTAATCATAATATCTTTAAATTTGCAGATGACAAAAATCTGTGGGAGGATGAGCTATGACGAGGATGCAGTTCTGCTCCAATGAGATTGGACAAGTTGAATGAGTGAGCAAATGCATGGCAGATGAAGTATAAATGTGGATAAATGTGAGATTATCCACTTTGGTAGCAAAAACAGGAAGGCAGGATATTATCTGAATGGTAATAGATTGGGAATGGGAAAGGTGAAACAAGACCTGGGTGTCCTTGTATAGCAGTCATTGAAAGTAAGTATGCAGGTTCAGCAGGTGGTGACGAAGGTAAATGGTATATTGGCCTTCATAGTGAGAGGTTTCAAGTACAGAAGAAGGGTGTTTTGTTGCATTTGTACAGGGCCTCGGTGAGACTATAGTGAAATATTGTGTGCAATTTTGGTCTCCTTATCTGAGGAACGGTATCCTGTCTTCAGAGGGAGTGCAATGAAGGTTTACCAGATTGACTCCCAGGATGGCAGGACGAATGTATGCAGAGAGACGGGATTGGTTAGGATTATAATCACTGGAGTTCAGAAGGATGGGGGACTTCACAGAAACCTTTAAAATCCTAACAGGACTAGACACAGTAAATGCCAGAAGATGTTCCTGATGACTGGGAAGCCCAGAACCGGGGGTCACAGTCTAAGGGTATGTGATAGGCCATTTAGGACTGAGACAAGGAGAAATTTCTTTACCCAGATAGTGGTGAGCCTGTGGAATTCTCTGCCACAGAAACTGAAATATTGAACAATTTAAAGAAGGATTTACATAAAGTTCTTAGGACTAAAGGGATCAAAGAATGGGGAGAAAGTGGGAACAGGATACAGAGTTGGATGATAAGCTATGATCATATTGAATGGGGAAACGGGCCGAATGGCTTACTTCTGCTCTTATTTTCTCTGCTTCTGTGTTTCATTCTTTACATTAATCTAGACAGTATGTGTCAACAGTCTGTTCAATTGTGGATGGCATCAGAACTGAGCCTATCCTGTTGTGTCCCAACACCACCAAGTGTGAATCACTCTCCAAGCCACCCATGACCTGGAACTATTTCACGGTTTCTTCATTGTCACTGGGTGAAAATCCTCAAACTTCTTCCCCAACTGTATGCAGGTATAGTTACTCATCGCCACCTTCTCAAGAGCAACTAGACATGGGCATTAATCAAATCTGATCTTGCTAGCAATGCTCACACTCATGAACTGATAATAAAAAGCACCCAGGGCAGGGTTAATAGGACAGTGTTTATGAGATGGATCCCAGCGATTTTATTTTCTGACCTTGGCCAAGGACCACTAATGCAACCTTGTATGGTACTGTTCACCTCTCAGCAGATTAGATATCAGAGCTTAGGCATACTGGCCCAGCTGGCCACACTGAATGCTGCGCTCATCTACTGAACTACCAGGAAGCACAATTTTCCATCAATTTCCAATTTTGCTAACAATCAGTACATTTCCCCGTTCTGCACCTGTTTCACTCAGTATCTTCTTTTCTGCATCCCACCTAACATAGGTGATGCTTGTCAGCACTTTACCTGTTTCAATTAGTATATTTTCCATCCCATGCCTGTTAGTTGGGATACTTCCTGTATTACACTTGTGAGAGTTTGAACCTTTGCTGAGCTATGCTGTGATGATTGTTGTATCACACTTCTGTACATGTGATACTCAGCACATTTCCTGTACTCCACCTGAGACCACAAGTACATACAATGTACCTATAACTATTGGCAGACTTTCTGTACTAAACTGGCCTTACTCTATACACTTCCTGTGCTGTATAGATGACAGTTAGCATATTTCCTGTGACACTGGGTTCATCTCCTGTCACTTACATGTGGTAATCGATACTTCTCCCTCATGTGTAATCGAACTGTAGCCCTTTCTGCTTTTTTTTGTGTGAATGCATTATCTCGTTCGATTCTGGAATGAGAAAAGAATGATATTTTAAAATACAGAATTCAAGTCTTAACTTGTTTCTTCAGTCTCTGCATTGCCATGGATTCTCTTGCAATTAAATTCGATGATAATGATTCAAATAGAGCACAATTCTGCTTCTATTATTGGGTGAGATATGCAGCATCATTAACAAGGCAGCATTTGTCGCTCATCCCTAATTGCCCTTGAACTGATTGACTCTGAAATGGCTTGCAAAGCCAATCACATTTTTGTGGGTCTGGAGTCTATCTGTAGCCAGATCAGGTATGGTCAGCAGAAATATCACCCTAAAGGGCATTGGTGAACACAATGGGTTTTACTTCGAATAACGGGCAACACTGTTGCCATAAACCAGCATTTATTTATTATTTTGGTTATTTTTAAACTTGAAATCAAATGTCACGATCTGCCATGTCCCCGAAGTATAAGGCTTCAGCTATGTGTAACCAGTCCAGTGGAATTACCACTCCACCACTGCCTTCTCCATTAGCAAAAGTATCTATCCAGGTGTTGCAAAGACATTGTTCTTTTACCTCTGGAGCTTGAGCTCAATTCCAGTTCAGTGGCTGGTACATGTTGACAGAATTTGCTTTGAAATTTTCACTGATCTAGAATTGTGAATCAAATTAACCAAGATCTGACTGAATGGTAGAATGAGCTTGAGGGGTTGAATGGCCTAGTAGCAGCTATTTTGAATCTATGGTTGGCTGAATTGTCTCTGAGAGAGGGAGATGTGCTGTGTGGAATAGATGCTCAAAGTTATTGGTCTATGGTCGTTCTCTGAGTGTGACTATTTTCCCACCTGAGAAAGGGCCCGTTGGCTGAGGGGCTAATGGTGCCCACCAAGCTGTACCCAGTGGATGTCAATGTTTGCAAAGGTGAAATTAAACTGTATTCCTTTCTAGATGTGAATGGTGGCAATAAATGCAGAGATGAATATCATATTTTACGTTGGAAAGTGATGGGGAATGGAGCAGCAACAGAGTGGGCTTGGATGTGGGCAGTGGGAATGATGAATGAGAGACTATGCAGTTGAGGCACAATCCTGCTTTCCTGGCTCTTTGGGAATATCAAAAGAATTTGTTTTCAACAACATAGTTTTGTTTTGGTGGCTGATGCAGTAGATGCTTGGGTCCCATAAGGAAACTGAAGAATCTGAAGCAAAGCAATTAGGTCCTTGCTTCAGTTGAATATCTCAGACTTCCTGGAGGTCATCTGTTACAGTTCACTTGGATTTGGAGTCGCTGTGGTAACACTTATTTTAACATGCAGACTGTAGTCCAGAGCTATGGGCAGTGATGATAGAGGCTCCAAACCTCTGTCCATCTCATGGCTGACCAGCAGAATCCCTCCTTCTCTTATCACCTGCCATCAGCATGTATAGAAGGATTGGAACAAGTTAAAACTCAAACAGATAGGCCACAGTGTGAACACTGGAGTGGGACTTAAACCTTCAACATCTTGTTGAGAGGTAGGGATGTGACCTGTAGTGCCACATGATTTTGTATCTGGTTTCCTAAAGGAGCCCAAACAAGCATGAGACCCCTCACTAACATATTAAATGGACCTAACTCCTGAATAAGGTGGCTGCACTATGAATGCACCGCCTTCAATCAATTTGTGGAGTGGGACTTAAACCAGAGCCTGACTCTGAGGCAACAATGCTACTCTCTGACCATATGAACTTCATTTGCCCTCCTGTATTGAAGGCAATGAAGGAACTACTGATCAGAGAAAGGGAGTAGCAAAGGAAGGACAGTGGATTGACACCGAAAAAAACTATTTTGTTTCATGACATTTATGAAGGCCCTTAAGGTGTAACAGGGTTTGCAATTATTCATTTGGTGGCAGAGATGCTGGCCTGGTAATCTCAAAGGTCATTGATATCAATAACAGCCCTTACTGCCAGACAGCAGGGCTGTGAGTGGAGGATAATACACAGGAGTGTTATTATGGTGTGTCGGGATCTACAGGGGAGTGTTGGAGGTATTGGGGAGAAGGCTGAATGAAAAAAAAATTGATGCTGATGGCCTCCTTGATCTGCACCTTTGGGTGTTGGGAGATTTTCTGGCACCATTTGCTGTTGCCATGTAAATGGAATGTGAGAAATTCAAAATCCACAGCAAATTCACTCAAGATTCCACAAGCTGAAGTGAGATAGACAACTACCTAAATAGTTTTCATCATGTTGTTTGAAGGTTTAAGCAACTCCAAGAGAAATCCCTTTCCTTCTTTGAACTGTGCCACAAATGCAACTGAGATACAAAAGGTTAACAGCTCATCTGAAAAATTGTACCTTTGACAATGTGCATTTCTTCACTGAGCTGGTAGTCTGAGTTTTGTGCTTAAGTTGCACTCAGTTGGTAGCTGTCAAGTCTTTGAAGAATGAGGGGTCCCTGAGCCCCAACTCAGCTGAGATTGCTGGCACTGAGTCAAATATATTGCTGTACATTAGATAGGGTCCATTGTAAACTAAGAATGCCAAGAGCGGTTAGTATTAGACACTTGAGAAATGTACATTATAGACTTTATCAATTCTATGTGACCACACTGGCTCCACGGGATCCACCTAGGTGGCTCACAATAGCAAAAACCCACACAGTCTGCCACCACTGGAGTTCATTTGTGTGAAGGGCTCAGCTTCATCTGTTCTTTCCCCCTTTGTTTGTGCAAAAGCTGGTCACTCGCTTCATGTCACAGGTAAATCCTCCTTAAATCTCCTTCGCCCTAAGCTGCTGCTGTCAAAGTTTAGTCTCAAATCCTGGATTGTACTAGTTACCAGGCTTCGTAAAATAGAAGGTTACTTAACCTAGTTTGTTGGCATCATAATTACCGTATTTTCTTAAATATAGATCGCATCTTCTCAATCCTGTGTCAGAGTAAGTACCATTTCCTCTTAATGAGTTGGATTGAACTTTACAGTGGCCCAAGTTACGTTATATAATATTATCTTACAGTATGTAACCTTACACATGATAATACTTCGAATGCATCAGCACGTTCATGAGGCAATTCATAATGTATAGTAAATACTGTCTTTGCCAGTGTTATCCATATTGCCCACAATGAAGAATAAAAGTACCACATGCTTACATTACCTTTAAAAGTAACTCAGTACCCCCTGTTATTCAATCGTCCCACTATTACAGCATTATGTTTGATATGAGAGAGGAAGTAGAAGTGGGCCTATAACTAAATATGACTTTCACAAACCCTAAAGCCAACCGAAAGGAGTAGCCTATTCATTTACCCAATAACTTAACGACAACCTCACTATCCCAGCGTAACATTGTCATTCTGCTATTTTCCTATATTCTCCCTTCCACTCCCAAAGGCACTGACTTTTCTATGTTTTCTTGGATGAAGGAATAACTCTGCTGCAGTTGTGGCCTCCTTTCTGCTACCTCATCCATTTCATACTGCAGAACAATGAGTCTTGATAGGCTGTTTGACTGCAGATGGCATCACAAGTAAGCCCAACCCTGCTCACTTGTAAGGTTTAAGCAATTCCAGCTACAAGAAGGAGCTCAATTCCTCTCAATCTGAGAAACTGAGGCCCAGTTGTAACAACATTGTTGCTGTTCAGAGCCCTGATTAAGAGAAAACGTGACAAATACTGTAGTTAAACTGAGCCCAATCTTGTCTATGTGGTTCAGTAACATGCCAGAAGGCAATTGTATGCCACCTTACCTCAGGCATCATGTTTATCACCTGCATAAATCTGAAAGTCACAATGCTTTTATGCAGGAGTTGACAATAAGAAATGCAGCAATGGTTCTCCTGTTTAATGTGGTCTGGAATATACATAGTCCTGTTCACTGTTGTACTCTGATATGAGGGCTACATTGTTTGTGTGTTGAGCCTGAGGATGCTGTTCTATGAATCCCTGGGCCTCAGTTCACTGACTGGCAGACTGTAGGGTGAAGTTAGAGCTTGTGGTCATCCCAGCAATATTTGTGGTAGTGAAAGGCCATATTGAACTGTCAACCACACCAGTCTATTTTCCCAGTCTCTTCTTGTACAGAAACCGTCAGCTTCCAACACTCATTGTAGTAGGGTAAGGGTTGGTGAAATCTCATCTCCCAATATTCTATAGGACAGCATTACTCAGGGAGACTAATGAATGAGAGTCCCTGGATAGAATTGAGACCTCCAACAAATGCTCTTTGAAAACGCCGTAGCTAATGGTTGACTTTAACGATTTAAGAGGAGACATCCCTTTGTCGGCCACTCCTCTATTGAATGGTTCTTGATCCTGGCCACTAGGAGGAGCATATTGGAGCAAGAGTTTCTCTGTGTGAGAAGTGGGATAACATAGCCATGTTATCATTAACCTTGCCTGCTCTTCACCCAGTAGTTTTATTATTCCAGCCATCGCACTCCAATTGTTTGCTCAAATTCGTTATATTTATGTTTCTCAATCCTAATGGTGGTCATCAACATAAAACATTGACAAACACACAGACACATATATACATACAGAAACACACAAACATATATAGACAAAAGCCCACACACTCATTCACATACATACACACGCACACACAGTGTTTGCAAAAACACACATGCACTCATAAACACACACACACACACACACACACACACACACAAACACGCAGACATAAATTGCAAAAACACTCATTCACACAGACACACATACAAACACTAGGTTGCACTTACATTGTGCAATATATTTTCTACAATACAGGGCATTCATTTCACAAACGTCATTTGTTTTCCTTCACTGTGGAAATGCTTTTCTGGCCTCATCCCTATTACAGTTGCATCCTGTTGCAGAACAGTATGGAAACAGGGGTCAGTCAGGCTCCAGCCCTATCACCAGCTCTGCTCCAAAATCCAAAACAGATATCACAACCTCTTCCCTTTGAACTGCTTGAGTTCCTGATGGAAAACCACTGGAAGCAGGATGGACAAATCAAGAGGATAGAAGGCAAAGTTTAAGCAGATACCGGGACAGGTAAAGAGATGAGGGATCCCAGCTACCAGGACAGGCTGAAGAGGATGGGATTTTTCTCACTTGAATAGAGAAAGCTAAGAGGAGATTCAATACAGGAAATAAACGGCTGTTATTAGCTGAAGAATTAATAACCAGAGAACTCAAATGGTAGGTGAATGGCAATGAAAAGGCAATATGAATTAAAAACAAAGTAACAAGCAGCAAGGACTGGGGATACAGCATGATAGATGCTGTAGTTAAATAGAATAGTAATGTCAAAGCAGACAGGCTTGGAGGCTGGAAATGGGAGAAGGACCTGGAGTATGGGATTATGCAAATGCCAGTCCAGGCTCAATGGACTGATAAAGGAAACTCAATACCTTCCTTTAATGCTGTATGAATTCTACAATTCTATGCTTAAATTGGCTGAGCACTGCCTCAACCACATAGACCAGGAAGATCCCAGGTTGGATTTCTGGCCCCTGCTGAATTGGCTGGTCTCAATGCAAGGGTAGAGGAGGTTTACAAATTAACTTTGCATCTTACACCATCATGAAGGTCAGAGGTCAGCATTCACACCCCTGACGATTGAGAATAAAAGTGCTGATACAGGAAGGCACAGGCTCGGCAAAGGAAAAGGGCCACAGCTGCTCACAGGGTTTTTCAAAGGGCTTCAGCCATAGAACACGTTGAATGGTCATCAGAGTTTTGTAACTGAGGAAATAAAACCTGTACTCAGCAAGATCACACAAACAGGAATGTGACAGTGACCTGCTAAAATTTTTTCAGTGAGGTTGATTGAGGGAGAAATATCAGCAAGTCCATCAGGGAGAGCCCCACTGCACTTTTTTTGAAACAAGCACTTGAAATGTTGAAAGCCTCATCCAAAAGTTTGCTCCAGCAACCACGTAGCACTTCCTCAGCATTGTACAGGAGCGTCAGATCAGAGTTTGTGCTAAGGTCTCCACTGTGGACCCACAACCACCATTGACTCCTGATAGTAGGTCCCTGACAATGGATCTTGAATAAAACAAAGTTGTTTCTCAAGGCAAGGTTCTCCTTTCAATGAAATCACAGACTTTTTTAATAGAGAATGACGAGGAACCAGCATGACCTGACATAAAGTTGATCATAACCCCACTGCCATATGTACACTCTCATTGGCCATATTGTCAGATATTTCAGCCTAGACACCATTACATACCTTTCAGCTTTTTGCTGCCGCTGCTGAATGATGAGTTGTTTACATTAAACATTCCCAGATGGGAGACACTTTGAGGGCTCAGAGATGAGAAGGGAAGAGAAGGGCCATTGCTCACAGGGAGGAAAAGGAGGAGAAGGGAAGGCAGAATATGTTGTGCAGTGTTAAGGCCCTGAGTCATCTTGAGTTAGAATGAGAGTCACAGAGACTTAGAGAGAAGAACAGTATTCAGAGGGCTCTTGGGTTTACGAGGAATATGGCAAGATGACAGTTTAGCAGATCATTGTCTATAATAATATCAGTAAAACAGAGTGAGGCGAGAAAAGGTGGAAAAGCAAGGAGAAAACAGATTATTAGAATGTGTAACTAAAATACAGAATGAAATTGAGCAGAAAAAAGATTAAGAAATGCAGGGCCTAATTTAACATTTTATATTGGTAGAGTAATTACTAATAAGAAAATGCGCATAATACTAGTGCCATAAAAATGGGCATGTTCTTTGAATTATAGACACTAGCACAGTTATTATTCCGAAAGATTTCTCCCTCACTCCAGTATTCTCTCCCCCTCATTATCCTTGTCAGTTCTAACATTTGCTGAAATACAGTTGCCAAGGTGTCAACTGTCCACCAGTATTTTGCCCAGGCAACCATGTATTGGGTGACATCAATCTATTTGATTACAGAAGGCATTGTGTTTGAACTTGTTTCACCTGGAATCTACAGATGTAAATGTCCCAAAGGAGGTCAAGGGGCAGCAATCACAAGCAGGAACCCTGACTAATCATTTCCCTTTTTCAGTCCAGGAGCAAGGAAATCACTTATTTAACATTGGGTCAGATCTGCTAACTGCACAAAGATTCCTAAGACCAGCATGGTCCGTATCGTTCCTTGCCACACCAGTCAGTGCATTATTCCAGTTCTTTCATTAGTGCACAAATAAATTACATTTGTGCTTCACAATGGTTTTCAAACAGCATGATCTAAAATAATAGTTAACATTTACTGAGTGCTTTATCCATACTGAGCTGTGAAATTGTTTATACATATGCATGTTATACATGTACATTTATACATATGTATAAGTATGCACCTCAGAGTAGAAGGGTTTTTGTGAGTTAACAGAAAGCTGAAAATTTCTCTAAACAAAAGGGGCCACTAATGTTTAACACTGATTCATCTCATGCATACACTGTAACTTCAAAAAATTAATCCTAACTTGTATTTATCCTTAAAAGTGCTCTTCAGGTTTTCTGTGCTTTCCTTTTCAATCCCTTTAATTTCTGGTGAGGCACTCACTTTTCTTCCAGCAGCTGACGCTGGTATTCCTCAAACTCTTCCCTTGTCATTCCTGTGCTTTTTGCAGTTGGCTTTCCATCTCCTTCCTCTGTCGTTGTCTCTTCTCCTCCTCCTCCTCCACCAACTCCCAGATCTTTCATTTTCCCACTAATCATGGTTTTGAGGAAGAATGTCATTTTGGTAGAAACTAGTCTGAAATTACAGGGAGGAAAGGCAGGCTTGTATTAAGTGGAGCAGCGAGTGACTGAAGGACAGATAAGCCTTGAGTGTAATTGGTAGACATCGAGCTAAACGGCTTAACTCATTATAAGTTGGAACAGTAAACCAGTGGCCTCCTTTTGCAGTGATAATGGGAACTGCAGATGCTGGAGAATCCAAGATAATAAAGTGTGAAGCTGGATGAACACAGCAGACTTCCTGAGATAATGGGAACTGCAGATGCTGGAGAATCCAAGATAATAAAATGTGAGGCTGGATGAACACAGCAGGCCCAGCAGCATCTCAGGAGCACAAAAGCTCCTTTTGCACTCAGGTCTGATGGCCCATTATCTCTGGTTGCAAGGCTGCCTAGGGAGTTGGTGGCATAGTGGAATAGTAATCCAGGCTACTGTCTTAAGGGCAGGGGTCAAAATCCTACGATGAAATTTGAATCCAAGAAAATCTGGAATTAAAAACTAGTCCAAAGACAACTGTTGCAAAGACACATCTGGTTCTGCAATGTTTTTTGGGGGAGGAAATCTGCCATATTTACCTGCTCTGACCAACATGTGACGCCAGACCCACAGCAAATGTGATTGATTGTGAATTGCACTGTGGGCAATAAGTGCTGGTCTAACCAACAATATCCACAACCCATCAAAATTTTTTAAAAAATCACCATGTTTGAAAAGTGCACTGCACAAGTGCTGATATTTTGCTTTTATTAAAATGTATTGGTTTTTGGGGCATGGGCCTTGCTAGCCTAGGCCAGCAAGTATTGCCAATCCCCAATTGCTCTGGAGTGATTCACCCCATTATCATTTGCAACATTCAGACAAATAAAAAGGTAATTTCCTAATTGAAAGCAACCCATGGTGGATTTGAATTGAATAAATAAAGAAATACTGTTTCCAGTAGGAGAGGGATTAGCAAACAAATAACACAGCCAAGAATATAGGCGATGGGCTTGTGGGGTTAGAATTTTATAGGGTTTTATGGGATCCCCTGCAATCTTCTACACTGCAGTGAATACTGTTCTAACTGATCCAATATTTCTTCATAAGTTAGTCGTACCATGCAGGGAATCAGTCTGGTAAATCTTCATTGCCCTCCCTCCATAGCTAAAACATCATTCCTCAGATGAGGAGAGCAAAAGTGCACATGATACTCCAGAAGTGATCTTACCAAGGGCCTGTACAAGTGCAGCAAAACAGTGCTGCTTAAAACCTTACTTAACGATATCTGATAGCAAGAGGCACTGAACTTGGGAAGCAGTTTGGTTGGATCAAGCTTAGATGTTGTGATCTGCCAAGATTGACTGATCTTGCATCATTTGCTATTCATGTCATACTCCAGGGACTTGAGCACTTATGATGGTAAAGTGAACATTGAGCTTCTTCCTACAGTGCTGAGCATTCCACTAGGTGACTGATGCTGCATGACCGTGTTATTAGGTTGGCAATGGTCTGGTGGCGTGGACTTGATGACTTGTCCTAAGATGTTGAGAGTGCCACTGTGCCCTACCCAATCCAGCAGGCCCTGTATCCCCATGGTTTGTCACTTTCCTCCCTCCAAAGTCCTCTGATTCCCAGCTTTAAGTCTCTACAAATTTGCTTACTGCTTGACCCCTAATCATAATGCCCTATTGCACATACATCTTAATGAACCACCATGTGACAATATATTACATTAAGCAGGTCAATAACCAGAGGTTGTATATTTAAAATAATTAGCAAGACATTTAGAGACAAGGATTAGGAGAAATTATTTCAGTCAGAGAGATGCCAGGGCCTGGAATGACAAGATGGTGAAATCTGATTCCATCAATAATTGAATGGATTTGGATTGTAACTTGAAGATGACAATCTCACAGTGTTACAGTGACAATGAGCAGGGATGAGAAACTAAGTACCACTGCTGTTTGAAAACATTAACATAGATATAATGGACCACGATTGGTCACCATGTGTTAGTCACTGATGGTCAGTGTGTGCTGGGGATTTTGGATGACCGTATGCTGGTGAGGGATATGGATAGGGATAACGGCAGTTGTCTTCCCCCAGTGCAGGGGATTTCAAGGCTGGGATATACATTTTTAAGGTGAGAGGTGAAAGATTTAAATACAGACATGAGGGGCAAATTGTTTACACAGTGGATGGTCTGTGTGTGGAATGAACTTACAGAGGAAGTGGTGGGCATGGGTACAGTTACAACGTTTAAAAGACACTTGGATAAGTACGGGAATAGGAAAGGTTTGGAGGGATATGGGCCAGGAGCAGGCAGGTGGGACTAGTTTAGTTTGGGATTATGGTCAGCACAGACTGGTTGGACCGAAGGGTCTGTTTCCATGCTGCGTGCCTTTATATACCTTCATATGCTTCCAAAAGCATGTCAAGCTTCAAGTGATTCCAGAGTAAGGTGGTAAATGAGACCATTATACTCTTAGGTCAGAGATAGTGGGAACTGCAGATGCTGGAGAATCTGAGATAACAAAGTGTGGAGCTGGATGGACACAGCAGGCCAAACAGCATCAGAGGGGCAGGAAAGCTGATGTTTCAGTTCTGGATCCTTCTTCAGAAAGGGGGAAGGGGAAGGGGGTTCTGAAATAAATAGGGAGATGGGGGAGGTGGACGGAAGATGGATAGAGAAGAAGATAGGTGGAGAGGAGACAGACAGGTCAAAGAGGCGGGGATGGAGTCCATAAAGGTGTGTAGGTGGGGAGTTAGGGAGGGGTTAGGTCAGGTCAGGTCAGGGATGATGGACAGGTCAAGGAGGCAGGATGAGACTCGTAGGTAGGAGATGGGGGTGGGGCTTTAGATGAGAGGAGGGAACAGGTAGGAGGAAGGACAGGTTAGGGAGGTGGGGACAAGCTGGGCTGGTTTTGGGATGCAATCAGTGGAGGGGAGATTTTGAAGCTTGTGAAGTCCACATTGATACCAGTGGGATGCAGGGTTCCCAAGCGAAATATGTGATGCTGTTCCTGCAACCTTCGGGTGGCATCATTGTGACACTGGAGGCCGCCCAGGATGGACATGTCGTCCAAGGAGTGGGAGAGGGAGTTGAAATTGTTTGCGACTGGGAGGTCCAGTCATTTGTTGCAAACCAAGCGTAGGTGTTCCACAAAGCAGTCTCCAAGCCTCTGCTTGGTTTCCCTTAGGAGGAGGCCACATCAGGAACAGCGGATACAGCATACCACATTGACAGATGTGCAGATGAACATCTGCTTGATGTGGAAGGTTTTCTTGGGGCCTGAGATTGGGGTGAAGGGGGAGGTGTAGGGACAGATGTAGCTCTTCCTGCGGTTGCAGTGAAAAGTGCTGGGGGTGGTAGGGCTGGAGGGGAGTGTGGAGTGGGCAAGGGAGTCGTGGAGAGAGTGGTCCCTCCAGAAGGCAAATAAGGGCAGGGAGGGAAAAAAGTCTTTGGTAGTGGGGTCAGTTTGCAGATGGTGGAAGTACCAGAGGATGATGCATTGGATCCGGAGGTTGGTGGGGTGGTACGTGAGGATGAGGGGATTCTGTTTTGGTTGTTATTGTGGGGGAGAGGGTACGGGGCGTGAGGGATGAGTTGCGAGAAATGCAAGAGACAAGGTCAAGGGCGTTTTCAACCACTGTGGAGGGGAAGTTGCAGTCCTCAAAAAACGAGGACACCTGGGATGTCCAGGAGTGGAATGCCTCATCTTGGGAGCAGATGCAGCGGAGGTGAAGGAATTGTGAATAGGGGATGGCATTTTAGATCATATGCTATGATACAGTGATAGTATCATGAGCATGTCTCTTTAAAGTATACTGATAAACTGACCCTGAGCCATAACACAACAGCAGCTTTCAACTTCAAATATTTGAGAGGTTTCCATAAGTTTCTTGCCCGGATTTTAGCACAATCAATTGTTATTAGCCAAGCCAGAGAAGAAGGCAGAGATGGTTGGGGAGTGAAATTCAGCTGAGTTATACCCAAACTGCATTCATTTTCTTAGGTGCATAGATAGAGAAAAAAAATTAAGTTTTTTTACACTGTCCAATAAGGATTGGACTCTCAGGTATTTTATGGTCATGCTAATGAAAATGAATTTTACTAGAAACTTGAATAATGTAATTTCCAAGATAGTTGAAACTGCAGATGCTGGAGAATCTGAGATAACAATGTGTAGAGTAGATGAACACAGCAAGCCAAGCAGCATCAGAGGAGCAGGAAGGCTGACATTTGAAGGGTCTAGGCCCGAAACATCAGCCTTCCTGCTCCTCTGTTGCTGCTTGGCTTCCTGCGTTCATCCAGCTCTACACCTTGTTATCTCTAAAGTAATTTCAAGTTGATTTTGGAGGCAAATTGGAGACAATTAATGTAACCAATGAGGGAAATTCTGAGTGATAATGGGAACTGCAGATGCTGGAGAATCCAAGATAATAAATTGTGAGGCTGGATGAACACAGCAGGCCAAGCAGCATCTCAGGAGCACAAAAGCTGACGTTTCGGGCCTAGACCCTTCATCAGGGAAATTCTGACAAAGCTTTCACCCTGTACAGACAACACTTAAATTAGCAGATGAAATTCTATTTGCAAAGAATAGCTTTAAATTTTTTAAGTAATGTTTTCCCATTCAGCAGATAAGATTCTCATCTGTATTATTCACAATATTAAATTACACAGGAGTTCCATTTCCTTGTGAATTACAGTCTATTGGAATTATTGGCTCAGTGTTTAACTGATAAGTAGTTGAACTACACCGATGACTAACATCTCAGCGCTAATTGGGTTACTTGATCTTCACAGGATGCTGAAGGAGCTGCAAAATAAGAGGCTTATAAAATCATGAGGGGCATGGATAGGGTAAATAGTCAAAGTATTTTTCTGAGGGTGAGGGAGTCCCAAACTAGAGGACATTGATTTAAGATGGAAGGGGAAAGATTTAAAAAGGACCTGACGGACGGGTAACTTTTTCAAGCAGACAGCGATACTTTATGGAACGAGCTGCCAAAGGAACGAGCGGCAGAGGCAGGTACAATTGCAACATTTAAAAGGCATCTGGATCGGTACATGAACAGAAAAGGCTAAAGCAATATGGGTCAAATGCTGGCAAATGGGACTAGGTCAGATTGAGATGAATGGCTCGTGTGGATAAGTTGGGCAGAAGTGTCTGTTTCCATGCTGTATGACACTATGGCTGTATGATGCGGGGCAATGGACAGGGTTTGGTGATAGGAAGATGTGGTGAGAAAATTACCTTGAGAGTGGTGTCTGCTGAGTCCTGATGGACGTAAGGGCCACTGGTCAACTTACTGGGAGAAAATTATTGGAATTCCATGCCTAAAGGAGAGCTGAAGTGCAGCTACATTCTTGTTTGAAGACTTGTGGAGATGATGTATTCCTGAGTGTTTTAAACCACTCCCTGGGCATGGTTCTCCAATTTGTGGCTGTACTAGGAGGAATATCTCAAACCATTAAGTTCTCAGATTGGGAAGGTTAAACTGGTTCCCTTTGGTTACCTACCTGCCCACTTGTTTGGTTGGTTGTAACAAGGTTAATCATAAAAGGATCCCTTCCCTTTCACTCACACCAAATGAACTGTGTTAAAAGAAGCCACTTTAACCAGGTCTTCTTGAATTAACAAAATGGCATTGAATTAACCAAATTGCTGAACAGGTGAAGGAATAGTAATGCAACATACTCGCAGATTAGAAATGAGAGCTAAGTTCAAAATGATAAAAGTTAAAAGAAGATTTGCAGATTAACCTCTTAATTGTTTTGTGAAGAGCGAATAGATAGTTGACGTCTGCAGCCATTGCAGTAGATATTACTGGGAGCACTGATGTTGATGGTTCGAAGTCGATTTCATTACTCATAGAATTGTAGGCTGATTGAAATTGCTTTTTTGATTCTTCTCATGATTTGGCTGGCTAGTATCAGAGAGACAAAGATGGGGGGTGGAGAGAGAGAGAGAGAGAGAGAGAGAGAGAGAGAGAGAGAAGAGTGTGAGAGAGAGGGGGGGAGAGTGTGAGAGAGAGGGGGGGAGAGTGTGAGAGAGAGAGAGGGGGGGAAAGAGAGTGAGAGAGAGTGAGAGAGAGCGAGAGAGAGGGGGAGAGAGAGAGAGAGAGGGTGAGGGGGCGAGAGAGAAAGAGAGAGACGGGGGGAGACAGAGTGAGAGAGGATGAGGGGGCGAGAGAGGGGGGGGGAAGAGAGAGAGAGAGAGAGAGAGAGAGAGAGAGAGAGAGAAAGAGAGAGAGATTGAGATTGAGATTTTCTTTTGCTTAACTTGCCATGCAGCGGCGTTTGACTGGTTGATCTCAGAGCTGTGATCCTCACACTACACTAGTTCACACATGAGGCCACACATTACTAGTGTTGTAGTCAGTACTCAATGCTTTTATGGTAGATCCTCAGAAAGTAAATACAAAAAAACTGCCTTCTTCTTTCTCTCTTTGTTTGAATTTTCTCCAAGCACTTTCCAGGTGTGACATTCCATGGATCCCATACACAACTTTGTCAGACAGTGATTGACTTTATATCTGCAGTCATATTTTTCCTTGAAGCAGGCTTTTCTTTAAAAAAAGGTTACCTATAAACTCCAGACTGTGTTTTAATTAAAGGTATTTTATATGAGTTTATAGGTAACTTTGTTTTTGCTATTTCAGGGTTCTGATCCAGCATCACGACATCGGTTAAGAAATCAGGGAAGGATATGGTGTTCTGAATCTTCATTTTAAAGTGAGAAGCTCTGAGGCTGGGGTCAGGGCAGTGAGGCTGGGGTCAGGGGCTGGGTTTAGGACAGGGGTCGGGGCAGTGGGTGTAGTGAAATTCAGGGCCTATAAATTAAAACCGAAGAGTCTTTAAAATAACAAATTTCCTTCCAGCAACGAGGTAGGGAGCAGGACTAGTGAGCTGTGAGCCCATGTGACTTGTCCCAGGGACCTCTCCACGAGAGAAGGTGATGATGTTTGGGTGATCTTTGAAAAGTAGATGCCCATCTTTGGATAATCACATTAGAGAGGGATGAGAAGTGAAATTTTTCTCTGAGTCTTCAATTCTGTCTTATTCCAACTCGTTTGCCCCAGCCAGCTTAATTGCTGTCTCTGATAAATAGGCTCAACCCCAATGTGAATCCTGATGAATAGAAATATCCTTTGTAGGAAATAAAGCGATGGTTAGACTCTGATCTTACTCTGGACTCCAGCCTGTATTTAAAATGGTTCAGCAGCTCATTTGCATGCTTCATTTGTTACATCACAACACTAAAGGATCATATCAGCCACTAAATGAGTTTTGGCTTTCTACTTAAAGGGATTAAATTATCTTGAAAGCAATACACTGTAGTCAAATAGCTGATTAAATGCAACTTTAAAATGAAAACAAAATAACACCTCTGAACCACAGAACTTAACTTGTATTTATGTCACCCACTTTTACAGGGCAAGACATCCAAAGGACCGGAATGAGAGAGTGATCAATACCAACATGTTTGACATTAACCCTCAGAAGAAGAAATCTGAACAGATGCTTGTAGGCTTGGGCAAAGAAGCAGATCCTACGGGACAGTTTTAAAGAAGAGAGGGGCGGAGAGGAAGAGATTTAATGAGGGAATTCCAGAAATGCAACCCAGGTGAGCGTCAGTGCCTGGGACACAGCACTCCATTGACAGTCAGTGGCTGGGAAATGTATCTGAGGGAGAATGAATATCTATAGAACTGCACGGCAATGCCAGAACCCATTGAAATACACCTTAGAATCCTATAATTTGTACTTGTAAGGCTAATTTGAAGTTGACATGTACTATCCATTCCAGAAAACTACTACCTCGGTGAAGATTTTCTGCCTGTAACATCCACAGAGCATGCAGTATAAAGATAGGCAGATTCTCCCAGCTTTATGGAACTTTAGTTCGGCTACACTTTGTCTATGGCGTAGTTTTGGTCACCACACTACCAAAAAGATGCGAGTGCTTTGTAGAGGAACCAAAAAGGCTTACAGGATGTTGCCAGTTTTAGGAATTTTAGCTATGGAGAAAGGGTTGATAAACTGGGTTTGTTTTCACTGGAATGCAGGAGGTTGGAGAGCAACTTGATTGAATTTTATAAGATTGTTAATGGCATGGATAGAGTGGGAAGTATGAGGTGTTTTTTTTCCAGGGTGGAGGGATCAATTACTAGGGGACACAGGTTCAAGATGCGAAGGGGGAGGTTAAAAGAGATGTGTGAGGCAAGTTTTTCACACAGAGGGTGGTGAGTGCCTGGAAGACACTGCCAGAGGCGGTGGTGGAAGAAGATACAACAGCAACATTCAAGAAACACCTGGATGAATACATGAATAGGAAGGGAATAGAGGAATACTGATCCTGTAAGTGAAGACAGTTTTAGTATGGAAGGGCAAAATGTGGCGGTGCAGGCTTGGAGGGCTGAAGGGCCTCTTCCTGTGCTGTTTTTATTTTGTTTTTGTTCTACTTGGCTTCCCCTGATCAGCAACACCTCTGTACTGGACTGCACTAAATCATTGTGTTTGTTTACAGGCTTCCGGTATTCAATTCCTGATGCAGGGACTCAGCATGAGAAAGTTGGGGCCCAGTGAAGGCTGTTCTGTGATGCTAGAGAAGGCTTGGTGATACCCACTTAGGTGCCTGATGGGCAGTCAATGCCCATGGGCTAAAGCAGGCAGCATCATGCCACAGGCTAGATCCCTGCCACAGGTAAGTCATTAAGTAAGAGGGCCCCATGACCGCCTATCTTTTACTTCTGACATTTACTTCTCTTCTGGTGGGGCTCATCCATGTAGCAATTGGTCCCCAGTGTGGTTCTGTCTAAAATTGCTATGGGAAGATATATCATGAGGATGAGGTATCAGAGGTGGGACTGACACTCATGAGGCATGTACCTGCAGGAATGGAAGTGGGAAGATGGGAATTCTAATGAATTTCAATTTTATCTATCTCAGGAAGTCTGGAAACCAAATCTTCCTGGAATAGGAGCTTGATATCGAGTGCACAATGTGGGTGACACTAATAAACATGAATTGCGATTGGCTTTTTGCAGTTGAATTGCATGCCAACACTAACCAGGTTGGCACATGAGAAACAGATGACATATTGAAGGCTGTGGCACTGGGACATAATGAATGCCAGAACTTTCAGGGAGGAGAGAGAACACAATTGCAAACAAAGTGTTGATGTCTTGAACCTTGAACAAAGAACAAAGAAAATTACAGCACAGGAACAGGCCCTTTGGCCCTCCAAGCCTGCACCGATCGAGATCCTCTGTCTAAACCTGTCATCTATTTTCTAACGGTCTGTATCCCTTTGCTCCCTGCCCATCCATGTACCTGTCCAGATACATCTTAAAACACACTATCGTGTCTGCGTCTACCACCCTCCCGCTGGCAACGCGAACCCACCATCCTCTGCATAAAGAACTTTCCATGCATATCTCGCATAAACCTTCCTCCTCATGAGCCCTAGTAATTGAGGCCCCACTCTAGAGAAAAAGCTTCTTGCTATCCACCTTGTCTACACCCCTCATGACTTTGTAGACCTCAATCAGATCCCCCCTCAATCTCTGTCTTTCTAATGAAAATAATCCTAATCTACTCAACCTCTCTTCATAGCTAGCACCCTCCATACAGGGCAACATCCTGGTGAACCTCCTCTGCATCGTCTCCAAAGCATCCACATCCTTTTGGTAATGTGTCGACCAGAACCGTACGCAGTGCTCTAAATGTGGCCGAACCAAAGCCTTATACAACTGTAACATGACCTGCCAACTCTTGTACTCACTACCCCATCCGATGAAGGAAAGCATGCCATGTGCCTTCTTGACCACTCTACTGGCCTGCGTTGCCACCTTCAGGAAACAATGGACCTGAACACCCAAATCTCTCTGTACATCAATTTCCCCCAGGAGAATAAAATTTACCTCATGATAACAATCCTCCTATTGGCTTGTTTTCTAAGATTGTCACATGGAATAGTTCTCAATAATGAGAAAATAACGAAGAAATCTATTACAATTACATTGGTTCTGCCTCATAATCCTACTTTCAATCTGTTAGAGAACATTACAAATCCCAGGAACTGCAAAAGATTTCTACAATAATGCTAACAGTATAAAGATGTGATAAAGGGCACAGAAATGTTTCACTAATCCAGAAACAAACTATGTTTTTTGGTTAAAAAAATGATTAAGAGGGATGGCCGGATCAACAGAGAATAGGCTTGGCAATGGGACGGATTGCAATTCCCAAGAATTGGCAAGAAGTTGGGTTAGCAATCAGCAGGGTCATTGAGCCAGAAGGTCAGAGGAAGATGGGGTCCACAGAAACCCAAAGGATTAAGGATTGACATCTGTAGCAAGTACAAATCAACAGTAGTAGGAGATACTGGATGTAGAAAGTTACCATACTTCTTTTAACTTTTTATATTTTATATTAAAAGTTATTCATCAAAACAGGAATTTAGCAATGTAAAGCATTTCAACTTGAAGGTTCTTCCATTTTTGTTCTGATGTGGAAGGTCCGACAGAACCTAACCACAGCTTTTACATTGAATTCGGTAGGAAACTGATTCATCTAAAGCCATTTCACTTAAAGTCACAATTTTCAAGAACGCAACTACAACTTTAAGTGAGGACTGCCACATCACTCAGTTAGATACTCCCTCTGCATTGTGCCCTAATCCAGTTTCGGGATCTCAGTTTTAAAAATAGGTTTTAGTTTATTGCAAACAGATTCTCAATCACATCAACATTTAATAAAATACTGAGAAGAGATTTTTGCGTTAAGTGTCTATTGAGGTCTGAAATTGTCAATGTTGAATGGGTACCACAGAGAGAACAGCCTTCAACATTTGTAAAAACTGAAAGTAAATCCGAAAAAAGCCTTACATTTATGTTGCAGCTGTCTGGGTCTCAGAATGTTCAAAAGTACTTTTGAGCCAAATGGAATACTTTTAAAGGGCAATCGTTGCTAAAATGTGAGAAATATGTCAGAAGGCCATTCAGTCCAGCAGACCTGCTTGCTTTAACGCTCATTTAGATTCTATCTTATCAGACACTGTACCATATCAGTTTCAACTCTGGAAGGTGAGCTGTATGTAAAAATGTCCTCAGCCTCGATTATGATGATGGGTTGGTGTGATATTGACAGTAAATGGTTGGTTTGATGCTGATTATATAATATTCCATGTGGATTCCCCAAACAAAGACAGCAATTTCTAATCTTATGTAGCAAGCACAACCATATGGAGGGCAGCTCTGTTGGAAGTTGATCAGGCACTGGAAGGATGACAGAGTTGATTTAGAGATGCACGAGAACCTTTGGTTTGTGAATTTAGGAAACCAGCACGACTTTGGTGGGTTTTTCTTTATCTCCTGTTATGTATAATCTGTTACTCTCCACCAAGTGCTGCTGTTAGCCTCAAAAGTAAAATCCTGGAGACGATCCGTCTCAGTACGTTGGCTCAATAGGATAGTTTAACACTGGTTGAACCTGACCATGGATTGTTCCTGCTTCAAACATAATCTGATTTTCTCCCCTCTTTCTCCAGTTTGTCCTTAAGTTTTTTAAAGGTGGGACGTTTGCCAGGATCGTACTCCCAGCAGGATTTCATCAGGTTGTGCACTGAGGTGGGACACTTATCCGGACATTCCATCCGATATCCTTTCTCCACTTTATCCACCAGGTCCGTCAATGACTGCAAGGAACAGAAAGAGGGGTAAACGTCAGCATTTCAGTGGGAATGTGAGTCCACAAAACTAGACTCTCAAAGCAGGCTTTAAAGTCAGGATCACCACCAACAGTTTTAATACTGCCACAGGAAGTGGAGTGAGAATGTAAGGGCATTTTTGGACAGGAAATATCCTAAAGTCGCTGTCAAATCAAATTAAGAGCTCCTCACTTTTGGACACTAAGATCATCAGGAGCCTCTGTGCATCCATGCCGAATTGTGATCATTCTTGACCTATTAATGTGTACATGTGTCTTAAAATTTGTGAAGAAGAGGCCAGTTACATCCTCATAGACAGCATTATTAACAAAGTGGATCATAATGCAACATAGTGTGCAAAAATTAAACTGCTTGATTCTTACTTTGAATTATATAGAATTTACAGCTCAAAAAAGGGCCATTTAGCCTAACTTCTCCATGTCAGCACAGTTGCTCAGTGGTTAGCACTGCTGCCTCACAGGCACGGGGGCCTGGGTTTGATTTCCACCTCGGGCAACTGTCTGTGTGGAGTTTGCACGTTCTCCCGATGTCTGTGTGGGTTTCTTCCAGGTGCCCTCATCTCCTCCCACAGTCCAAAGATGCGCAGGGTAGATAGACTGGCCATGCTAAATTGCCCAACATGTGCAAAGATGTATAGGTTAGGTGGGCTTGGGGATTGGGTCTAGGTGGGATGCTCCGAGGTTCGGTGTAGATTTGTTGGGCCTAAGAGCCTGTTCCTACACTGTAGGGACTCTATGGACATGGATTATACTTCACTCAAGTCTCCATCCATCTTTTCTCATCCAGCTGAAGATCCTATCCTTTTCCTTCATGTGCTTATCCAGGTTTTTCCTTAACCATATCTGTAGTCTTCCTCTTAACTATTCCCTGTGGCAGATAGGCCCAAATTCTCACCACTCATTGGGTAAAAGGCATTTCTTCTGAATTCCCTGAACTTCTTTGTGACTATTTTACATTTGCAGCTTGTCATTTCACTCTTCTCCAAAAACAGAAACAGTTTGTCTATGTCCACTTTATAAAAGCCTTTTCTAACCTTAAAGACCTCCATTAGATCACACCTCAGCCTTCTTTTTACAAGACAAGATAGATCCATCCTTTCCTGAATGCTATAGAGTTGCATGTCAAGTGCCATAGATGTTTTTTGCACCCCCCCATTCTCTTTGTGATATGGTAACAGGAAATGCAAACACAATCTAAGTTTTGCATAATAATTTTGATTTACTGCTGAAAGAAAGAGATCTGCTGTCAGAGCTTTGCATTTCGCAGTCCTCAGGACAAAGTGGCAAGAATACCAAATCTCAAAGGAACAATTTATGCTGCGTACAAGGAGGGTGACAATTGATTAGTAAGTGAACTCTGATTGGTAGCTGCATTGCCTTGGAGAATACATCAGTTAACTGCCAGGTTTCTTTTTCAGTTCAAACTGGGAAAGTTGATTCTGAATGGTCAAGGCATCGCATGGGAAAAGCAATGAATGACTTCTCTACAATGTTAGTCCTCATTACTTCTAGTGTTTGTAATCCCAATAAGTTTTCAATAAGTATGCAAAAACCTTCTGGTTCTTACTGAAGTGTAATATCTTACAATAATCTTTGCTGTAGTTTACCTGTCGAACATAAAATTGAAATACCTGCTTGAATAGAAAAAGATAACAAGGTGTACAGCTGGATGAACACAGCAGGCCAAGCAGCATCAGAGGGGCAGGAAAGCTGACCCTAGGAAGGGTCTAGGCCCGAAACGTCAGCTTTCCTGCTTCTCTGATGCTGCTTGGCCTGCTGTGCTCATCCAGCTCTACACCTTGTTATCTCAGATTCTCCAGCATCTGCAGTTCCTACTATCTCTGTTTGAGTAGAAATTCTGTATGAGCCACAGCCCATTATATTGCAGCAATATACTATTGATTCATTTTAATTCTAATTAAAGACATAAAACACCAAAACAAATAGCATCTTAATTGCATTTCCCAGTAGAACAGTCAGCGATATATCTTGCCCTGATGATGATTGATTGACAATGATGATAAGGGTCTGCTCTCAAATACTTGCTTCAACTCTTTTAAGTGAGTTGGGATATATATGTTGGAGGGGGAAGCCCAATAGATCAGTCCTAGTGATGCATTAATGGCCATCAGGGTGGGAGGAGCCATTCAGAATGCCTTCCTTTTAAACATCATAAGAAAGAAAGCATAGCAGTCAGGCAGGAGACTCCCAAATGCTCTGACATTCCAGCATGACTGCATCTGGATAACATGTTAAGCTCTAGTTGTGACTCTGGAAGGAGCTGTTCTAATTTAACAAGTAATTATGTGTCACATGAGGATAAGGTTGGGGTGGGGAGATAATGGAGGATTACAGGCAGGAAGTTTTATTTCCATGGCAACAGTGCTGCCAAAGGCATCTTGAGACGAGCGCAGGCAGTGAAGAGCAGGTACAATCAACCTGCCCTTTAACCCATTAAAAGCTTAACAGCTCTTAGTAACATTGTCATTCCAATATAGTTTAATGTGGGAGGTCATTTTCCTTCATTCTCTTTCATGTAGTGTGGGAAAATTTGTTGCCTGTCCAAAATTACCTCTGCAGTGAATAGCTTGGTAGACATTTTCTAACAGTAATTAAAAGTTAGTTTCATGTCAGCCAGACTGGGTAAGGATAGTAGGTTTCCATGGCAGATTAAAGGGCATTTGTGAACCAGACTAAATTTTCTGACAATAAATAGTATTCTCATGGCTACTATTACAGATACAAACTCTCAAATCCAGATTTAATGAATTGAATTTGGCTGCCGTGGTAAGATTTGAAACAGTGTCTCCACAGTGTGTATTCACCACTGTATCTGGATTCCTGGCCCACCATGCCACCTGTGTGAGGGAATTCTGTGCAAAGGTTTTCTTTTTGATTAAAAAGTGCTTGCCTGATTTTACTGATTAGAAACTCAGAATGAGGGGTTAAATTCCTGGAACTGCAAAGGAGATCGGTCAGCATCAGAAGAAGAAATGCCAGCTCAGAGAATATCAGACTGAGAAGCCTTGCCCATAGGATGAGCTGAAAACACGAATCACCCTATGATCACATCAATCAAGGAACAATGGAACGGTGACAAGACAGGAGGCCATTCAGGTCACCATAACCATGCTGGCTCTCTGCAACTGCAACTCACTTAGTCCCACAGCCCTTTCTTTTCCCCTTGGCCTGGCAATCTTCGTCCTCTTTAAATTAACTATCTAATTCTCTTTTGACATCCTCAAATGGCTTCACGTTATTCAAAAGCAGAGCTTTCCAGATCTCAATCTCACTCTGCATTAGAAAGGTTGGGCCTACACCTCTTTTGCAAATCATCTTAACTGGGAGTCCTCCTGCTTTTCTGTGAATGGGCACAGTTTATCCTACTCTATCATGCCCAGAATCCTTACGATTTTGAAAGTCTCTACAAAATCCCCTTGTCTCCAAGCACAAGAGTCCCCGTTCTCCAAACTTTCCACGATGCTGTAACCCTGCATTCCTGGAACTATTCTCACAAACCATTTCTGCATTGACTCTAAACACCTCATTTCTCTGCTAAACTGTAATGACCAGAATTGAACACAATACTCCAATTTCAGCCAGGTATATCTTACACAAAACGCTACTGTCCATAAAGACAACATGGACAAAATAAAACTATTAAATTCCTCTGCAGATTATAAAAATTGATCCCAAATACTTTTGGCACACAAGGATTTTAAGAACAAATGCATTCCATTCAAAGAAAAGGTAGGTTCCAGACCTCCATTAAAGGAAATATTCCTGCTTCATAAAATTTACTGTCCAAAACTTTTTGTGATTATAAAGACCAAAGTTACAGATTCAGGGTGAAGCTACCCCAAATTTGAAAGGACAGACAAATGTCGACTGATAACCACGGTCTTGATTTTATCTAGGTCTGGCTGTGAGAATCGGATCAGGTTTGGGCTGGACACCTGATTGAAATCCCTCCCCATTTAGCCCTAATTTAACATCAATGCAGTGTTAAAATGGGGCGGGTTTAGAATGGGATGACAGAGCAACCTGGGCCACTGAACACAGAAAAACACTGAGTAGGTCAGGCAGTTCCATGGAGAAGGAAACAGGGTTTAATGCTACAAGTCTGTGGCTTTTATGGCAGAATTCAGGAATTAAGTTGGGGTCTGTCTCTGTGCAGGTGCTGTCAGCTTTGCCGAGCATTTCCAACGTTGTTTGTTTTTCAAATTTCCTGCATCCGCAGTATTTTGCATTTGTATCAGTGTTTAATTCACCGCCATTTGTCTTCCAGGACTTCCCACTTTGAAGACGTTTTGCTGTTTTTCCACTGAGCTCAGTCAATAGAGTCATAGAGTTATACAGCATCAAAACAGACCCCTCTGTTCAACTCTCCCCTGCCAGATATCCTATATAAATCAAGTCCCATTTGCCAGCATTTGGCCCATATCCTTCTAAACCTTTCCTATTCATATGCCCATGCAGATGCCTTTTAAATTTTTTAATTATACCCGCCTCCACCACTTCCTCTGGCAACTTGCTCCATGCACGCACCACCCTCTGTGTGAAAAGATTTCCCCTTAGGTACGGTTCAAATCTTTCCCCTTTCACCTTAAACCTATGCCTTCTAGTTTTGCACTCACCTACCCTGGGAAAAAGACTTCAGCTATTCACCCTATCCATGCCCCTCATGATTTTATGCACCTCTATAAGGTCCCACCTCAGCCTTTGACGCTCTCGGCAAAATAGCCCCAGCCTATTCAGCCTCTCCCCATGAACCAGCCCACTTTACTCAGGCTGATTGGGTTAAAATCAGGGCTGACTAGGTTTATTTGAATTTTCATCAGTGGCTGAAACTTCTATCCAATGCCACATGCTGCCCTACTCTCTCCTATCAATGACTGCCATGGTCCTGTACCAACCCAAAACCAGGATCTACTCCCTGACTGGCCCTTCAAGCCAGGATATGGCTACAATTTCCTTTCTAGCTCACTGTAGCCATTAGGTCAGTCATGGCTGCAATGCCTACTGCAGTTGAATAGGCTTCCCCTCACTGCCTGGACCACAAGTAAAGAATTACGTTCAGACGGCAATCTGCCCTGAGCCCATGAAGGAGTGATTCTATCTCTATCTGGGAGGCTCTGAAGGTATTGATTCACAATTAGATTTGGTGTCGATTTAGCTGGTGAATGAACAACAGTCTGCTTCTGAGAATATAATTAGTTACAGGCAAAATGTGGTGGGGAAGGGACTTGGATTGAATGGTGGAAGAGTCTGAGATCTGTTGTATTCCAGACAGCCCACCAGAGACTTGCAGCTGTTTTACCAAGAACCAGGTCCTTTGAGTAGAGCCAGGTGGACCTCATAGAATGTGAGTTCTCCGATTGGGGCTGTTAACCTGGTCCACTCAGGGAGCCCCGGCTGACAGGAGTGTCAGAGGTTCTGTTGCCTCTGAGATCTGGCCCTGAGGGAGCTGGGTCAGTGTCAAGGACTGTCCATATGTAAACAAAGAGTGATTTGGTTTCAGGACATTGGCCTCTGTGGAGGTTTTCCACTCTGTAGCAGCGAAGAAAATTTTAAGAGTGATTTTACACGACATAACTACTCACCAACTTAGGATAGGGAGCTCTGCCATAGGAAAACAGCTCCCACAGAAGAATTCCGTAACTCCAGACATCCGATTTGGTGGAGAATTTCTGGTGGAAGGAATAAGGAAACTTGTTATAGATACTGTGCCTCAACAATAATGTGTGTAATAAGCTTAATGCAGTGGCAGAAGATAAACTAGCAGGCCCTTCATTCTCTCTCTTTCACTCAATGAGATAGTGACAAGCTGCCATTTAACTTGCAAGGCCTGTGGGGTTTAAATGGCCCAATTCAATCAGGCGAAGGGATAGAGTTACCAAAGTCCCTGACAGCTGTCACACCGATGGCTCTGTGTCAGGCTAGACCAATCCTGCCCACACACAATAGTTAAATGGAGCACAGGTCATCAAAGAATAGGAGGCACAGGGGAAATGTTAGAATATCTTGTGTCTGGCTGTAATTTAGAGGAAATCCTAGATTAATGCAGTTGAAAAGATTCTGCAAGGTTTGAAGAAGTGGGGGGCTGATGACTGTAAGTTTAAATGTCAGTATTGTTCCCCTCCCCTCTGTGCTAACAAGAGGAATTTTCTCAGTGACAACTGCCAGGAATTTTATAGCCATAACACACATTGTTTCAGTTGGATTGAAGGTACAACTCAGTGGTGCCCAGAAACTGGAGTGAGGTGCCTGACAATTGGTTCTGGTTCCTTTCTGAAGACACTGCAATATACTGGGACAGGGCTCCTTGGGCACTCGCTGTCCAATTACATCGTTCTGTTTTAACTAACTCACTCACAAGATGTGGGCATCACTGGCTTGGGGAGCATTTATTGCCCATCCCGAACTGCCTTGAAGGAGATAGTGGTTAGCTGCCTTCTTGAATCACTGCAGTCCCGAAGCAGGTGTGAGAGTGCATGTGCATTCATGGGTGCATGTGCTCTGCATACGTGTGCGTGTGCGTGTGCGTGTGTGCGTCGGCGTGTGTGTGTACGTACCTGGGTTTGTGTGTGTGTGTCGGCGTCGGCGTGTGTGCGTGTACGTACCTGGGTTTGTGTGTGCAAGTGTACCTGTGTGCATGTGTGTGTGTGTGTACCTGTGTGTGTGTGTGTGTGTACCTGTGTGTGTGTGTGTGTGTGTGTGTGTGTACCTGTGTGTGTGTGTGTGTACCTGTGTGTGTGTGTGTGTACCTGTGTGTGTGTGTGTGTACCTGTGTGTGTGTGTGTGTGTACGAGAGTACCACCTTGACTGTTCGTGTGAGAGAGAGAGTGGGTACGTGTGTACACACCTTCAGTGTGTGTGTGTGTGTACCTGAGCATGTATGTACCTGTGTGCGTGTGCGCATGTAACCTCTGTGTATCGCTGTGTGTGTGTGTGTGTGTGTGTGTGTGTGTGTGTGTGTCAATACATGGGGCAAGTGAAACAGTTGTAATGCTTCTTAACTTTTCTCCAACACTCACTATCCAAATGTAGAATGATGTGTGGGGTGAGGTGCCACAGAGGGATCAATGTGGGTGAATGGCACTCCCAAGAGGGATGAGGGCAGCAGTACAGTACAGGGAAGAAGCTTCACTCCTGACGAGATGGTCAGTGATGATACCAGTCTTATTATGAGAGGATGTAATGAGGAGGCTCTACAAACGTCACTGCTCAATTTATGCTTCTGATGGAAATTCAGGTTCTGCTCTTACATGCTGTTTCAGAGCCTCAGGGGCTGTCCACTTCACTGGCAGCTTTGCCTGGTCTCGAGCACTGGACACTCCCTTCGCCAGGCCAAAATCGCTCACTTTGGCGATGCTTTCGTCAGAGATCAGAATATTCCGGGCTGCCAAGTCTCGGTGAACAAGCTTTTTCGATTCCAGGTATTCCATTCCCTCACAGATATCACTACAGCAGGAAATAAAACACACTTTTTCAATGACTGGAAGCCGAGGAGAAGAGGCCTGTAAACTATTGTGACAGGGTTAAAGGCAAATATCGAACACTCCCCTCACAGTGAAAACAGAAGGTGCTGGAGAAATTCAACAGCTCTGGCAGCATCTGCGAAGAAGAAGCAAACTGAAGCAGTTCTGAAGGGGAGTCATAACAGACTCAAAACAAATTAACTCTGTTTCTCTCTCAACAGATGGTGCCAGGCCTACTAAGTTTCTCCAGCACTTTCTGTATTTATTTCAGATGTCCAGCATCCGCAGTATTTTGCTTTCACTGTACTCCCCTCATTGTGCAGTTGATCAAAAGAAACCATCTCTAGTAGGTCGGAGTGGTGAGACACAGAACAATGGTCGTCTGTCTGGTTTTAGTTTTATTCATTTGTGGGATGTGGGCATTGGTGGCTCTCCTCTAGTGGCCTTTGGCATCAGTAGTCATGACTGCTTTCAGTCAAAGTTGAGTTAGAGATGCTATAATTAGTCTCAGTACCTCTAAGTTAAGGAGGGAAACAGGGGATGGAATTGTGAGTCAATTATTTCTCTGCTTCTTGGCTGTTATCCACTTGCTACGCTGTTAGAGTGGGTATGGGTGTAAAAGCTAAGGTGTTGGGAGGGGTGCGAGGGAGAGACGCCCTGTGATCACCCCAAGCTGAATAACCAGCTGATTGTGCTGACTCCCACAAGGCACATGGATAATTTGAGAGTTAGAGAAGGCGTAGCTCTACCTTGACCAATTGTCCACTTGAGGGTCACTGCTCGCTTAAGTGTGAGGGGCACTGCAGGGAATGACATTAATCATGGCAGTATGTCCCCAAAGCCAGTGAAGTAAATGGCCAATGGCACCTCAGTTTGCACAGCCCTGACCTCTGACCTGACCCCCAGCTTCTGTGAGCTGACAGTGACCCCCTGCACATACCCTCACCCATCCCACCCTATCCCTGCCACTATGGGATGTGCCAATCATCTATTGTGGAGTCTCCATGGGTTAAAGATTAATATCCTGGACACTGCTTCACTAAACAATTCTGGAATGAAAGGAATTGACGTGATTGGAACCAGGTGGATCTTATTGAGAGGGTTGTTAACCTGGGCTAAATCAGGAAGCCCTGGCTGACATATAAACAGGGGATTCAGGGTCTCCTCAATTCAGGGAATGACTCTGAGCTGGCTGGTTATAGCTAGTGTATTGTGCAAGGTGACTTGGTATTGGGATGCTAGCCTCTGTGCAGTTATTTCAGGAATACCGTGTTTTCCTCCCATTTTCCTGTGGCCACTTCCATTGTTGTTTATAATGGTGTTGCAGATGAAGGGGAAAGGCTGTTTGACTAGGTGGGGCAGTGAGGGAAATGGGAAATCGCATGATGAAGCCTCCAGGAATATACAAAATGGGAAGTAGCAGGAATTCAAGCTGACCCACGCCTTCTGTGAATTTCTGCAATGGGACAGACTTCAGAACTCCCCACACAGGCGCAAATGAGGGGCTATCCTGATCTGTACAGGAAGTACTACCAGGTCATTGGGTTGGAAATTAAGACCACAGTCAGGACTTTGAAGAACTGTGAAACATAACACTGGAGCCACAGAAAGCTGGATCCGCTCACAAATTAGGCAACTTTGATCTGCTACAGCAGGAAAAATATTCATGTTTCAGGTCCTTATAGACACTGTTTGACTGTTTTTTGCTGATGTTTGGGCTGGTGTTGTGGGGCATGCCTCACAGATGCACACACCGTAGAGGGAAGGATGAGTATTTTGGAAATACGTTTTCAAAAACAAGCCACAAAAGGCTGCTGCAGAGCAGAAGTGGCTTCTCATTAAACTGGATCTTTGCTGTTCAAATACCAAGTGCTAATTCTCAGTTTGGATTGTGACAGAGCAGTCATTAATCAGACATGAGTGATAATTAGCTGGCACAAGGATTGGGTAGAATAAACCCAATAACATCTGATAACTGCCTGATGTGCAGATTGCAGGCTATTCAACTCATTATCTAGACGAGTTTAGGAGTTACTGTGCTGGCTGATTGGCAAGTTAAAGGATACTGTAAACAGGGAACTACTTGGAATGAGCCCCAGAAGACATATCAATGCTGAGGCCATTACAAAGATATTTTGTGTCAAAATGGTGCTGCTTTAACACACTCAGGCCTGGAAGATCGACAGCAGATTCCTCGGGTTGAGCAGAATGTAATTTAAACATTGTTGGCCTGTTTCAATGTTGCAGCAAAGAAGAAGGAGGTTGCAGTAATATATGTGAGGAACTATCTCCAGTAAAATGAGTCAATATTAATGAGTGCGATGCTCTTATATCCCTAATTTGGTTTTGATACAGACTGCAGTTCTCCAAGAGGACATACCAAGTTCTGCTGGTCATTGTTGTGCTTGAGTTAGAACAGGACCTAATTTGTAGCCTATGAGGGGGTCTCAGCGGTGGTTCAGTGGGTCGCATATCTGTCTCGGAGTTTGATGGTTTTAGGATCAAGACCTGCCTGAGGTATGTAAGGACAAGGTCCAGACTTGCTTTCCCGAGCTGAGGGAGCACTGCAGGGTCAGGATGTGCTGGACGGAGTTTAATGCCCTCCCCTCAGGGTGGGTTTTGTGGTGTGAGGGCATTTAACCAGGAGGAAGGGTGGCTGGTGGGAACTCTGATGCATTCCTTCTAACTACCCCTTAAATCTGTGCTGTGCTTCCAATCGAATCCCTTAAGGGGGTAATTGTTGCCCACTCAGGGGCTACATCCCACTGCTGCTATGACTGACCTTATGGTGGTTTTTGTCATGTGGGAAGCTCAAAACAGCAAACCTTGTTACATTTTCCATCAGATTCTAAGGGCAGGGAGAGCTTGGACATGGCTGAATTCAGAGAACCTGTTGTGCAAAGGCACTCAATGACTGAGAATCCGTTTGTTAGAGCTCTCTACACAGCTGGTGGATTGAGACATTGAATGAAGTTTTTCAGTCCCTTCCTACAGGCTTGAAGGTGGGGTAAGTGGGGCTCATATGAAGCAGTGGGTGGCCATTTTGATCTGTGTGTCCACTCCAGCCTGTGATCCAACCAAATGTCTAGCAAACACTCTGCGCTTCCAAGTAGGGGTTTTGACCAATTTGGTGCGCATGGCCTCCCACTCTGTTAAATTCCAAGCAACATAGAGCAAGAGCTAGATATGGACCTGGGTTATGAACCCAATAGGGACTAATTACTAAGACCTGTACCTGGTATGAACCAGTGGCCTAAGCAGTGGGGAAGAGAACAATGGAGCGTTGGGGATAGTGGAGCCAAAAAAAAAGTTGTGACTCACAGCCCAAACTGGATCAGGTGCTTCAGTGTAACAACCGATCTTCCTCTTGTTCTCAGATAGTTGACGAGGTTACCCTGGAGGGGACAGAGAGCAGAATTCTTACAGATGGTAAAACTTTCCTTCTGGTCTCAGCACCTCAATGCTGCTTGCTGTGTACTAATGTGCTGCCTAATTTTCCTTAGATTAGAACACCTTTGTTTTTGGGTTTGGATATGAAACATGTTCCGAAAATGCAACTCCTTTCTTGACTGGAATGAGAAAGAAGCCTTTTGCCTCATTTGCAGTTTCTAATAACACTGCTGTTTGGAGAGAGGGATATATGCAGTTTTAAAGGTGCCAACATTTCAATTGCACTTCAGTCTGTGAGAAGACCTTGTATAAATGCATACAATGACTGAGGTCCCATCTCACTGCTCAGGTGAGGGTAAAGGATCCTGTGTGGCATAGCCCTGCTGCCTTGGCCATCATTAACCCATCCATTATCACCACGAAAGGCTACACTTATGGCCATTATCGCAGTGTTGTTTTTTGGGAGTTGGCTGAGCCCAAGATCGTCTGCTGCATTAGCTACCTTCAAAAAATTCGCAAGTACTTTATCGATTATAAAGAAGCCATAAGAGCTGCCAGTGCAAGGGTTTCCTTTTTACCTGTGGGCTTCTCCTTTCTATTACCACAAGCAATAGTTATGGCTTCAGTCAGACGCAATACTCACGGAAAAAGAAAACTAAGGAAAGATCCAGTGAAAGAGAATTAAAGTAGACAGCGCTGGAACAGGAACAAGCACAGGGACAAAACTGTGACTCTGTGCAAAGTTAGATAGGTCTCCCGAATCACTGGATAAATGAAATAAGTTGGCCAAAGGTTCTAAATACAGGCTCATTTTCTGCACACTGTAAGCATTAAACCCTTAAGGAGATAACTACCTCATTTCCAGCCACCTATTCATTAAACAATGCCTGAAGAATTTATACCAGCCTTGTATGTTACAGCAGCCAGCACCCTAAGGAACTATGGGCCATACGTATATCTTCACTCCTGGATTTTAGACACATTTAGGGACTTTATTTCAATCGGGCCTCCTCATCTTCTCCGTAGATGAATCGTCCAACAAGGAATGGCAAATGTTTACTGCAACATGTCCTCGCAAGAAAACATGGTTGCCTACTCCTCTGATGGCAATATGGTAAAGTTGGATTTTCTTAGGTGAAAACTGAGCACTTCTTTTTGGGATGAATAAAAGAATGGGAGTTATAGCGAGACAGGGAGCAGAACAAGTGGAAATGAAAGCTTTTGAGAAAATGTACACAGAATAGTCTTTGTATCTTTATTTTGGGGGCTGCCATTCCAATAATAAATCCGTTTTTGACATTTCCTTGAGATGGTGCCGTATTAGCTTCGGGATCACAATGCCTGGTGATGCCATGATAGATCTGACCACATTGCTACAGCGATCTGAACACATGGTCCATAATTAGGTCACAGTGAAGGCTGAGGGAGATGGAAAGGAGAAGTACAATGGAGAGATTGTGAGTCATACCTTGCTCATGAATTCAGTCACGATATACAGCCCATTGTCCACTACAACTCCCAACAATTTCACCAGGTTCTTGTGCATTAATTTCCTGTGTTTTAAACAAAGAAGTCAAATGCAAAAGTTAAATCAGTCACCATAGAGTCAACCTATTCTCTGACTATTTTGTTTTGGCTGGGATGTTTTTCCACTGGAGTGGAGGAGGTTGAGGAGTGACCTAATTGGAGGTTTATAAAATCATCAGGGGCAGAGATAAGTCAAATGACATGGGTCTTTTCCCCAGGGTGGGGGAGTTCAAAATGATGAGGCATATTTTTAAGGTGAGAGGAGAAGAATATAATCAGGGCATGTACACAAAGAGCAGTTTGTGTGTGGAATGAGCTGCCAGAGAAAGTGGTGGATGCAAGTATCATCAAAATGCTTAAAAAACGTTTGCCTAAGTTCATGAAAAGGAAACGTTTGGAGGGAAGTGGGCCAAACACAGGCCGGCAGGACTAGTTTAGTTTGGGATTATGGTCGGCGTGGACTAGTTAGTCTGAAGAGTATATTTCCATGCTGTATGACTCTATGGCTCCTCATCTTCTTACTGGATATGGGCACAGTCCTCGTGGTTGAATAAAATTATCTCTCACCCACCCTACCTCGTTCAGTCGGGTAAGGGGCAGCAAACGGCACCATCCATAAGCTGAATCTCCAAGCGGGAGCATAAATAGGAACCATGGAGATTGTGTCCTTCCAGGAGAAGCAAGGTGACAGCATCGGGCACCAGAGAGGAGACAGTGGAAAGTTCAGGACAAGAGAATGAAAAGAAGAGATAACAAGATGTAGAGCTGGAGGAACGCAGCAGGCCAAGCAGCATCAGAAGAGCAGGAAAGCTGACGTTTTGGATCTGGGCCCTTCTTCAGAAAAAAAAAACAAGAAGATTGGTTTTGTCTTTGTGTCCTATTTATTTGGATAAAATAATTGCCTTTTTCCAAACTGCAGGAACCCTCCTAGAACTGAAGGACTTTTTGGAAGATTATAACCAATGTATCCAATATCTTGCTGCCACGTCTTTCAAAAGATGCAGGTCAGTCCTGAGAAATTGTAAATCTTTTGTTTCTTGATGATCTTGATTTAACCCTCCCCATTATTTCTTGATTTTCAATTATGGTTTGGAAGTTTCTTAAGCCTTATTCAGTGAGGAGAGATATAAAATGCCTGTTCAAAAGCCTCTCCATCATTGTGCTTTTGAGACTTAATGGAGCCATTGTTGACCAGCAATAAGGAGGTGGATTGTTCACCCAGGGCTCACAGGCCCAGAGTACAGCAGGTACAAGATCACATGTTGATGACTAGGACACAGTGCGTAGTGTGCACATGTTGCTTTGTGAGTCTGACAAAGACATTGGGAATAGGTTTGAATTATTGTACAATTGAGGGGAGGGTCAGAATTGGTTTTGAATCTTCTCAGTGTGGCCTGCAATCCACCCTCTTCGTTAGAACGGCCTCTCAGGCAAGATACTGGAAGGGAACATCCAGAAAATGAAGCAAGTTTGATGCGGTATCTTTCTGGTCAGTCTCAAACCGGGCAGTGTGCTCACTCACTCAAATACAGGGGCAGGTTCAGAGAAATCTTTCCGCTGTCCATTGTGGGCAAGATCATAAATACAAGGACTGTTGCTCCACCTAGTGGAGGCATCACAAAACTGCAAATTCCATTCTGACTGACCAAAAATGAATAGAAAACTTTGCATGAATCCGTGAGCACCGGATGTTTCAAAGTGCTTTCAGGCCATTTAAGTATTTTTGCCATGCTATGCTGTAGGAAAAACACAATTCTGATGGAGAGTCACTGGACTTGAAACGTTAACTCTGTTCTCTTCTCATAGGTGCTACCAGGCCTGTTGAGTTTCTTGAGAATTTTCTGCTTTTGTTAACACAGTAACTATGTTGTGTGTAGTTAACACCCACAAATAGCTGCGTAATAATGACTAGATAATCTAGTTTGTTTATGATGTTGATTGAGGGATAAACATTGGCCAGGACACTATGGATAAACCTGCTGTTTTTTGAAATAGTGCCATGGAATGAATCCTTTTCCTAATCAGGTAGGTATATGGGGCTTCAATTTAACAGCAAAGTGTGTTCTAAGGACCATAGTGAAGTGTCAGCCAACACTTTGTGCTCATAGACTGGAATTAGACATGAACACAGAAAATTTGTAACTCAAACGAGGGTGCTGCCAAGTGAGTTATATTCACTACAAAGATCTGGGAGTTCTGCAGCCTTCTGGATTTAATATCAAATTCAACAATTTTAGTGCTTCTCCTATGCCTTTACTCCAACACCGACACATCAATCTTGTCACCACATGGGCTGCTACCACATACAATCCATTGTCAACTACTAATAGTCCCCATTCACAGCTATTGATTCCCCTAGGTTGTCCTTTCCACACTCTTTTGTCTATTTTCCCCACTCTTTGGGCTGCATGTCGACCTATTGGTTACTTTACCTCCTCCCAATCTTCTGCATAAAACCAACCTTTTCCTGGCTACAAACGTTCTGAAGGAGGGTTACTGGCTCTGAAATGTTAACTCTGATTTCCCTCCACAGATGTTGCCAGGCCTGCTGAGCTTTTCCAGCAATTTCTGACTTACAGCATCCATGGTTCTTTCGGTTTTTTCTTAGCAAAGACTTGGGTTCAGATAGCAGCTAAACGTCACAAAGTTTGACAGGACCTCCAGCAGGAGGGCTATAAATGAAATCTGACACTGCATCACGTGAAGAGATATAGGGTCAGGTGACCAAGAGCCTCGACAAAGATGGAAGTTTTATGGAAACCCTTAAAGGGAGAAAGAGAGTAGAGACTTAGAGAGATTTACTATAGGGAATTCTAGAGTGTAGCAACTAGACAGCCACCAATGGGAGAATGATTAAAATTTGGTGTACAAAAGGCCAACGTTAGAGGAGCACCAATCACATAAAGGGTTGTGGAGCTTGGAAGTTTACAAACATGGGGAGAAGTGTTACTTACCCAGGAGCTAATGTAGGCCACTGAACACAGGGGAGAGTGATCTTGGTGAAATTAAGCACGTGGGGAGTGGAATTTGGGATGACCTCAAACTTACATGGGTACAATGTAGCAGAAAAGCTAAAAATGCATGAGAGAGGTCAAGTCTAGACATAACAAAGTAATGAATGAGCAACAACAGCAGCAGATGAACAAAGGCATGAAAAAAGATAAGAGATGTTAAGGAGCTGGAAATAGGTGGTTTTAATGATGGCATAAATCTTTATTAGGCTACACAGTTCAAATTGGTGCACCAGCTGGTCAGAACTAACTAATCTCACCCAGAGCATCATTTGGGCCAATACAATCAACATTAGATCCCTCGGGATTGAGAATTAACAGCCAGGATTCTCACAGCCAATTAAACAGTGACGCAGCTCTGGAAAGTACATGGACGTGGATATGAATGAAGAAAGAACTGAATTAAAGCTACAGCTCACACACTTGACACGTTAATGAAACTTACGTCATCACAGAGGTCTCTTCTAAGAAAGACTGAGCCATAACATCACACTTTATGTTCTTTACAGCCACCTTCTTCCCCATATATTCGGCCTGAAACACAGCTATAAGAACACAAAGTGTAAAAGGTTTGAATTCCTTGAACTGCTTTACACCCATACATAACTGTAATGGGCAGCTCAGAAAAGGAAAGGAAATAGCATTACGTAATTAGGAGTCTGTGTTGTGTTTTTACCAAGTCTAACAAATTTTTTACTAACCAGCCCAGGAGTGTGCCAGGTGATCAAATATTCCTTACAATCAAGAAATGCCAACAAGGACAGCCCCAAAAATTGATCCTTGGGGATACTGAAAGTCACGTCATTGGATTGTGAGTAGAAGCTGTTGTCAGAAGTGATACTTTCCACCCAATGAGAAACTAGGAGAAAGGCTCGTTCAGGCAAGAGCCCTGAAGTAAGTTTACTTAATACAGGGACTGATGTGAAAGTGAGGTGGATTCACTGTAGTATACAGCCTATGTTCTGATTTTTTTTTCCTTGAATTAGGGTCTTAAGTTCTCTTGTGCCAAAGTAACCGATATTGTTAATTTGGGTGGAAGCGGGAAGGAGCACACAAGTGCCACATTAACTCTTTTTGTTGCAGGTTGGACTCACAATCATTCCAGATGACTGTATTGAGAAAGTCCTCCATGTAGGGAGGTTTCCAGCTAATAAATACCGAAGGCAGAAAACTACCTTCAGTTTAACATGAGCTCCCAATATTCAAAAAGCTGATGTATGGAATTCCAAGGATAACTCATGTAGAAATTGAAGAACTTGTCAAAGTAATATTAGATAGGTGGATTGGCCATGTTAAATTGCTCATAGTGCTCAGGGATGTGCAGGCGAGGTGGGTTAGCAATGAGCAGTGCAGAGTTACAGGGCTAGGGTATGGGCCTGGGTCTGGGTGGGATACCCTTCAGAGGATCAGTGCAGACTCACTGGGCCGAATGGCCTGCTTCCACATTTAGGGATTCAATGATACAACTGGGGAAGGGGCACACTTGAGATGGGGACAGAGAGAGTTAATGCACCGGTGTAGAGTTCAAGAAGGAGTTATTTACAGCACTTGGGGGTAAAGGAATTAAAAGGAGATGGGAGAAAAGCAGGAACAGGCTATTGACTTGGATGATCAGCCGTGATCATAATGAATCACTCACCAGCCTGAAGGCCAAGTGGCCCACTCCCGCTCCTATTTTACAACCTTCCTTTTTAGGGGGACCTTCAGTCTGTATTTAAACCTTGCTGTGCCCGACCCGGGAATATTTGATGGAAAAATATCGATGATGTTTACTCTCCATCTAACGTGTGACTGGGAATAATTGGTATAAGAGTGCACAGAGAGCTTTAACCTCTATACAATCTGTGTCTGCGAGTGATCGATAGGGAAGTGTTAGACAGAGTTCTGCTATGTCTCAAATCCGTGTTGCCCTGAGTTTTGTGCGTAAACTGACATCAGCTGCCACAAATGAGGAATTGTCCTGTTTCCCAGGCACTAATATCCTCTGCCTGAGTAAGTGCAAAACCTATTCACAAGCAAACAATTAAAAGATTAGAAAGGAATTCATTGAACACCCACCTCCAAATTCCCCTTCCCCTATCTGTTCTCCCAATGTTAGTTGCAGCATGTTAAGTAACCAGCCAGCTGAAAAGAACAAGAAAACGTAGTCAATAACAGAGAATATTAACCTCATTCAGACTGATAATAAAGCACTACATGGGTTAATGATAATAAATTGTATTAATGTGATGAGTCCCATGATCGACCCCAATCTTTGCTGTCGGTGATCTCAACTGAGACACGGTACAGATTTTACAACTGACCTCAGTATCACAGGAATAAAAGTAGATAAAAACTGAACCAACTTCCCAGTGGCTCTCGAAATAGCTCCAAGTTACTATCCAATGAGTTCGACTGGAATGTTTTTGTGAGGGATTCCAGTGGTCAAGGAGCAGCCAGTATCAATAGAACAGTTCCCAGTGCCTGTTGCACCGTGCCCGGCGAGGGCCAGTGCCTGTCGATCTGTGCCCAGCGAAAGTCAGTGCCTGTCACACTGTGCCCAGCGAGAGTCAGTGCCTCTCAATCTGTGCCCAGTGAGAGTCAGTGCCTGTCAATTTGTGCCCAGCGAGAGTCAGTGCCTGTCGATCTGTGCCCAGCGAGAGTCAGTGCCTGTCGATCTGTGCCCAGCGAGAGTCAGTGCCTGTCAATTTGTGCACAGTGAGAGTCAGTGCCTGTCAATCTGTGCACAGCGAGAGTCAGTGCTAGAATAACCTCCTATAGAGACAGGATAAAATGAAAGAATCTCTGCTGTGGAGGCACTGACCCTCACCATTTCTAATTGTCCAAAGTAAATGAACATCATAACCTCTTTAATACAGGTCCTGGTTTCATCAATCACAACATGGAACAGAGTAAAAGCAGCAGTAACTGTGCCGGGCTCTGTCACAGATATTCATGCAGCATGCTCACTTTTGAAGTACTTACTTTTTGAGAGCTCCTCTGCGGCTGATTTTGTGCCTTCCTTAAGTTTTGGTTTGGTTAATCTGGTGATAAGTCCACATGCATCTTTCATATAATGCTAAATACAATGTTAGAAAGAGAAAACAGTACAGATTCAGTCTTGTGATGTTCTACTTATGGGCTCCCTCACCATTTTGTGGAGATATTTATCCACTGTCAGTCAGTTGTCACAATGAATAGTCGTGGACAGTAATGACCCCAGCTTTATGGCAAAATACACTCTCACCAAACCAATGGATCTGGTGCTTGACAAGTATCATGATTGATTTTGCTCTTTAAAAGTAAGGAAAAAATGATGTATATTTAAGCATTAAGACTTAGGATGCAGACTAAGAGGCCATTCTACCCATACTGCCACTTCCCTGTGCACAATCTGCATGATCACAAATCTACTTCTCTTAAAGGCTGAGCACAGACCACATACTCTCCATAACTAGAGTCTGAAGCAAGACTTTTATTAAAATCAGTGAAGTATCTCACCTAAAATTCTACCTCATTAAGTTGTTCAGGGAATATTCCCCAGAGGTTTACTCAAACCTTCTAATGCTAACCTATCTTTTATCTTGATTACAGTTTGATTTGGAAGCCCTGGTCAGTTGATGGTGCAAATCCAAGTTGGCCAGAGCTCACTGCTACCTACCATTCCCAAATCCCGCCCCCCGAACGTGTCCATGATTCAGGTGTGATCCTGAAACTTTGGCTGAGTATTTATCATTGAGCTAGTGTCCCACCTGGAGCCACTGCGGTGCCCAAACAACATCTACAAACATACAGAACAGGTCAAGGTTGTGACCACGGTTGGGGACCTCAAGTGCAGTTTCTTCTCTTTCCCAAACCCAACAACAGTGGGACCAAATGCACTATCTATACGACCAACTAGATTGGATCAACAAACTCAACGCAGAGCATCCAGGGCCTTTCCTCTGTGCTCTTAGTCATTACAACACAGCTATCATCAAGGCTTTTCAATATCCATTTATGAGAAACTTAGTTGAACAATGGATTAATCAATGGGGTTGGTTAGGTTAGTTGGGTAGACAGTCAGTTTGCTGCCAACAATGTGAGTTCAATTTCCACACCAGCTGAGGTTACCATGAAAGGCCATCTGTCGCAAACTCCCCCCATCACCTGAGGTAATTAAAATACTCAGTACTTAACTGAAAATAAAAGACAATTCACTCTTTCATCAAACCCATACCTATTTTTGTATGATCTATTTTGTACAAAATGTAAATATGTTTTCTATCTAATAAATGTTCAAATCGACTAACTGGTTTCATTAAAAAAAGGCTTGAGGGTTTGAAACAAATGTTTCTCTGTAACATGTCTGTTTTCCCCTCATTTCTCAATAAACTATTAATTCTTTACCATTGTAATTGACCACATATCTGCCATGATTCCTTAATCTAGACTGTATTTAGCAGGGTCAGCAGTTTAGCTTCATGGTCTACATGAGGTTAAACCAATCTTTCAAATGTCTACACGTTGAAATCTTTCCATTAGATTGGCATCTATGATGTAAAAAAATGATGAGTTCTACACATGTAAATTTCACTTTCAATTGAATCGCCCATTCAAACCGCTACTGTGAACTATCTGGTTGCAATAGGATATCTTTGCTTTTGGCGATTCTTCTTATTGTTGCCATCTTCAGTGCCTCTCCCAAGAGCTGTTGAAAGCAGATCAATTGAAATGTTCAGTGTTGTATTTGTTCAACGTCTATTATACAAGGCTATGAAGAGTTAAGGAACGAAGGCCAGTTTGTTGGGATTAATTTACAGGTTCTGCAAAACCTATTGCATGATGGAGCAGCCTATTGGATCGAGATGAGCCACTCCTATTCTTGTACCTACATACAAACCCCACTTTTGCATCATGAGATGAGTGTGCAGTGCACCTACAAACCCATGTTAACAGCAAATGTTCTTAATGGTCAGGGATACCACTTCTATCAGATACATTTGGAACCTACATAATGTGAGATCCAAGACCATTCTCAATTTGTTTCCTTTTCTCAATCTTTCATTTCTATCTTGCATTTAAACCAAATTTAGCACAACATATGAACAGAGAGCTTGATTTATCTCGAGGTATGTTTTTAGCCTGACATCTGGACACAAAAGTGGAATTGAAAATAAAAAGTGGGCTGTTTCTCTAATGGATGACAGACCACACTGCGAGCTTATACCCAGGTGCCAAATTTAAAACTGACCACATAGTCTTCTCTTCGTAATCAGGCAAGTTTCTGCTCAAACACTGATTTGACACATCAGCTCAGGAGCATGTACAAAGCTGTGCATTTGGCTCATAACAGATCTGACCCACTGGCTGGTTATTTCCAGAGAAATAAAGAATCACATTTCGCAACGTAATGGCTTTACTAAGGCAGGAATGGAATCCCATGTGCACTGCTTGGGCACGCTACCTGAAATTGACCACAAAACTGTACCCTTGCCATAACCAGGGCTCCCAGAACGTAGGAGAGAAAATCCTTTGGACCAAAGAACAACCAAAAATCCAGCTTCTGGACTGATTTTAAACTCAGACAACATTGGTATTTGTTTAGGACCAAGGCCATTCATCCACTATGTCTGTGTTAGCCTTCTGCAACAGCCATTCATCTTGTCCCACCCCTTTGCCCTTTCCCATATCCCGGCAACTCTATTTTTCTCTTCAAGTGTTTATCAAATTCCTTTTGAAAGCAACAATTATATTTGCCTCCACCACAGTCTCAGGCAGTGCATTCCAGATCCTGACCACTTTGCTATATATAAAGGCTTGTCTTCACGTTGTCTTTGGTTCTTCTGCCATTCATGGTTATATCAATGTCCCTGTTTCTTGAACCCTCTCCCTAACGGGAGTGGTGGATCTCTTTCTGCTTTGTCTGATCTACTCTAGATTTTGATACTTCTGTCATATCTCCTGTCAGCCTTCCCTTTTCCACCAAGAACAATCCCACCTCTCCCCTCTATCCCTATAACTGAAGTTTTTCATACCTGAAACCATTCTTGTAAATGTTCTTTGCACTTCTTCTAAAGCCTACAAATCCTTCCTAATAAGCGCTGCCCAGATTGGAACATAGTATTCTAGTTGAGGCTGAACCAATATTTTATAATGCTTCTTGGTAAGTTCCTTGCTATTGGACTGTATGCCTCTATTTTTAACAAAAAATTTTTTATAAGGTTTAAAAGTCTGTGATATCCATATGTAGACTTCACAAACACAGAGGTAGGTAACTTTTAATATTCCTACCATGAAATAACTTTTCCATTCTATTACGTCAGCTGTAAAAAGTCTGTTTGACGACAATTTCCTTTATCACATCCCAGAGCACCCGGGTAATAATATCAGTCTCCCGTCAGTTCAAGATAAATCTCTGGACTATTTTTGAACTTCCTGTGTGTTACTTTGTTTAACAATGCTGTAGAAACACTTCCCATTTCTACACAATCCAAAACCAGTAAAGTTTCCATTACACTCTCAGTGACAAAAGCAGGGTTGCCACATTGAAGGATGTGGAATTGATAGTTTTCTAATTAAAAATAATTAAACAATACTTATTTCAATGTTTGGTGAAGTGAACATTGTAAATATGGGAGGAAATATGTCCTTCTTGGAGTTGCCGATAAAATGTGTTCGCAAACCCAACAATTTAATTGAAAAGCTGTGAATATTGAATGCTTTTCCCTTTCTTTTCTCTCTGCGCACTGTACATTTGGTTTGAATCTGTTTGCTCTCTGCTTAATGTATTTAAACAATAGAACATAGAACATAGAACAGTACAGCACAGAACAGGCCCTTCAGCCCACGATGTTGTGCCGGCCATTGATCCTCATGTATGCACCCTCAAATTTCTGTGACCATATGCATGTCCAGCAGTCTCTTAAATGACCCCAATGACCTTGCTTCCACAACTGCTGCTGGCAACGCATTCCATGCTCTCACAACTCGCTGTGTAAAGAACCCACCTCTGACATCCCCTCTATACTTTCCTCCAACCAGCTTAAAACTATGACCCCTCGTGTTAGCCTTTTCTGCCCTGGGAAAAGGTCTCTGGCTATCAACTCTATCTATGCCTCTCATTATCTTGTATACCTCAGTTAGGTCCCCTCTCCTCCTCCTTTTCTCCAATGAAAAGAGACCGAGCTCAGTCAACCTCTCTTCATAAGATAAGCCCTCCAGTCCAGGCAGCATCCTGGTAAACCTCCTCTGAACCCTCTCCAAAGCCTCCACATCTTTCCTAATAAGTGGGACTTAAATTTGATTTTAGGTGACAGCACATTGAATGCTTCATTGAATCAGCCGCCCCAGTAAACATTTTCACAATTTTCATTTTGTTGCTGTTATCTAAACTCAATATTACTCTGTCTGTAAATTATCTGGGCAACACCTTATAGAACTGCAACAATTCAACACATTCTGAATTCCGTTTTACGAAAACATAGGTTTTTTCCAAACAATTGGATTCACAAGGCTCAGCTCCTCTCTCATGTCAAGTTTATTTCACCTTTGAGAGCTCTTAATACTCTGTTAAGTCCAATTCTGTTCAAAATGTGAACATTGATCTCATATTTGAGGAGAATGTTCAACCATTTCTCTCATTTCCAGAAACAGTACAAGGAAAAGGCCATTTTCCAATACATGATCCTTCTTTTAATCTCTAACCTCCAATCACTCTCTGCATTACACCATTTTCTGTTTGTCTCTCTTACAGACAGCACCACGCCATTTGCCTCTATGAAGTTTCCTGGATCGTTCGTCTAAAGCTCAAAATATATTGTACGATTCTTTCTCCACTCTGCACCCAGTGTTGAAATCAAGACTCACTACTCAGAGACAGTATGAACTGCCGATGCTGGAGTCTGGGATAACAGAGTGTGGAGCCGGAGGAACACAGCAGGCTGGGCAGCATCAGAGAAGTGGGAGAGTTGACATTTCGAGTCTGGACCCTTCTTCAGAAGGGAGCCCCAAAATAAATAGAGAGATGAGGGGTAGGGGTAGGGGAAGTAGGTGGAATGGTGATATGTGAGTGCAGGTCGGCAGTGGTCAGAATTAGTCAGTGAGGTGGGAGGAGCAGATAGGTGGAAGAGAAGATGGGTAGGTTGTGTCAGATCAAGGACGTGGGAATGAGAGAGAGGGTTGGACATGGGATAAGGCCGGGGGTGGGGAGATTTTGAAACTGATAAAGTCCACATTGAGACGGTTGGGTTGTAGGCTCCCAAGGTGGAACATGAGGCGCTGCTCCTCCAGTTTCTGGGTGGCATCATTGCAACACTGGAGGCGGCCCAGGATGGACATGCCACCCAGGGAGTGGGAGTGGGATTGGGATTGGGATTGGGATTGGGAGTGGGAATGGGAGTGCGAGAGGGAATTGAAGTGCTTCATGACTGGAAGGTGTTGTCGTTTGTCGTGAACAAAGCACAGGTGCTCTACAATGAAGCAATGTGAAAGGTAGGCTCAAGAATACCATCCCTAAATTTGGAAACCCTAGTTTAGACATAGATCATTACAGTGTAAAAAATAAGTCCCAGGGTTTTGAGACAGTTTACAAAAGTAACTTACTGAAGCACAACAATTATAAATTTGGAATCAGATTAGTTATTAAATGATAATTGTTGTACCAAACTTTGTACCTTTGATATACTCTGGGTACAGATGGTTGGGAGGTGATATAATGTAAAACTGTATTTTGTTTCTTAATTGACCAAATGTGTAAATGGGGCCACGTCAGTAAAAAGCAGACATCAACAGGAATCTAGCAGAGTGCCTACCGTGGTCACTAGAAAGTAGAAGACCTTGCAGGCACCTGGGTTTGGTACAGTGGGAACATCAGGATCCAATAACCAGGAACTATGGCCCCAGGGACTCCACTATGTGCTTAGGTAGGGGGCCAGGGTCTGAGGGCAGGGCTAGGAGTCTGAGCTGGAAACAGTACCAAAGCCAATAGTTTGTGTCTGAGGCTGACACACAGCTAGAGAGAAGACAAAATTACTGGATGTTAAAGGCCACTAATTTGCCAGGCAATAGCTTTGGGATATTTTTGAGCTGGTAGGAATATTACAGTGATTTTGAAAGATTGACCTGGCTTGGTAGAAGGTTAAATTACATCTTTTGTTCAAATAACAGCAATTATGATTGGGTTCAATTGTTCTTCACAGTGTATGTTGTGCAGAAAGAGTATAAGAAGTGATTCCCCGAATCAGAGACAGCATGTTACATTGACTCCTAAGAGTATGTGGGCACAGTGACATACCTATGTGGAGATCATGGTTATACACAGGGTGTAATGGCAAGATTGTTGTGCTTTCATACCATTGCTTGGAACTTAGCACGTATCAAGTCTTCCTTTTCTCAATTCTTTCACACCATGTAGGCATTGCTGGCTGAGCCAGCAATTATTGCCAATGTTTAATTGCCCCTGAGAAAGTCAGTGGTAAGTCAGCTTATCACTTATAGTGCTGTTAGGAAGGGAGTTCTAGGCTTCTGGCCCAGCAACAGTGAAGGATTAGCAACATAATTTCAAGTCAGGATGGTATGTGACATAGAATTGAACGTGCAGGTGGTAGTGCTCCCATGCAAGTGCTCTCCTTGTCCTTCTAGCTGATAGAGGTCATGGGTTTGGAAAGAGCCATCAAAAATGATGCCTTGATGCATTGCTGCAGTGCGTCCTGTTGATGGCACCCACTGCTTCAGTGGTGGAGGGGATGAATGTTTAAGGTAGTATATGGGGTTGCCACCAGTTTGCTGCTTTCTCCTGGCTTCGTTTCTTAAGAGTTGTTGGAGCTGTACTCATCTGTGGAGAGTATTCCATCACATTCCTGACTTGTGCCAGTGCATATATGAAATGAACTGCCAGAAGAGGCGGTGGAGATGGGTACAATTACAGCATTTGAGAGGTAACTTGGATGGGTATATGAATAGGAAGGGTTTAGAGAGATATGGGCTATATGCTGGCAAATGGGACTAGGTCCAATTTGGACGTCTGGTCAGAGTAGACGAGTTGGGACGAAGAGTCTGTTCCTATGCTGTGTGATGCTATAACTCTATGACTATTACTCTGAGCAGCTTTCTTTAAATACGGTTAGTCCAGTTCAGTTTCTGGTCAATGGTAACCTGCAGGGCATTGACAGTGGGTTATTCATATCCTCACAAACATCACTCCCTCACACATCCACCAACTGACAAAATGAACCAACCATGGCAAAAGTGGTCCTCTCTAAACAGATTCAGGTCCGGACAGGGCCTTGTGTAGCCGACCTCCACCACCAGGATAACAAAGTGTAGAGCTGGATGAACACAGCAGGCCAAGCAGCATCTTAGGAGCACAAAAGCTGACATTTCGGGCCTAGACTCTTTCCTGATTCTTTCCAGTTTCTTTCCTGAATTCAAATTTCACCATCTGCTGTGAAGGGTTTTAAACACAGGTCACCAGAACATGATAATAAAATGTGAGGCTGAATGAACACAGCAGGCCAAGCAGCATCTCAGGAGCTGACGTTTCGGGCCTAGACCCTTCATCATTTTTTGTGCTCCTGAGATGCAGCTTGGCCTGCTGTGTTCATCCAGCCTCACATTTTATTATCTTGGATTCTCCAGCATCTGCAGTTCCCATTATCTCTCTCACCAGAACATGAGCTGAGTTTCTGAATTAATAGCCTGGTGAAAATACCAGTAGGCTTTGCCTCCCCTTTAATACAAACTCTGAAACATTTGTGAAGAGACACAAGCAATATTATACTTTACTGAGGATTTCATTATAAGTGGTCAAAAAATCAGCTTAAACTTAGCAAATGAAGAGGCCATATTTGTTTTCACAGATGTGCATTTGCTAAATAAACAGACAAAATTGATGGATGGTAATTGGCTGGAATAGATTTATCCTGCTTTTCATGGAAAGGAAATACTTAGGCAGCTGTCCACATTATTGGGTAGGTTCTATTGTTGTAGTTGTCCAGGTGCAACTTGGCTGGAGGCTCAGTTTGTTCTAAACCACAAGTCCTAAGTACTAAAGACAGTCTGCAGGTTCTGGATGAGCTCCATTCCTGAATCTGTTTCAAAATTGATTTGTACCCAACTCGGAACATGACGCAGAACTACATAAACCAGCTGTTTGTAAGTCCAAGAAATTTTCACTGTGGATATTTAAAATTGAGCCCCCTGTATGGGACAATGTTCATAAGAACAAGTGTTAGTAAGTTGGATGTTTGTACATCGGGAACCCCTGTATTGCTGGAGCATTATCAGGACCCATAGCCTTTGCAGTATTCAATGCCCTCATTTCTTGATATCATGTGGAGTGAATCAAATTGGCTGAAGACTTGACATCTGACACTGAGGGTCTCCGAAGCAGTCTGAGACCGGATAATCCACTTTGTCACTTGTGGCTGAACATTGTTGCAAATGTCCTAACCTTGTCTTATACACCGATGTGCTGGACTCCCCCATCATTCAGGAGGGGAGATATCTGTGGAGCTTCTCCTCTAGATAGTTGCTTAGTTGACCAATATCATTCAAGACTGGTTATGGCAGGAGTGCAAACAGAAGTCTGACAGACTGGTTGTGTGAATCAAGAATAATCGTGTCAGTCCTCCGTTTGAAGCAGCTCAACGCTTTGGGAAAGGGAATAAAGGGTTCATTGGTTCCGATACTCAAACTGCAGCATCACGAGGAAGAAGAAGGGAATCAGAATGCTCCTCAGTGACAACAGTCTTCTCCTTGTCCATCATGGCAACTTCAGTAGGTGTTTCACGAAATATTCCAAGGAAATCCACCCCTTAAATATTTCCAGTTCAAGAGTTTCACAAGCTAAAATCTGTTGATGTTTGTTCAAGGAATATTGTTGGGTGTTTCCCTGCAGTTCTGGTGATTTGGAAGGCTGGCACTGATGCCTGTTGATTACACAAGTTCCTTGACTTAATGTCTAGTGTTAACCAGATAGCCTCTACTGGGTTGGAGTAAGGGTTATTACAGCTCATCCCATCATCTCAGGATTAGACTGGGGAAGTTGACCCGGGATCCTATTCCTCATTGTCAAACATAGGTCCCAGTTGGAAAATTCACACTTGAGGTGATGGCAGGATGAGCCTGGACTGTAATGATTTCCCTTACTGAATAGTCTGCAAAGATTCTCTGCTCAAACTAGTCTAATTTATGAAACAGGTCTATTAGAGGGTATTTGTGGAATTGTGTCCCCCACACATCAGAATGATTTTTGCACCCTTTGATCTCAGTCATCCTGCCTTTTACGACCATACAACATGCAATATAGAAGGTTGGGACAAACAGATATTGGGTTACTGACCTCAATAAGTTCAATAAGGTTGTAAAAATAGTTTTCTTCATCGATCGTTAGTTTGTTGTCTTTGTAAATGACACGATAGTGACTGACTTCCTCTTTTGAGCTGACACACAGAACATAGTCACCAGGATGTCGAATGGATTCTCGTACCAGGAACAGACCATCTTCAGTGGGCTGGAGCACCCTCACTGCATCTTCTCCACTGATCTTCCCGTGGAACCATCTCACCAAGAGTGAAGAAAGAACAAATATTAGCAAAATACTCAAAGTATTCCCATGGCATTTCCTCTCCTCAGGCAACAGATTAAACCCTCCCTCCCTGCCTAAAGCCTGTAAAGGAAATAATGTTTCAAAACCCCGATTCTTCCCAACCTCGTACCCACGCATATATTTTTTATTGGGCTATATTTTGCTCACTTCTCCCGAAGCCACAGGCTCAGGAATGTTCCATCAGGTTGATGGCTTGGAACAACCTCACTCAAATGTCCATGTTTATGCTTAAGCCCAAACTCTGATAAGCGATTCAACCATGGGAGCCTTTGACAGGAGAAGGCATTGAGGTCAAAGTTGACTTTACGATAATGGAAAAATGGGAGATAATACATTTGCAAATTACTTTTATCACTTTCACTTCCTAATTACATTCAATTATTTTAATTATCTCAAAGTCAAGACCTACCCCACTGACAATTTAGCAGGAACTGATGTACTTCTTCTGTCACCATGGATCACTGATGCTGATTATACTGCCTATTGCCATTCGGACCCGATTTTAACTAAGTACGGGTGGTTAGATTCTGAAGTAAAATCTTGCCCATGAACTTGTCTGAAATTATTGATCTCAGTCTGGGGACCAAGCCTAGGACATTCCTGGTCCGCAAGCCTCAGAACAGCATTGATGTCAACTGAGATTCTTTCCTCTAATTTCGAGGTAACATTATGTGGGTCAATGCTCTCAATGCTATCCGGTGTGAATAAACTAGAGAAATGATATTTTCAGGTGGTGAATCTCCAGAAATAAACCTCCTCCTAAACCTTAGTCACGCCAGATATCTGCCAAAAATTATTTTGGTCTGGGCTTAAATAAGGTACATCCAAACAGGGGCAGCACATGCATTCAATATTGGGGAACTATTTTAATTTCCAATGTGTATCAGTGGGGTCTGGGACACAGCAGAGTTGTCCAATGAGCCAGTTCAATTTAATAAAGTGAAACTTGGTCATTGTTTGACGTAAGGCCTCTTTATATGCCTTCCGTCAATGTTATTTATGGACGCCAGCCCAGCTCAGTTGTAGCAGTCATGCCTCTGAGTTAGAAATCACGTATCTGATTCCCAATACAAAACCTGAGCACATAAGCTAAACTGACACTTCTGTATTGACTAACTACTGCACTGGTGGAGATATAATCATTTGGATGAGATGATAACCTGACGTACTGTTAGTCATTCCATGGTACTAATGGAAGAATAACAGCGAAGAGTTCTGTTGGCCAAATTTCTCCAAATGCATTTTAACAATTGGAATAGGTACTCACGGCATCAGACTGAGGTTAGGATCAACTCGAATGGCCTCACGCTCACGTAGGTAATTTCTGGATACCAGACCTTCCTCTTCTGTCTTATTATTTTTTGCTCTATACCAACCTTTGTTCTGTTTACAACAGAAAAAGATATATAATAATGTAAATATTATTATCCTTCCTTCCCTTCCCTTCCCTTCTATTGCATCTTTCCCTCTCATCCATCCCTCAAGCTCATCCTCAACTTTTCACTCATTCCTCCGAAGCTCCACATTTTTCAATTCCACTCAGTTTTCCCTTCCCTGCATGTCCCTATGCTTACTATTTGGAAATGAACTTAGCATAGCAAACAAGATTTGTGCAGTGGAGAGTCGATTAGAATGTGTGTATGGGATGAGTTAGTCAGGATGTGTGAATAAAGGTGCTTTACCAGCAATTTTCCAATCCACTGGAAGCTTTCCCTTATCCAGGGAATTTTGGAATATTATATACAGGTTGCATGCAGGGGAAGAGTTGTTCGGGATATTTGAAATACCATCTGTGTGAAGGAGGGGCAGGGGAGACAGAATTTGTAAACCAATGATGAATGAGCAGTATACTTAAAGAATGATTTTCTTCAAAAGGACAAAATGTGAAACTGATAAGTCTATTTACCCAGATGGTAAAGTGGTATGTTACACTCTTCACATCCTAAGAAGCATCCTCCCAAAGAGGAAACAAGATATAAGGGGGTAATACAAAAACTCTAGAAACTACATACTCACATTGACAGCCTTAATAATCGTCAGGATATCTCCCTTGTGAAATGATAGTTCATCTTCCTTTGTGGATTTGTGGTCACTCTTAGCCATACATTGTGTTCCAGGTTCCCAGCCTTTCTGCGGAGACAAAATGACAAAGCAATTTTAGCAAGAGAATTGGTCAATTTAATTAAAAGAAAAGTGAGTAAGAGTAGTTCTTTATTCTGCAAAGCTGAGAGAGCAAGTGGCCTCCCACTGGATCACTGATCGGAGAGCAGCACTTTCCATGGAAAGATTCACTGTCATGTACAGTGCAATCAGTCGTTGACAATTTCGTAATTGGCTGATATCAGCCTGATACCAACCACATTGGCAGGATATGACCAGTGGCATCCCACAAGGATCTCTGTTAGGGGCTCAACAAGTCACTCTGCTAATTAACGACTTGGACAATGGTACAGAAGTCATATATCCAAATTTACTGATGACACAAAGTTAGTCAGCATTGTAGACAGTGTAGATGATAGCATAAAATTACAAAGGAGTATTGAGAGACCAAGTGAACGGGCAAAACTGCGACAGATGGAGTTCAATGTAAGCAAACATGAGACTGATCATTTTAAACAAAAAGGATAGATCAGGGTATTTTCTAGATGTTATGAAGTTAAGTGTTGTGGATATCCAAAAAGACCTGAGTTCAGGTGCAAAGATATTTGAATTGTATGAACAACTGTAGATAATAATCAAGAAAGCTAATGGAATGCTTGCCTTTATATCTGGAAGTCTGGAGTATAAGGATGCAGAGGCTATGCTGCACTTTCACAAAACTCTGGTTAGACCCCTCTTGGAGAACTGACAGCAAACCTGGGCACCACATCTTAGGAAGGATATATTGGCCTTGGACAGAATACAATGTATATTTACAAGATTGATACCTGGACTTTAGGGGTTATGTTATGAAGGAATATTATATGAATTAGGCTGGCTTTCTCTAGAATTTAGATGGTTAAGGAGTGATTTGATAAAAGTCTTCAACATATTAACAGGAAAAATAAGGTAGATAAATGTACGTGATTTTCACTGGTTGGGGATTCTAGAACAGGGGGTTAATATTCTGAGAATTAGGGTCAGACCATTCAGGAAGGACGTTAAGAAGCACTTCTACAGATCAAACGATGGTAGATATTTGGAATTCTCTCGCATGAACATCAGTAAGTGTTCGATCAGTTAATTTTTAATGTGAGATAGATAAGTTTTTGTTAAGCGAAGGGATATGGGCCAAAAGGAGGTATATAGTGTTAGGCTGTAGACCAGCATGATCTCATTGAATGGTGGAATGAGTTTGAGGGGCTGAATGGTCTAATCTTGTTTCTAAGTTCCTACGTTGCTAGGATGGCAGTTTAGCCTCGAATCCTACAAGTGGGCTTTTCAAACCCTGGTTAAGAAAGGAACACAATAGTTCAGTCCCGGTTCCTGCTAATGATTGCAATCCAGTTTTGGCCATTGTCATCTTATTGCAAAATATATGGACATCGTCCATGATGCATCCTGTAGCTGAGTAGCCTGCAGACACTTGAGGCAAACAGCTAAACTGCCAAAAGTATCTGTGACACCATATCCTAAAGAAGGAGTCAGCAAGTTCATGAGGTTTGGTGTGGGCAGTGAGGAATGGGAACTAGTCTAAACACCTCCCCATCCAATGGTCCCACCCAGTTTTCAAATTTCATTTCATGTTTCAAAAAGAACTGGGGTAAAGTTCGCTGCTAAAGTGTAGAATAACACTTTGCTGATATAAAAAGAAATGCAGCCGATTTACTAATGTTCTTTAAGGTAGGAAATCTTTTATGACCTTAGTCCCACACACAACACGCTGAGCAGTCACTGCTCTGTGAAGTGGTTGAGTAAACCACACTGTTGCATCAACCAGCTTCAAGCAGTATTTTAAGAAAGATCACCACTTACTGTGACTAATGTGGACAAAGACTGCCAGCCATTCCAGTAATAAATTTAATAATAATAAATAAATAGAAACAAATGCAATAAACTAGCACTAAAGAAACTAATCAGGCTAAAAGCTGATAGGCTCACTGGACTTGATGGGATGCATCCTAGGATAGAAAAAGGAATTAGCAGCAGAGATAATGGTTGCATTTGTAGTAATTTCCCAGATATTAATAACTTGGAATCCATAGAAAGATATAGAGATGACGAGGTGTGGCGCTGGATGAACACAGGAGGCCAAGCAGCATCAGAGGAGCAGGAAAGATGACTTTTCGGGCCTAAGTCCTTCTTTTTGAGAGGCTGATAGGCTCACTGGACCTAATGGGATGCACATACACACACACACCACTCCGCACGCACGCACACCCACACACACACACACCACCCCGCATGCACGCACACCCACACCACCCCGCATGCACGCACACCCACACACATACACACCACTCCCCCCCCACACACACACACCCACACACCACTACCCCCCCACACACACACCCACACACCACTACCCCCCCACACACACCCACACCCACACACCACTCCCCCCACCAACACACACACACCACCCCGCACGCACAGCACACACACACACACACACACACCACTACCCCCCCACACACACACACCACCCCGCATGCACGCACACCCACACACACCACTCCCCCCCCCACACACACACACCACCCCGCACGCACGCACACCCACACACACAACACCTCCCCCCCCAACACACACACACACACACAAACACCTCCCCCCCGCCCACACACACACACACACACACACACACAACACCCCAACACACACACACACACACAACACTCCCCCGACACACACACACACCACTCCCCACCAACAAACGCTTCCCCCACCACACACACACACACAACACACCCCACACACACACACACCACTCCCCCCCCACCACACACACACACACCACTCCCCCCACACACACACACACACCACTCCCCCCACCACACACACACACACCACTCCCCCCACACACACACACACACCACTCCCCCCCACACACACACACACACCACTCCCCCCACACACACACACACCACTCCCCCCACACACACACACACACCACTCCCCCCCACACACACACACACACCACTCCCCCCCCACACACACACACACACCACTCCCCCCCACACACACACACACCACTCCCCCCACACACACACACACCACTACCCCCACACACACACACACCACACCCCCCACACACACACACACACCACACCCCCCCCACACACACACACACACCACACCCCCCCCACACACAACACACACACCACACCCCCCCACACACACACACCACTCCCCCCCCCACACACACACACACACCACTCCCCCCCCACACACACACACACACACCACTCCCCCCCCACACACACACACACACCACTCCCCCCCCCACACACACACACCACACTCCCCCCCCCCCACACACACACACCACTCCCCCCCACACACACACCACACACACCACTCCCCCCCCACACACACACACACACCACTCCCCCCCCCACACACACACACACCACTCCCCCCCCCACAACACACACCACTCCCCCCCACCACACACACACCACTCCCCCCCCACACATACACACACCACTCCCCCCCCACACACACACCACCACTCCCCCCCCCACACACACACACCACTCCCCCCCCCCCACACACACACACCACTCCCCCCACACACACACACCACTCCCCCCCCACACACACACACACACACACACACCACTCCCCCCCCACACACACACACACCACCCCCCCACCACACACACCCACTCCCCCCCCACCACACACACACACACACCACTCCCCCCCCCAAACACACACACACACCACTCCCCCCCCCCACAACACACACACACACCACTCCCCCCCCCCAAACACACACACACCACCACTCCCCCCCCCCCAACACACACACACACACACCACTCCCCCCCCCACACACACACACACACCACTCCCCCCCCCAACACACACACACACCACTCCCCCCCCCCCCAACACACACAACACCACTCCCCCCCCACACACACACACCACTCCCCCCCACACACACACAACAC